>NC_083239.1:14952997-15256028 GCF_032191835.1 Heteronotia binoei | reverse complement strand
TCCTCTATGGGAACAGGAATCACTGGAATGCAAAGAGGGAGGCAGTGTGTGAAGTTGTTTGGCTATCCTGCAAATTTTCACTTGGGAGGGAATCTACAGAACTTTACAGCATAAGAAACAGCCTTGCAGGACAAAGGTCCATCCAGGACAGCACACTGTTTCCAAGAGTAGTGACCAGTAGTGACCAAAGGCTTCTAGAAAGTCAGGAAGGCTTGAATGGCTTCCCTTTTTTTTTGACCAGCAGTGACTGACATTCAGAGGCGTACCCATTCTCTGTGATTTTTTTACTCTCTCTTTTAAAGCCATTTTAGCTCTCTCCTTAAATTGCTTTCCTCTCCTTCAGAGAGTTACCTGTGCTTTCATGACATCACTAGCTGCCATACCAGTCCCCCCACTGTTGTCTCAGATCAATTTGCATGTCTAATAACCAACATACTTCACCCTAAGGAAAAGGAGCAGGAACTGAACAGGCATGGAAGTAAAAGGCTGGGAATAAATGTGGGTGCAGAGGTGAGCAAGGCCCATTTTTATGTCCACCTACACATCCTCATTTTCTCGTTGGTTGATCCATTTGGGCTGGCTGTGTCTCATAGACACTGGTGCAACCATCTGAGCTTGGCCAGCACAGGAGCAGAAGAACTGTGATCTGAAGCAAGAGCAGGTAGGTGACAGATGCATAACTGTAGGGGAAAGAGATACTCTTGGGGCCAGTTCATGTCGGCTAGAGTTTGGACAGTTCCAAGGGGTAGCAGATAGTAGATACCTCCAGGAAACCCACAAGTAAGCCCTGAAGGTAACAGAGCTCCCAGGGGCATACCTGTCCTCTGCAACAGAGAGCCAGTGCGGTGTAGTGGTTAAAGTGTCAGACTAGGATCTGGGAGACCCAGGTTTGGATCCCCTCTTTGCCATAAAAGCTTGCTGGGTGACCTTGAGCCAGTCACACACTCTCAGCCTAACCTACCTCTCAGGGTTGTTGGGAGGATAAAATCGAGAAGAGGACAGTGTATGCCATTTTGGGTTCCGACTGGGGAGAAAGGCAGGGCATCAGGGCTGCAGCCAGGATTTTAATTTTAGCGGGGCCTCAGGCAGGATTTTTTGTTTAGGGAGACCAGGCTCTCAGTGTCAACTCTCAAAATACCTTGTGAATGCCCCTTAAAAACAAATGCCACTTATCCCTTTTATAATCACAAAATTATGCACGAGCTTTCATCCTCTCCTGCACTTTTTATTAGGTTGGATGGTAAGTTGCGGGGGGGGGGGGAGAAAGAAAGGGGTTGAAGCTTCCTGACCAGAGCTGCGGTGAGCAATGGGGGACTGGTTGGTGGGGCCAGAAAGGTTGCACAGGGATTTGATTGGTGGGGCCTGGAGAGAGTCTTATGAGAGTCTCAACGACTGCTCCAAGTCTCATTGCTCAGTGGAGAAAGTTGCTGGTGTTGGAAGGTGCTGTCATGTTGCAGCCGACTTATGGCAATACTGTAGGGTTTCAAGTTAAGACGTGAACAGAGATGGTTTGCCACTGACTGCCTCTACATAGCAAACCTGGACTTCCTGGGTGGTCTCCCATCCAAGTACTAAGAAAGGTCAACCTTGCTTAGCTTCCAAGATCTGACAAGATTGGGATATCCTGGGCCTTCCAGGTCAGGTCAGAGAAAATTGAGCTGAGCTTGCAGGAGCCATGTGGCTCAGAGTCTCATGATCTTCCCTAACTTGAGAGCTTGTATGTGCGTTAGTGGATGCAAAGTCAGAAGTTATGCCAGATCACACCATCCAGGAAAACAGGTGTGTGGATTCACCAAGGGGTCAAGCTGTTTACACAGGGCACCTAACTACCTGTAAGCAGTGTTCCCGCTAAGCTTAGTTAGTGTGAGCTAGCTCAGTTTTTTAGCCTCTGGCTCACACATTTTTATCTTGGTTCAAGAAGGATGCCCCCAGAGCAAACTAATTTATACAGTAGCTCACAACTTTAATGCCAGTACTTCACGAAGTAGAAGCTTTGCTCACAAGACTCCGTCGCTTAGAGGGAGTAGGCTGTAACATGTAGTTACATGACCCTTTTTACCACGATTTTTTAACAATGCAGTTGCTGGAATGTACATTTCAAGGGGGAGTCTAAGCATAGGGAAGAAGGCATTATTCGGCACTTTCCTACTGTAAATAACCAGTGGATTTTACTCTGCAGGCAGTATGGGAAGAGCAGTTTTCCCCCATGTCAGCCTTACCCTGAAAACTGCAATAACCAGAATAATGAAACCAAATGGGATGTGAAAGTCTGTATTCAGATGGTCTAAGTTCCTTGGGTCAGGGGCCAACACTTGGCAGTCTATATGCTGTTCCTCTTCAGAGAAGAAGAAGAAGAAGAAGAAGACATTGGATTTATATTCCGCTCTCCACTCAAGAGTCTCAGAGCGGCTCACAATCTCCTTTATCTCCCTCCCCCACAACAGACACCCTGTGAGGTGGGTGGGGCTGAGAGGGCTCTCCCAGCAGCTGCCCTTTCAAGGACAACCTCTGCCAGAGCTATGGCTGACCCAAGGCCATTCCAGCAGGTGCAAGTGGAGGAGTGGGGAATCAAACCCGGTTTTCCCAGATAAGAGTCTGCACACTTAACCACTACACCAAACTGGCTCTCCCTGGCCCTCAGAGACCTACCCTGGCCCTCAGAGTGTTCAAGACACCTGATGATATCTTCCTGGGTACAAAAATGGAAGAGCCCCGTGGCACAGAGTTGACTCTGTGACAAGGTTGACTCAGCCTTCCATCCTTCCAAGGTTGGTCAAATGAGTACCCAGCTTGCTGGGCGGAAAGTGTAGATGACTGGGGAAGGCAATGGCAAACCACCCTGTAAAAAGTCTGTCGTGAAAACATCATGATGACAACTGGTGCTTGCACAGCGGACTTACCTTTACCATTTTTTTACAAGAAAGGAGAAGAATCCACAATTATAAACTGCCCTCCTACAAAGGGCTCAGGGTGGTGTACAACATTAAGTAAAGATATAGGAGTTAAAAGATGTAAGTTACAATGAAATCAGTGAGATAATGCATACTAGATCATCGATAGCATGCTGTTCTTCCTCTCCCTCCGAAGGGTGAGTTGTAGGAGGTCCATTGCTGTCCTCAACTGTAGGCCTGGTAGAACATCTTCATTTTACATGCCCTGTGGAACTGAGTTAGGTCCCGCAGGGCACAGATGTAACTAGGTAGAGAATTCCACCAGGCAGGAGCCAGGGCCAAAAAAGTCCTGGCTCTGGTTGAGGACCGCTGGATATCAGTGCACATATGCCTGTTTCAACAGACACAGGGTGGGGATATCAACCCCAGTCTGCATACTCCGTAATGTATGAATTGAAAGTCTTGTGACAGCTTAGAGACTAACTGTATTTATTCCAGCAGAAGCTTTCATGAGTCAGAACTCTCTTTGTCAGAGGCACACCTTAGATGCAAGCAAGCTCTGCCTTGCAAAAGCATATGCTAGAATCAATTTTGCAAGGTTTTTTCAGACCAAGGTTATTACTATTATTATTTCAAAAAATTATTACTGTCTTTCCACCTTACAGAAGTCAAGGAGGCTTACAATATAAATAACAATAAAAAAAAACAGGATTTAAGACCACAATTTATGACCGCCACCAGATTAATTAAACAGAGTCATAAATAAATTTGTCTTTGACTGCCTCCTAAAGATCATGTGGTGCAGAGTGGTAAAGCTGTAGTACTGCAGTCCAAGCTCTACTCATGACCTGACTTTGATTCCAGTGGAATCTGGGTTGACTCAGCCTTCCATCCTTCCAAGGTCAGTAAAATGAGTGCCCAGCTTGCTAGGGGTAAAAAGTAGATGACTGGGGAAAGTGATGGCAAACCACCCCATAAAAAGTCTGCCATGAAAACGTGATGTGACGTAACCCCGGAGTCAGAAACAACTGGTGCTTGCACAGGGGACTGCCTTTACCTTTTTAAAGAACAAAAGTGAGAGGGAGTCAGGTGCACTTTTCTGTGGAGGTTAGTTCAGAATTGTGGGGCTGCCACCAAAAAGGCCTTCTCTCATGTGCCCACAAAATGAACTTCTTTGGTTGGTGACACAGTCAGGAGGGTCTTTCCCTGAGATCTTCATTCCAGGCAGGAGAATGTATGGGAGACGACAGTCCTTCAGATAGGCCAGTCTCAAGCCATGTAGGGATAGACTTGTATGGTTTCCCCATAATTGCTGCAGCTGCCAACACAGTACAGGAGCTTCCACATGTCAGGCTGCCCCACAGTTTCTTTGCCCCAGTCCCCAGAGCCATCTCACCAACCCAACCCCCTGTGCCACCAGGGCTTTTCATTTTTTAAAAAATTCTGCAATTGAATATTGTAATATCTTTATAATATTATAACAATCTGTATATTGGGTTTTCAGATTACCCAGCTTTTTTTTTATTTAAAGTTAAGTTAATCTTCTTTCTTATTTTTAAATGAAAGCTGGCAATTCTGAGAATCTGATACACAGATGGTATCTTGAGCCTGTTGAAGATTTTTAAAAAATGTAAAACATTTCTATGCCTCCTTTCCATTTGGGGAGGGGCAGTGGCTCAGTGGCAGAGCATCTGCTTGGTAAGCAGAAGGTCCCAGGATCAATCCCTGGCATCTCCAAAGAAGGGTCCAGGCAAATAGGTGTGAAAAACCTCAGCTTGAGACCCTGGAGAGCCACTGCCAGTCTGAGTAGACAATACTGACTTTGATGGACCAAGGGTCTGATTCAGTATAAGGCAGCTTCATATGTCCATATTTCCAAATCGGATCCCCAAGGCGGTAAATATTAAAACATTCCAAACTTTAAAACATTTCAAATATTAAGAAGCATATTTTTAATAAATAAATAAACATACTATAAACCCAAAGAATCTAAACACATAAAACAGCTGAGCAAGGAGGAGGGCTAATAAGAGTTAGCGAGGAAATGGCAAAAAACCCCAAAAACTTTTAACTTCTCAACATAAGGGTCCAGAGGCTTCCTTTTTAAAAACTGAAAGCAGGGGAACCTGACACGCAGGTTTTGGAAAGACTGGAGAGAAGCTAGGGGAACCCTGGAACCAATATTCCCTCTAAGCTGTGGAGTCTTGTGAGCAAAAATTCTACTTTATGAGCTACTGGAATAAAGTTGTGAGTTACTGGCAATAAAATTGTGAGCTACTGCATAAAATACTTTGCAGCCATTTTTCCTGAGCTAAGATAAAAATGTGTGAGCCACAGGCTAAAAAAACAGTGAGTTAGCTTACACTAACTCAGTTTAGAGGGAACACTGCCTGGAACGTGCATGAATGCACCACAATGCTGTGGGAAATGGGGGGAAATTAGGTTTGCCTAGTCTGGGTTGGAAAATACCTGGAGACTTTGGGGGTCAATCCAGGAGAGGGTGGTGTTTGGGGAGCGGAAGGGCCTCCCTCAGCAGGTCCAATGCCGTAGAGTCCACCCTGCAAAGCAGCCATTTTTTCCAGGGGAGCTGATCTCTGCCAGCTGGAGATCAGTTGCAAAACTGGGAGACCTCCAAGCCCCACCTGGAGAATACATATATGACATCCTGGATAGCCCAGGCTAGACTGAACTTGTCAGATCTTGGAAGCTTAGCAGGGTGGGTCCTGGTTAGTATCTGGATGGGTAATCTCCGATGAAATCCAGGATCATGAAGCAGATGCAGACAATGGCAAACCACCTTTGAACATCTGGTGTCTTGAAAGCCCCACGGGGTCACCATAAGTCAGCTGTGACTTAACAAGAAACACAAATAAATGGATTAAAAGAGAAAACCACAACATTAGCAGAGTACAAAGTGCAAAACTAGTTGCATGGGTAAAGAATGCCCTTTCCTGGGAATCTCTGCTTTTGTTTTATAAAAACAAGTTTCTAGCCCTCATGATTGCAACAAGATGCTAGCAAATAGGAGTGTGAAAAGCAAGATCTGCTGATATCTCAATGGTTGGAGAGGTGGTTGAATAAAATGTCACCTTTTGAAATCAGGCTTCTCCCCAGAGCTTTATGACACAAAATAAATGATAAATCAACAGTAAATGTTCACAGTCATGAAATTAGCATAACATCAGTTTGCATAATACCATTCACTAAGCGGTGCCTTCCAGAGGGCCTTCTAGTCTATACTTCTTCAGTGCTCCAGTCTTGCTTTTATCCACAAATCCGACTCTATGTGCTGCAGACTCTCTCCACCAGCTCTATATATGGTCAGGCAATGCAAGACCAGGTTGTCTGCAAGATGTCCTTCATAGATTGTTTTCCCCTACCCTGTTAACCCAGGATTAACTTGCCAACACTTAAAAGCCAATAAAAATCACAGGATGATGTTCCAAAAGACTGCAAAGATGCAGACGTTGTGTCAAGATGAGGAGGAATTTCTCAATGGCACCCTGGAAAATGTCTGCGAGAACCCCTGACATGGAATCCAGGCTAAAGGATTTTATGGTTATGAAGCAGTATATAAATCATTTAAATCAAAAGATCCTTAGGAAAGAAATATATTGTTTTGCATTCTCTCCTTTACAGAAAGATGTTTTTATGATAGACAAAACAAGGTCACTGATGATGAAGTGGCTTCTAGACCAAAACAGCTTCAATAAACTTGTTGGCCATTCATTTAGCAGGAGGTCTCTTGATTTTTGCTGCAAAAAAATTAATTGGCTACATGTTAGGCAGGGGCTGTGGCTCAGTGGTAGAACATCTGCTTGGCATGCAGAAGGTCCCAGATTCGATCCCTGGCATCTCCTGTTTAAAAGACCAGGCAGTAGGTGATGTGAAGACCTCAGCTGGAGATGTTGGAGAGTTGCTGTTAGTCTGAGTAGACAATACTAACATTGATGGCCCAATGGCCTGAGTCAGCATAAGGCTGCTTCATGTGTTCTTCGTAAAGGATAGAAGGGTTGTGGTTCAGTGATGGATTACCTGCTTGGCATGCAGAAGGCCTCTGGTTCAATCCATGGCATCTCCAATGAAATCAAATGTTGGGTGGTGTGAAAGACATCTGCCCAAGACCCTACAGAAGATCTGTCAGTCAAAGTGCACAATACTAACCTCAACAGACAAATAGCCTGTTTCCATATTCAACTATATAACTGTCATCTTTTCTGGACTTCATCCACAGGTTGTGAGATATTGCAATATTATTGCACAACAGCATTTGCATGTCTCCCAAATTGTTTGTCCACATGGGAAAATCCTGTTTGGAATTATTTTGATAGGTCAACAATAGCACAAAATCCAGTCATGTGTGGATGGCATTCTGGAGAGGAAAAGTTCACAGTGATGTGAAAACGTGGACAATCTGTTTGGAAAGATGTCAAAATCCCTTTTTGCCACCACTATTAGGGATGTGCTGAATTTTGTCATAAACGGGATCAGAAGTTGAACTTAGCATCTTTGACTGTGTCAATCAAACATGAGCTGATCATTGGGTCAGTTTGGGCCAGGACTGAACAAGTGGAATGCTTGCCAAACTGTTTTTTTCAATACTGGACATGCACAAAATGCTGCCAGTCATTCCAAGCAATCCAAGCAAGCATAGAATGGTAGGGTTTTTAAAGAACTATTTATGACTGATGTATATGGTTTGTGACTTACTTAATTGGAACAGTGTCCAGCAAAGACAGGGAAGCGGAACTCAGGCTGGATACAGAATGGTAGTTTGGGGTGGCAGCCACCCATGTGGAAATAAGCTGGTATAATCAGGCAGTGTGTGGCCCACCGCATGGATGGGGATGGGCCATGCACACCCCAGAGGAGCGGTCACACCACTCGTGCGCTTGAATGCTGCTTCCGTGGTGCCCTTCGGTCATTCAGATGGCTGGAAAGGCGTCCAGGAAGCACTTTGGTGATTTGCTACCACTTTCAACATGGTAGCTTTTTGGAGCGGCATGGCAATAGCGGGGAATGGGGTAAGGGCAGGACTCAAATTTGCTTGTTTGGACACACTTTTTTGATCTGGATGTGGGCTGTCCCTGTGGCAGCTTATACTGGCTGGCTGTATCCAGCTCAATCATGTTCTGTGAGAACGTGCATACGTGAAAAGCAGATTGCACTGTATTGCACTGTTAGGAAGGAACATGGTAAAGCAACCTTCTGGGGTGCAGCCACACCTCACATTAAAAGCGGGTGTGTAGCACTCAAATTTGAACAGCTGAATATTGATTCGATGCAGGGCTGTTCAGACGAGCATCCAAGAATGCGACTCATTCTGTTGTTGAGCGATCACACATCCAATACTATCACACTCTTTTCTTGGAGCATGCATGATCAGATGTTGATTTCTGGGAGGGGGGGTCCATTGAACATGCGCCCAACTGTTTGGAGATGGGAAATCAAACAATGCTTCAGAGGCAGGTGAGAAGGGGGAAAATTTCCGGAATTAACATTGCAGATTCAAACCAGGGAACTGCCAGGAATTAATTTCCTAGAAACTGGCAGTGACAATGATATCTGGAAATCCTCCACATTGGAAAAAAAAGATTTTTTTTTCCTGTTCTGAAGAGTGGGATAATATCCCCCCCCCACTTCAATCCTATGTTGATTGGAGAAGCAGAAGCGTCACCTCAGATTCCCGGATGATCTGGCAATGCGCATTTCTGCTGGGGCTTTTAAAAAAAAAAAAAAAGGTGGGAGGGGCGGTAAACATTCCGAGGGGCAGTATCGCGCGTGAGCTGTCCAAACAGGAAAAAGCCGATCTTGTGCCGCTGTTTTGAAAAAGGGCCGGACTTTCTGCGTTGTCAAATTAATGCGGCACTGATCCGCAGCAAGTCGGAATGACCCTGGATGACGCTCAATTGCCAGATGTGGATGTCTGAACGAACACATTTAATCCATCAGCGAGATGAAGCTGTGTCGCCACTAATGGTACGTCTGGCTGCACCCCTGAACACTCAAAAACAGGTCAATGGACAGACAAATGGTCCAATGAAAAACAGACTTTCTGTTTGCAACTGGTGAACTGGATGTGAGCCAAACCAGGGTTTGAGCATTCGTAATCACAGCTTGGATATGCAGGGCTTTTTTGGTAGAAAAAGCCCAGCAGGAACTCATTTGCATATTAAACCACACACCCCAACATCACCAGTGTTACATATAGGACTCTTCGTAGAAAAAGCCCAGCAGGGACTCATTTATATATTAGGCCACACATCCTGGCACCAAGCCAGCCAGAACTGCATTCCTGCTCAAAAAAAGCCCTGAGGATATGTATCCTCTGCCAAAATGGCAGCTGGGGGGGCGGTTGCTCTTGTGCCTTCAATAGCATGGCTATGCTGTCGCTCACATAATTATTGAAGACATGAGAGCAAAGGGTCATAGATAAGTGAGCAACCCTACTTTGCAGTTACCTGTTCTTGTGCATTGGCATCCCAAGGTAGAAACAGTTTCAGAAAAACAATGTGATTAAAGATCCACTCCCAGGCTTGAATGGTCAAAGAAACACATGTTCATGGAAACAAAGGAGCTGCTCAACTTTGGCTCAGTTGGCTCAACCAATAAATAGAAGCAAAAACAAAGCCAAGACACACCCTCCCCTCTCCCCCAAAGAACTGAAGAGCGAGAGAGACAGAGAAGAACAACCTGGGCTTTATCCTGTGCCTCGCAGAAGTACAAAGAGGCAAGCCTAGGCCAGTAGGAGAAAAGACATCTTGAATCAACACTCTGCTTAATGAAAGATTTCTAGGACTGAAACTATAGGCTGTCAGTTCTTATACATCTGCAAGAAGGGAGAGGATGACTCAGAGGAGCTAGACCAGAGCTGGCATGAAATACTGCAGGGATCTCAGCCACATCTCCAAGCAATTTTTTCAATAACAGTATAGCCACAACCCAAAACGTGTGGAAAGTTAGCTATATTTTCAGTTTTCTGGAGAGAATGCCAGACCCCACCTGGAGTTTGGTAACCCTGCTGTTCCAGGAGCCAGGGCAGCTTAACATACCTGGCTCCCTCAGGCATCCTTATGCACAGCCCAGCAAGCTGAAAGTGTCCAGTAGGACTTCCCAGTGCCTCACAACCCACACAAAACTTCAGGAAGCCTTACTGAGCATGTAAACTGAGCATCTGAACCAGTGCTCCCTCTAAGGTGTGGGCAAAAATTCTACTTTGTGAGCTACTGGCTTTAAAGTTGTGAGAGAGCAATTTGGCTACTGCATAAATGATTTTGCTCTGGGACCATTCTTCCTGGGCGAAGGCAAAACTGTGTGAGCTGGAGGCTAAAAAACTGTGAGCTAGCTCACACTAATTCAGCTTAGAGGGAACACTGATCCGAACCCTTCTGGGCAACAATAGCAGCAGCAAGCCTTTATTGGCATAAAACAGATTTAGCAGTAAAATAGCAATATAAATAATATAAAATCCTAGATTATAGAGTACATAGGGAGCTAATATACATAAAATAAGTAAAATATATATGAGTCGAGTTTAGCCAAATTAAATCATTAAAACAAATAAAATGTGGTCATTCCAGAACCATCCTCTGTCGTATTTCCATGGCCTGTTGAAGAAATCTAGCAACCGTTGAAGTTACCTCAGAGCAAGTGTCAGTTAAAAGTTTGTGGACTTTGCCTAAATCATCACAGCCCAAATATCTGCTAAAATATCTTTCAGGTATATACCCTTCTGGGCATCTGAGCTTGCTACTATGTGTTTACAGAAGCAAGGGGAGCAAAGAGTGATAGCAGATGGCCTCTAGCAGCACTCCTTGCTGAACCACAGCCAAGCTCATATTTCAATGGAAATGAGGATGTGGTACAAGGTTATACAGGGTTGCCCAGCTGGGACCTGCAGGTCTCCTGGAATTACAACCGATCTCCGGGGTACAAAAACCAGGTCCCTTGGAGAAAATGGCTGCTCTGGAGGGTGAACTCTATAGCATTCTACTCCACAGCATTCCCTCCCGTCCCCAAACCCAACCTCTCCAAGGTTCCACCCAAATAATCTCCAGGAATTTTCCAACCTGGAACTCACAGTTCTATGTTGGATCAAGGCCATCATTTAAAACCATTAATCAATGAGAAAGCAGCAATATTTAAAATGTAGTTTATCAAATTCCACATTATATTGCTGCAATTAGGAGCTCTTGATACCCTTCAACATCTAATACTATCAGTAACTGAAACCTTCAGGGGAAGGCTTTTTATGAAGAGGAAAGAACTGCTGTTTGTGGAACATCCATGGGTTTCAGTGCATTGTAGGCAGTGGTCTCTTGTTCTGGTAGACAAAGACATGGGAGGGATAGGGTTTAATTATGGTTGTGGCAAACTTCCTTCAATGTTCCAAACTTTAGAACTGAGGAAAACAACTTCTCTGTCCAAGTCTGAGTCAAGAAGACCGAGGATGCTGCCAAGCACAAATTGTCAAATTCCTCTGACCACAGCTATTTCCAACTAGAAAGAAGATGGGGGGGGCAGGCAGGGGGGGACAGAGAAAGCAAAATTATCCTGAAGGCCATATATACAGAAATCTTTCTGAAAGCATATATTGTAGCTACTTAGGGAAAGGACAAATAACGAACCGTGGTTGTGGGATGACTGCTTAGGAAGGTTTTCTGCTGCATTCAGTCTCAATTTTTTTAAAAAATGGGGCAAGTATTTCCTTAGGTGAAGGTACCAATGTCCACACCTACAGATTTTCTGCTGCCTGTGAGAGATAGCTTTGACATTCAGGATGCAGAGAGTAGGAAGGAACACAGCGACAGAACCACTAGGGTGACACAGGCTGCCTAGTTTGGGAAATCCATTGATCTCTGCCATACCCAAAGTGGCCCTGCTCCCCCCACACACACACACCAAGCAAAAAATCAAAGTGGCACAGTCTGATGGGTGGGGCTGGCCATGATTTCTAATGCCTTTTGTAAACATGGAAGTTTAAGGGGCTATCAACAACTATAAAAGATCAACTATAAAAGACTATAAAAGATATGCTATGACTGTTTGCATTGCTGTAGTAACTACAGGAGTGGTTTTAGACCTCACCAGTGTTGCTAAACAACTCTTAAACAAATCAAAATTTCATTACCCTGGCAGGGCCCAGGAGATCAAAAGGCAGAGGCTGCACCTCTAAGACCAATGTTAGGGCTGCCAGCCTCCAGGTGGGGCCTGGAGATCTCCCGCTTTTACAACTGATCTCTAACTGGCAGAGATCAGCTCCCCTGGATAAAATGGCTGATGAAGGGTGGACTCTATGGCATTGTACCATGCTGAGGGAAGCCCTTCCCCTCCCCAAACCCTACCATCTCCCAGATCCACCACCAAAGTCTCCAGGGGCGTTTTCGCACTCACCTTCAGCCGGCGCGACCCCCTTCTTCACCGCGCAGGATCTGCGCGGATTTCGCACTAAATGCCGCGGAGCAGCCGGAAGAGCCGGAAACTCCCGTCGCAAAAGCCGCACAAATGGAAACTGCTTTTTGGCAGTTTACGTTTGAGCGGCTTTTGCGCCGGGAGTTTCCGGCTGCTCCGCGGCATTTAGTGCAAAATCCGCGCAGATCCTGTGCGGTGAAGAGGGGGGTCGCGCCAGCTGAAGGTGAGTGCAAAAACGCCCCAGGTATTTTCCAACACAGACCTGAAAACCCTATAGACCATGGAGAGGACAGAGTCTGAGGAGGGAGCTCAGGAATGCCAGAGTCTACACTTCAATGCTGACATTTTCTCCGGGGGTGTGACAGAACGGCCCTGGTTTGCCTACCAGACCCCGTTCCCCTTTTTGGAGGGAACTATTTCTCCTTCGGCCACTTGGGCTCGCTGCCACCACCTGCTCAGTCTAGGGATTCGGATTGAGAGGAACAGGACTCCCAATCCCTCTCTCCAGCTCTGAGGCCAGACCTCAAGGTCCTCTGCCACCCTGTACTTGGGTATCACAGAGACCACAGCACTTCTTCGGGGAACCAACCCCTGGAGGATTGGCACCTTATCCAACCACAGGCCTTTCCCCTTTCCCCAGGGTCCCCTTCATAAAGCATGGTCTAAAGCAGTTGGGGATCTATGTGGTACAAAGTTTGACTGCCAGCATTCAAAACAGTGAAAATATTTAATTAGAAGAGAAAAAGAAAAGAAAAGGGGGGGGGGAACAGTTGCATGTAAAAGTTTAGCACAGCACAGCACCCGAACAGCAACCAGAATGACAAATAAAAGGTAGATTTAAACGCATCCTCCCGTCCCTGGTCTAAACTTGCCCTGCCTTGTGGATGACTTACTCGGTCTGACTGCCTGGAGTCCTCTCCCTCTTGAGAAGGCCTCTCCCACAGTCAGGAGCGCACAGACTGACCACCTCTCTCCTTGAGGGCCAGCTGAGAACTGAACTTTTCCCGCCTCACTCCAATAAAACAAAAGAACTTCCTGCCCCTCTAGGAGGCTTTCCCCCTAGAGTTGATGGTTTAACTCCGGAAGGGAGGGGGGAGTGAAGGGAAGGCTAGGCCCCAAAGCCTGCCTAGCAGTTTCATGTTTCCTCCCAACCAAGCACCACCATTAACTAAGATAGCGTTTCTCCACACGTCCCCCTCCTTAAATTCCCCGTAGCAGAATACAAACAAACAAGGAGAAACCAATTAACCAAAATATTACACAAAAACTGGGGCATTTCTCCAATACATGAAGGCTGACACCTTAAGTGTCACCATCCTTTCTGGACAGAAAGTCTGCAATCACATTGTGGCGTCCAGCAATGTGCTGGATCTTCATATTGTACTCCTGAATCCTCCAGGACCATCTCTGCAATTTAGAATTGTCTATAACCATTTTCTGTAACCATTGCAGAGAGGAGTGGTCAGTCAGGAGGGTGAACTCTTGTCCCCACAAATAAGGGCGAAGTTTGTCTAGAGCCCACACAACTGCTAGACACTCTTTTTGTACTGAGGACAGGTTCTTTTCTCGAGGAGTGAGCTTCCTGCTCAGGTAAACTACAGGATGTTTGGTCTCATCCCAGTCCTGCATCAAAACAGCCCCAATCCCATGGTCTGAGGCATCGGTGGCAACAAAGAACCGTTTATCAAAGTCTGGAGCTTTGAGTACCAGCATGGAAACCAGAGCTGTCTTCAGCTGCTCAAAAGTTGTCTGACAGGTAGGAGTCCAGGCCACCTTGTCGGGTAGATATTTCCTGGTGAGAGAGGACAGTGGGTCGGCAATGGATCCAAAGTCTGGGACAAAGCGCCTATAATAGTTAGCTAGTCCCAAGAAGGCTCTGACCTGCTTTTAGTCTTTGGGGCCTCCCATTTTTGGATTGCCTCCACTTTGTCCCACAGTGGAGTGATTCTCCCACTCCCCACCTTATGTCCAAGGTACACCACCTCTGACATTCCAAACTGGCATTTGTTCAGTTTAATCGTGAGGCCTGCTTTCTGGATTGCCTCCAGCACTTTGACCAAATGTTCAAGGTGAGAGTCCAAATCTTTACTGAGAATGGAGATGTCATCAATATAAGCTACAGCATAGTCCGACATGCCACTTAACAGGTTATTCACCAACCTTTGGAAGGATGCGGGAGCATTTCGGAGGCCAAAAGGCATCACCCTGAATTCAAACAGTCCATCTGGGGTGATGAAGGCTGACTTAGCCCTTGCCTCAGACTCCAATTCCATTTGCCAGTAACCTTTGCACAAATCCACAGTAGATATCACCTTAGCTGAGCCTAGCATATCCAGCAGGGTATCTATCCTGGGCATAGGATATGCATCTGGTTTTGTGATGCTGTTTAATTTTTGGTAGTCCACACAAAACCTAATTGAGCCATCTGGTTTGGCCACCAACACCACTGGAGCTGCCCACGGACTGACTGAGGGTTGTATGACTCCCATCCTCAGCATCTCTTGGACCTCCCTCCGGATATCTGCCAACACCTTACCGTTGACTCTGTAAGGCGGGCACCTGATAGGCCCCTGAGTACCTGTGTCAATCCCATGTCTTGCCAGGCCTGTTCTTCCTGGCTCTTTCTTGAAAATATCCTTAAACTGGTGTAAAACCACAAGGATCTTTTCTTTGTCCGGCACTGATATAGTTGCAGACCACGGCAACTCTTCCCACTGTACCGGTTCTGAAAAATAGGCTAGAACATCTAATGGGACATCATCTATCATCTCAAGGTTTCCTTCCTGTCTGGTTATATGCAGCACCATGGGCCTCTCTAAGAAGGGATTTAGCATATTCACATGCACCACTTTAGTCTTTTGCCCAGACCTCTCCATAGACACTGCATATGTGACATTGTCCAATTGGTCCACAATTACATGGGGACCGTCCCATGCAGCTTTTAGTTTTAGTGCACAGTGGCAGGGAAACCATCACCCTATCCCCTATGTCAAAAGTTTGGGATCTGGATGTTTTGTTAGACCAACTGTTCTGCTTTGAGTTTTGATTGCTTTGAGCTTTGAGCAGGTTCTCCCTCACCAGATCCATCTTCTCTTTCAGTCGTTCCCTGAAAGACAACACATAGTCCACTACTGACATCTTAGCCTTTGGGATTGTCTCTTCCCATCTCTCCTTGACCAGGTCTAGAGGTCCTCTGACCCTTCTGCCAAACATAAGTTCAAAAGGAGAGAACCCGGTGGATTCCTGGAGTACCTCCCTATAAGCAAATAATAATGGGGCAGTTTTTCATCCCAGTCTTGGGGATGAGTATCAACATAGGCTCTTAGCATTCCTTTCAAAGTCCCATTAAACCTCTCAGTTAACCCATTTGACTGAGGATGGTAGGCTGTGGTTTTCAGATGTTTCACTCCACAGCATTTCCACAAATACTCCATTAGTTCTGACAGAAAGTTATGCCCCCTGTCTGTCAGAATTTCAGCAGGAAACCCCAGTTGACAGAACACCTTGATCAGGGCTTCTGCTACTACTGGAGCCTCAGTGGAGGCTAGAGGCACGGCTTCTGGGTACCTGGTTGCGTGGTCCACAATAGTTAATATAAACCATTTGCCTCTCTGAGTGGGTTTTGGGAACGGGCCCACAATGTCGATTCCTACCCTTTGGAATGCCTCTCCCATGATAGGAAGGGACTGCAAAGGAGCGCATGCTTTGCACTCACTTTTGCCCACCTTTTGGCAGGTTGGACATGAATTGCAGTAGTCCCTCACATCCTGAGCCAGCTTTGGCCAGTAAAAATTTAACAAAAGCCTCTGTCTGGTCTTGTTAATCCCTAAGTGTCCAGCACACGGTATGTCATGTGCCAGCTCCAAGAGCTTCAGCCTGGGAACCACAAGCTGTTGAACTGCTTCCCAAGTCACTTGTCTACCAGGTGGCAACCAGAGCCTATATAAGCGACCCTGCCTCCATACCACTTGTTCAGTCAGAGCTTCTGAGAACTCCACTTCCTGGTACCTTGCTACCTTACGCAGCGGTTCCAGACTAGGGTCACTTTGGATCTCTGACAGGAACATTTCTGGTTCCCCCAGACTTTCTGCCCTCAGCTCCTTCAAGCCACCCATAGTCCCACTATTCCCGGGACACTCAGCCAAAGTTTGGTTTGGGTTCTCCGCCCCCTCAGTTGGTTTTTCAGTGTCAACCAACTGAACTCCTTCCTGCCTGGAAGGCTCCACAGCATCCTGCTGCCCTTGGGTGAATTGGCACCCCTCTTCCCATTGGGCACATCCTCCTTCAGGGCTTGGGATAGGCTGGTCCTCTCCCTCCTGGGTGACTGACCTCTCTTTGTCCTCAGTAACCTGGGCTATTTCCCCCTCCCTGGCTGGTGGTGAGGTGGCTTCCCTAAAGTTGCCTTCCTCCTCCCACTTTCCTCTGAGGGTTTGGCTGCAGGTTACAGCATTGATAGTGTACTGGCCAACCAACAAATCCCAGCCCAATAACACTGGAACTGTCTGTTCCTTCATTACCCCAACTTCCATAAGACCTGCTTATCCTCGCCATTCCACTGGCATCCGGGCCACAGGAATCTTGGCAGGTGGTCCCAGAACCCCCTTGATTCTGAATGCCATATCAGGGACAATGTCAACTTCTGACACCAGATCAGCCCTCACAAGGGTGACTGAAGAACCAGTGTCAGCATATCCCAAAACCAACCGGTCCTTAAGCCTTACTGGTTCAACAAAATCACTCCAGGCCTCCGCAGGCTCCATTCTGGTGAAAAGGCATTCATGGCTTACCACGGCCACATACTCCTCCTTCACCTTTGGAGTGATTGGTGCTTTTGTTGTGGGTTTGGGGGTTTCAGCTTGCAGCTCTGGGCAGGCTGACCTTAGGTGTACAGCCTTCCCACAGTTGTAGCACATTCGAATCTGGGGCCGATCCTGATTAGTCAAATCAGGGGATTTCCTACCCTCTTCCTGGACAGGTTTCCCTTCCCTTTTTGGTGACAGGTGTTCCTTCCCACCCCTTAGGGACCCCTTTTGACCCCTTCCCAACTGGGAAGGGATCCAATTCAACCCCTCTCTGTTCAGCACCAGCTCGTCCGCCAGTTCTGAGGCCTCTGTAATGGTTTTAGGTTTCCTATCTTTTACCAACTCTTTGGGAAGTCTGAAGTAGAACTGATCTAAAATCAACAACTGAAACAAAGCCTTAAAATCCTGGGCTTTTTCTTCCTCTACCCATCTCTTCCCAAGATCACCTAGCTTTACCCCAAATTCAGCATAGGATTTACATTCTGGTGGGGAAAGTGAAGATGCTATAAAATCGGCTGCAAGAGGCATATCACATTTTTAATGTTCAGCCCATCAGCAAAGACTACCTGTCTGCTTCCTGGTGCAATTCAATGTTGATTCTCATCTTTAAGACCCCAATGGGATGGGGTTCCTGAAGGACCACCTCCATCCATACTGTTTGCCAGCTAAGGCCCATTTCCCAAGCTCTGTTCTTTGTGGCCCTGTCTGCAGAAATTAGGGAGATAAGTCAGGGTTTTTTCAGAGGTGGCACCTTGCCATTGGAACAGCCTCCCCCTTGAGACTCACCTAGCACCATCTTACTGTTCTGTAGGTGCCAGGCCAGAATAATTCTTTTTACCCACAGGCTTTAAACTAATGGATTCCATCTTTTCAGGTTGGTAATCTGCTGATAACTTGAAGAGTGCTTCACTAGAGTGCCATTTGAGGATGTTTTGAATCCCCCTGGCTTATTTTTAATGACTTGTTTTAGTATTGATCATTCTTAATAGTTGACAGGGTTTTTTATTTTATTGTCTCATTTTTACTTTGTGAAAGCAGAAGAGGTTATAGGGTTGCCAGCTCCAGTTTTAGGCCTCAACAATGGTGCTAGACAACTCTTGAACAAATCAGAACTCTGTCACCCTGTGCAAGACCCAAGAGATCAAAGGGTAGAGCCCCAAAAATGTTTATTTGTCACAAATATACAGCCTGGGTGGGAGGGACTCTTGAAATATGGTTGCAACTCAAGGTTAGAAAATTCCTGGAGATTTGGGAGTACAGTCGGGTAGAGTGGCGATTGGGGAGGAGAGGGAATTTATCAGGGTAAAGTGCTATAGAATTCACCTTCCAAAGCAGCCATCTTCTCCAGGGGAGCTGTTCTCTGTAGCTGGAAATTAGTTGTAACTCTGGGAGATCAATACCCTATCAGGTGTTGGCAGACCAATCTCATTCTGTTGCATGATAGAGCAGCCCAGAGGGAAGGAAAGCAATAATGCAGGGAAGAGGAGCCCTTTGGAATATGGTTGCCAACCCCCAGGCAGTGGCTGGAGATCTCCTGGGATTGCACCTGGTCTCCAGGCAACAGAGATCAGTTTCCCTGGACAAAATGGTCACTTTGGAAGGTGGACTGTATGGTATTATACCCCATTAAAGTCTCTCCCCACCCCAAACCCTGCCCTCCTCAGGCCCCATCCCCCAAATCTCCAGGTATTTCTCAACCCTGAGCTGGCAAGCCAACCTTGGAAAGCACCTGATATCACAACCAAAAGGGCTGATGCTGTCTGCTCCCCAGTCAGCTCCAGGCAAGACTTGGCAATGTTTTATAGCCAGGTCAGACAAGAACGGGGGGGTTACTGGGCCATCGGGGTGGGTGGGCAATGCCATCTTTGTGCTCAGTGCAGGCAGCTCAGCCTTTCCTCTGCAGCAGTTAGGGGTAGCTGATGAACACAGCCCAGGAAGTCTCTGTTTCTACTGCCAATCATATCTGATGCTGGGGTATCCATTGAAGCACAGCCTCTGTGGATCTGTTCCTCCAGTCACATGTCCTTTAGCCCCTTTCTAAACCCTTGTTTAATTAGCTTGCTATATTTTACCTTTTACCTTTATAAATTATTATTGTATTTGAGCAGTATTCTAATGAAGCTGCTGACAATTAAACTAAACTAAACTAAATAAATACAAAGCAAAACAGCAGGCCAAAATTCAATGGGCAAAGCTTCTCATACTATCTCTTCCTTGGGAAAAACTGTTGCCGATCCTACAGGTGTATTTATTTAGTTTATACCCTGCCTTCCCCCCATTGTGGATCCATAGCACTCGACATCATTCTCCCCATATCCTCCATTTTATCCTCACAACAACCCTGCAAAGAGTTGGCCCAAGGTCACCCAGCGAGCTTCCACAGCAGAGCAGATATTTGCACACACTCCCACCCCAGTCTGACATCTGAAGCACTGCACCACATTGATGGTGTTAGAAGCTGTAAGGGACATGCTGGAAGGGCAGGTTCATCTCCTAATGAAAATGAAGACAGCTGCCCTTTTCCTCCCATACTGAAACCTCCAAAGCTCCTCCCATTTCTCATCTGTCCTTAACATGTGTAATGCAAGCTGTTTGGGGCAGAGACCTATCATTTTTGCTCAATTTCTGCTGTAAGAGCACCACATACTCTTAAGCTTCTATAGCAATCTTAAGGAAATAAATCTTATCCCAGCCACTGTGCTCCTCTCCCGCATACTATTCCCACTGGCACTCCAAAGAGCAGCAGCTAACACCCACACTGTGCAGCACCCAACTTGTGACCTGGAGCAACTGGCTCTCATAGGCCAGTTCTCATAGGCAGGTTCCATTTGAAGACAAAGTGGGATCCCTCATACTAGGACGGGAGTGGGGGGGGCAGAAAAGGGGTATGCCACATTCGCCAGGCCGACCTTTATAGATCAACATCTTCTGCTGGCCCTTTCCTGCTCTTCTGCTGCCACGAAATCTGCAGTAAAACCAGCCAAGTGAAACTCTACTCTGCCTTTCCTCCTCCTCCTCCTCCTCCCCCTTCCCGCCTTTGCCACTCGCAAAAAGGATTCCTTTCCCCTTGCACAACCTCAGAAAGACCACACCTACATTGCTCAGTTCAGCAGAGAAGAAGGCAGCTCATTGCAATGCAAGAAACTCAGGATCCTTTGGTGCTTCTCTCGCCAGGTAGAAGAGAAAGTTTCGTGGCATAAGCCCTCCAGCGTGGGGATTCCGACCTTACGGGGCAATTCTCTGCTGCTCTCTAGAGTGAGGTTGACAGAACTGGGAGAAGGCCAAGGAAATTTGTCAGTTGGTAAGTGGAATTTCACGTGTTACTATTGTGTTGAAGAGGGACTTTGGAAGATAGCTAGCCAGCTAGACAGACAGACTGAATGAATTTTCTTTTTTATTTGAAACAAACTAGTAGCTACCAGCTTGACATGCAAAGTTAAGGACAAATGTTTCCTATAAAAGCACAATTAAAATGACTGACATATCATAACCAACAAGTGGATCTGGATCGTTCCAACCAAATAGAATTCAAAACGATGTGTTTTTCTCTGGATCCAATTCTTCGCTGCAGCTCTAGGGTGGCCTGGAAGAAATTCTTGTCATTCGTTTGCCAAGGAGTAAATCCATGCCAGCTGGTCACTGTTGTTCAAATGAAAGGAAAAACATTGTCTGATGCCCGTAAGAAGGAAGACTCTAGTTCACTCTTTAGGTAGCTCAACTCATCTTACCTGTCTGTGGGTTTTGTGGATTGGAAATCTGAAAAGAACAAACAAGGAAAAAAAAGGCTAAAGCAGAAGTAATTCCGGGGAATTCAGGAGTTTGCAGGGCTGTCGGGGACCTTGCTTTCTTTTGGTATGAGCCAGCCCAAGTTAGCTTGTTTAAGTACTTTTGATTTCAATCAGAGAACGTCAAGCATGGCTTTTAACTTTTACATTGTTCTTTTTTGGTTTCCGAGCTGGGAAAGACTGCTAGTCGATCACCAGTATAGTCTTGGGAATATCTTTCCTTACAAAGGAAAGTGTTAGTGACTAGTACTATTTAGGGAGTGGAAAAAAACAAAAGCCCTTATGGAGCGATGGAATCTCTTTTGTTTTGTTTTCGGAGTTCTGTGGTGCGACGTGCTTTTGAAATATAGGGTACTTGCTACGTTCTAAGAGAGAGAGGTTTGGAACAAAAGATATCTGTTGGCCCTGTGCGGGGGGGGGGGGGGGTCCTGAAATCAGTGTGTGTGAGGAGAAATCATAGAGAAATATAATATTCACACACACACAAACACACTGAGAAAAGTGGAAAGGCGCTTGGCAATTCTGTGATTTGATGGACATCGTCGGTCATAAATATGCATTCCTTAATTTTTTCTTTGTGTGGGTAGCATATACTCAATGACTGGGAACAGAATATGTGAATACCTCCTTTGAAAAGCTGAACACATGGAGCTGCCTTATAATGAGTCAGATGCTTGGTCTAGCAAGTTCAGTCTTCTCTATTCTGACTGGCAGCGTCTCCTCAGTTTCTCAGGTGGAAGTCTCCCACATCCTCTACTACTTGATCTTTTTAACTGGAGATGCTGGGGATTGAATCTGGGACTCTCTGAAGGCCAAACAGATGCTCTGCCCCTGAGCGGCAGCCCCACTCCAAAATGCACTGATCAGTGAACCCATTCACAAGCTACCAGTCATTGCTTCAGGCTGGAATCACCATGTGATATTTGTGTGAACCTGTCGTTTAAGGTCATTACATTTAAACTTCCCTTGTTTATTGACTTCAGATCTACCCTGCCTTTCTCCACCATGGTGGCCCAAAGCAGCTCACATCATTCTCCTCTTCTCCATTATAGCCACACAACAACCCTGTGAGGTAGGTTAGACTGAGACTATGTGATTAGGCAAGGTCATCCAGCAAGCTTCAGTGGCAGAATGGGGATTTGAAGCTGGATTTCCCAGATCCAGGTCTGAAAGGCTAACCCAGAGGTCCCCAACATGGTACTGCACCTTCTGGCACCTTTCCTGGTGCCCACCAAGTGTTTTTTAGAAAGTGGGTGGGGCCTGGTGAGGCTTTTGCTTGGCCTCTGGAGATTTGATGGTGTAGATTTTTTAAAACGTTGCTTTGGCAGCAGCTGCCACCACAGCACAATGGTCTTCCCTGTGTGACTGCAGGTAAGTTAGAGTTGCCAATCCCCAGTTTGGAGGCCCTCCCTCCACTTCATGGTAATCACAAACTGGGGGGAAGGGAGTGAAATGTCTGCTGAGCATGCCATTATTCCCTATGGAGTCCAATTCCCATAAGGTATAATGGAGAATTGATCCACAGATATCGGGGACTCTGGTGGGGCTTTTTTTTTTTTTTTTGAGGTAGAGGCACCAATTTTCAGCATAGCATTCAGTGTCTCTCCCCAAAGTACCCTCCAAGTTTCAAATAGATTGACCAAGGGGGTCCAATTCTATGAGCCCAAAAGAAGGTGCCCCTATCCTTCATTATTTCCAATGAAGGGCATTTATAATATGTGCTATCCCTTTAAATGTGATGGCCAGAACTCCCTTTGGAGTTCAGTTATCCTTGTCAAAATCTTGCTCCTGGCTCCACCCCCAAAGTCCGCAGATATTTCTTGAATTGGACTTGACAACCCTAAGGTAAGTTTTGTGACTGACATGTGCCTAGGCTTCCCAATCCTCAGGTCCCAGCGGGGGATCTCCTGGTTTTACAGGTTTCTCCCACCCCCCAGCCAGCTAGCAGGCGGGGGAAGCCCCACCCCCCACAGCTCTAGAACTCCGGCAGTTTTACAGAATAATGGGGAATTGATCTGCGGATATTGGGGGTTCTGGGGGGCTGTGTTTTGAGGTAGAGGCACCAAATTTTCAGTATAGTATCTAGTGCCTCTCCCCAAAATACCCCCCAAGTTTCAAAATGATTGGACAAGGGGGTCTAATTCTATGAGCCCCAAAAGAAGGTGCCCCTATCCTTCATTATTTCCAATGAAGGGCATTTAAAAAGGTGTGCTGTCCCTTTCAATGTGATGGCCAGAACTCCCTTGGAGTTCAATTATGCTTGTCACACCCTTGCTCCTGGCTCCGCCCCCAATGTTTCCTGGCTCCACCCCCAAAGTCTCCTGACTCCATCCCCAAAGTCCCCAAATATTTCTTGAATTGGACTTGGCAACCCTACATGTGCCTTACATGGCAGCCATTTTGTGACTGTGCCTACCACGTTGTATCAAAATTCTGAAGGTGGTCACAGGCTCAAAAAGATCAAGGGCCCCTGATCATGACACTATACTGGATTGCTTAACAGACTGCTTAATTTACAAAATGTAAGGTTTGGGAGCTTGATCTTATTCAGAACTCTCACCATTGACTTGGAGCCTCATGGTGTACGAGGTCTGTATGTTATTGGCAAAGAGAAAAAAGGGAAGCCTGCATATGGTCAAGGGCATTCTCTTATTTTCCCTACATAGAAGGGCTGAGAAGAGACCAGAGCCAGCTCACCAAGTGGACTGGCTATTTAACTTACACAGAAATTTCCCAGTGGGCTGCTGCCTTTGAGGGCCACTAAGGGCCCAGAAGAAGCAGAGCTGAGCCCTAGCCTTGGGGGGTCACTCAACTCTTCAAAATCAAGGACAATTTGTTGCAGGCCACCAGTTGCCACTTCCTCGGGCTGCCAACCCCCCCGATCCAGGCGGGGAATCTCCCGCCTGGGAGGTTCTCAACCCGCCAGCCCACATTGGGTCGGGCGGGAACCTCCCCCTGCATCGCTGGCGCAATGATGCCACCCGGAAGTGACATCATCAAAATGGTGGTGCCTGTGAAGGCTGCTCTAGGCATTTCCAGGAAAACTCTATGGTTTTCCTGGGTGCTGTAGCCATTTGGGAGGTAAAACTCTATGGTATAATAGGCGCCATAGAGTTTTAACCTCCCAAATGGCTAGAGTATCCAGGGAAAACCATAGAGTTTTCCTGGAAACACCTAGAGCAGCCCCGCATGGGCGCCTCCATTTTGATGACATCACTTTCGGGTGGCGTCATTTTGTCGCACAGCGCACAGCATGTGCACAACTGTCCCCGCTGGGGGAAGAGGACTTGGCAACCCTACCACTTCCTGTGATGCCAGTGGCTTGTGGGAGGAGGCATTGAGTGAGCCAATGGCCAGTGCTGGCACTGCTGAACTGAATGGTCCTGTCGCCTGCAGTTTGTTCTGTCAGAAGAGTCACTTTCTTTGACTTGCTCCAGAGCCATTTTATGTCCCCCAGGGCTCACATAAGCCTTCCAAACAGGAGAGTGACCTGAAGTAGCACACCATCAGAAACCAGCGCCCCGTGACCCACTTTGCAAAATCCTAGGAATGGCCCTGCTAGATCCAACCAAAGCTCCATCCAAGTTCCAGCTGTGGCCAGGCAAATGGCCTTCAAGAAATGCACCAGCAGGCCCCAAAGGCAGCAGCCTTCCTCCACCACCTGGTCCCCAAAACCCTTTCACATACAGGCTCCATTTTGCCCCCTCCTTTCAAATTTTGAAACACTCCAACTAGTAACCATCAGCGTGTGACATAGACTCATAAGTTAGTGATGTGTTGGGTGAAGAAGTACTTCCTCTTGCTGCACTTCAACCTACAATCAACTTCATTTGGGTGCTGGAGGAGTCACAGAGGATGCTGAGCAAATCCTGCTGTGACCTAGTTCCTTTTGGCCCTGTTCTAGAGCACGTACTCTGGCTCACTTGAGTCAACGAGAGAGATTTAATATTTGAATTCCCCTCTTCTCTGCCTTCAGCTACTCTGTCTGATTTAGTTTATCACAGAACTCATTGAATGAGGCCTTAATGGTAGCAGGAAGGGCTTTACTATGAGTCTCGCTAGGTACACTTCAGCACATGTACTCACCTGTCCACAGATCTAGGAATAGGACACTGTTATCCAACGAAGTGTAGCTATGTTAACTGTAAATCTGCAAGCAGAGCTTAACTTTCTTTTTTTACTTTTGAGATGCTTTAAAATTAGAACAATTGGAGTCAATAGGAGTCAATTGTACCTTTAAGACCAACTTAGTTTTATTCAGAATGTAAGCTTTCGTGTGCATGCACACTTCTTCAGACGAGGAATGAGGTACAGTAAGCAGAGCCACATATAGCTGGTGGGGTTTGGAATAGTGGGACAAAGTTAAAATCCAATAGCAGAATAGTAAAATTAACAAATTCAGAAAACCTTTGATCTGGGTTGCATTAGCTTGGGAAACCATAAAATGCATAAACCATAAAATCAAAGGTTTTCTGAATTTGTTAATTTTACTATTCTGCTATTGGATTTTAACTTTGTCCCACTATTCCAAACCCCACCAGCTATATGTGGCTCTGCTTACTGTACCTCATTCCTCGTCTGAAGAAGTGTGCATGCCCACGAAAGCTTACGTTCTGAATAAAACTAAGTTGGTCTTAAAGATGCAATCGACTCCTATTTTGTTCTACTACTTCAGACCAACATGGCTGCCTACTTAGATATATTTAAAATTAGTAGTAATAGAACCACCCGTTTGTCGAAGTTTGGGAGCATAGAAGTACTGGCCACTTGGATGGGAGACCACCAAGGAAGATGGGAGTTTCTGTGCGGAGGAAGGCAATGGAAAATCACCACTCTCATCAATTTGCCTTGAAGATCTGGGGTCACCATGAGTCAATTCCATCTTGGCAGCACAATAGTCATTAGAAGCAGTAGAAGTAGGTGTTTTGAATACTTACAATGCACTGCAGAAATGCAAAACTTAATTATTCCTGATAGGGAGCCTGAGAGAAGATGCTTTGAAGCACAGGTGGCTGAACTAGAGGGATTATATCCTTATTTTTGATTATGGTTGGCAAGACACTTTGAATCCTGTGTTATGAGAGAAAAGGTGGCAAATAAATTTGCTCAATAAATAATAAACAGCAGCACTCCAGCAAGGAATATATCAAACAGCATTTCAGTTGGAAACTACTTTACAGACTTTATTTATTTACTCCATTTATACGCCATCTTTCTCTTCAGTGCGGACCTAAAGCAGCTCACATCATTTCCCCCTCTACCATATTTATCTTCACAGCCACTCTGTGAGATAGGTTAGACTGAGAAGACTGCATATATATGACTGGCCCAAAGTCCCCCAGTGATAAGGATGCCAGCCTCCTGGTGGGACCTGGGGATCCCCCAGAATTACAGCTCATCTCCAGACTACAGCAATCAGTTCCCCTGGAAAAAACGGATGCCCTGGAGCAGTGGTCCCCAACCTTTTTGGCCCCGGGGACCGGCCCTCCTCCCTCCGTCCCCCCCAACAGCCTCACCACCTCCTCCTCCCCCCGTTTTCTTCCTCCCTCCTTCACCACTGCCCCCACACAGCCTCACCACCTCCTCCTCCCCACCCACACCCCCATTTTCACCATTTTAAGGCCAGGGACGGGGGCCGTGAAGTGCCTCCCAGGCCAACCCCAACCCCCTGCCGATCAGCTGATGGGTGGGGAAACCGCTGCTGCAGCAGCAAGTGACACTGCCCTTGCCTCCTTCCCTGGCCTTCAAATGGTGAAAACGGGGGGGGGGGGGGGGAGAGAGAGGAGGTGCCATGGGGGGGAGGGAGAGAGAGGAGGTGCCATGCACGATCTGTTTCAAACAGGCTGTGGCCCGGTACTGGTCCCCGGCCCGGGGGTTGGGGACCCCTGCCCTGGAGGGTGGACTCTATGGCATTGTACCCCACTGAGGTCCCTGTCCTCCCCAGGCTCCATCCCCAAATCTCCAGGAGTCCCCCAGCCTGGATCTGGCAACTCTACCCCCCCCCCCCTCAAATCCTGCCAGTTGCCAGGGGGCGTCCTGGCACCCCTACCTAGTGAGCATTCATGTAAGAGTGGGGCTTAGAACCTGGGCTTCCCAGACTGTAGATGGACACTCCAACAACAGCCTAGTGAGGTAGGGATGTCACTATATATTGGTTTCTCACACTGGAAACTGAGACCAGGAGAAAAGTGACTTGTTTATAGGGTTGCCAGGTTTTACCTGGCTGCTGGTGGTGGACTTTTTTCTATGGTGCCATAGAGTTTTTTACCCAAATGCTAAAGCATCCCTTGCGTGATGTGCCCAGTGTGATGATGTCACTTCTGGGTAATATATCATCGTACAGGCCTGCCACACAACAATGGAGCTCTTCAGGGGTGGGGCTTGTCCTCTGGCCTTCTCCATGCAGGTGGTTTGGGAGCTCTGAAATCGGAGGAAACTCTACTGAGGACAAAGGAATGGGAACCCTCCTTGTCCAGAGCTTTCCAGAAAGAACCTCTGGGTAGGGACAAGATTTGCATTTGGGTCTCCCTGGCCCAAGATCTCACTGTGGTCCCTGCAGCCCACCACTGTGAATTCAAACACCATTGAGACAAAGCAATCCAAGCAGGCCATGGCTAACAGATGCTCCAGCATTTAACAGGTTAACTGCACCTTCACAATTACACCGACAGCTCACCTCCAGTGCACTCCCTAACTAGTAAACTCCCATTTAAGGACCGCCTGGAATGCAGAGAAAGCAGAGTTAAGAACCCAAGCAGGTTTTGGTGAAAGTAGAAAATGCTACCGTGTTTCAAGAAGCAACGTGTTTGGAATTTAGCGTATTTAACTGGCTTTCAGGTATCAGAAATGTACTTAAAAACAAATTAGGAGCAGTGTGGCCTACTTTTTTAATAATAATAATAATAATAATAATAATAATAATAATAATAATAATAAAACAACCCTTCTCCTGTTTTTTGAACAGCAGGTTGAGGTGCAGAGTGCAGACTTTAACATGCCTCATGTCCCTACATAGTTTCTCTGCAAGACTGGGAAAGCTTCCACTGCTAAAACTGTGCTTTTAAATGCAAAGGAGCGGGGCCAGTTTTAAATATTGGCAACCCTAAAATGGGATATTCCTAGGATAGTAATTTAAAATGCAGGGATAAGCCAAGCACAGCAATAGGCTTCCCAATCCCCAGGTCCCAGCGGGGGATCCCCTGGTTTTACAGGCTTCCCCCCTCCCCCAGCCAGCTGGCCGGCGGGGGAAGCTCCACCCCCATAATCATTATGCACCTCCAGGAACGATTCCCATAGGGAATGATGGGGAATTGATCCACGGGTGTCAGGGGCTCTGGGGGGGCTGTTTTTTGAGGTAGAGGCGCCAAATTTTCAGTATAGCATCTAGTGCCTCTTCCCAAAATACCTCCCAAGTTTCAAAAAGATTGGACCAGGGGGTCCAATTCTATGAGCCCCAAAAGAAGGTGCCCCTATCCTTCATTATTTTCTATGGAATTAAGGCATTCTAAAAGGTGTGCTGTCCCTTTAAATGTGATGGCTAGAACTCCCTTGGAGTTCAATCATGCTTGTCACACCCTTGCTCCTGGCTCCGCCCCCAGTGTCTCCTGGCTCCACCCCCAAAGTCTCCTGGCTCCACCCCCAAAGTCCCCAGATATTTCTTGAATTGGACTTGGCAACCCTACACAGCAAGGACAAAATCCAAGTGAGAGTTTTACAAATGTCTGCAGAGGACATACTTTTTAAAAAAGTATAATAAACCTATAAAGTGCAATAAAAGGTGTTAACAATTTCAAAAGCCAAGCATTAAAGTATGCCAAAAAATATTTTTAAAAAACCAGCTTCTGAGCCTCGGCCTTCATAGCCCCCTGATCGGCAGACGTTCGCATGCATTCATTCTTATATTCATTCTGACCTGGTTTCTGCACAACAAACTGCTATTACTTTTTTGGACAGTTGGCAACCTACAGGCTCTACAAGCCATGGGTCAGCACTTCTCAGGAATTCAGTCTGATCTGACTCCCTCCCTTGCAAGTCTGTGTCTGTGCCTTTAAGAGCACTCGCCTGGGGGTAAACAACAGACGTCAGTAGACCTGCTTAGGATTCCTCCTTACCTACGTTAAGTGCCATCAAGTCACAATCGAATTCTGGTGACCCCAGCAAGAGGCATTTAAGGCAAGGGAAAAACAAGAGGTGGTTTTTTACCATTGTCTTCCTCTTAGGGTTGCCAAGTCCAATTCAAGAAATATCTGGGGACTTTGGGGGTGGAGCCAGGAGACTTTGGGGGTGGAGCCAGGAGACATTAGGGGCAGAGCCAAGATCAAGGCTGTGACAAGCATAATTGAACTCCAAAGGGAGTTCTGGCCATCACATTTAAAGGGACGGCACACCTTTTCAATTCCTTCCTTCCACAGGAAATAATGAAGGATAGGGGCACCTTCTTTTGGGGCTCATAGAATTGGACCCCCTGGTCCCATCTTTTTGAAACTTGGGGGGGTACTTTGGGGAGAGGCACTAGATGCTATACTAAAAACACCCCAAAACACAGCCCCCCCCCAGAGCCCCAGATACCCGCAGATCAATTCTCCATGATTTTCTACGGGAATAAATCTCCATAGGGAATAATAGAGTTCCCAGCAGACATTTCCCTCCTCTCCCCATGCTTTCTGACGACCCTGAAGCGGGGGGAGGGCCTCCAAACCGGGGGATCCCCTGCCCCCACCTGGGGATTGGCAACCCTAGTCCCTCCCCTCCCTAACCCCAGCCTCCCTAGGTTTAACCCCCAAATCTGCAGGAGTTTCCAAACTCAGAATTGACAACCGAAGCCGAGAGTCACAGCAGAATGGACTTTTTCCTGTTACTCTGATGTTTGAAAGCTGATGAAGAAATAGGTTAGTGATAGTAGCAACTAATAGGATGAGTTAAAAATAGGAGTCAATTGACTCCTATTTTGATCTACTATTTCAGACCTATTTGGATCTATCTAATAGGATGAGTTGTATGCTCCATTCAAATCTTGTCTTTAGTGTAAGCTCACTAGGGCATGGATCCAGCCAGTCTGTTGCACTAATGGAAGTGCTTTCCTCCAGCAGGAGGGTTCAGGAGTCTCCAGTCTGCAATATAAGGATTAAAAAATGTATGTATTTATTTCAAATATTTATATACCCCACCTTTCTCCCAGGACAGGTGGGATCCAAGGTGGTGACAACAGTGCTTTATGTAGCGGTTATGCTGCACCTAGGCTTTTAATGCTTGGCCTTTGAAATTGTTCACACCTTTTATTGCACTTTATGGGTTTACTATACGGATGCCAGCCTCCAGGTGGGACCAGGATTACAGACCACCTTTACACCAAACAGACTGCTTCTCCTGGACAAAAGGGCTGTTTTGGAGGGTGGACTACTCTAGGCACTGCACTCCACTGAGGGAGGAGTCCTCCCCAGACTCCATTCCCAAATCTCCAGGAGTTTCCCAACTGGATCCCACAACCCTACCCCCCTACTCAAGTGCCAGGGGGTACCTGGCAACCCTATTTTATTATGCTCTCCTCTTTACATTGCCTCAAGCAGAATCTCTGTAGAGAAAGCATGGAAATTTTTAAAATGAACAAAGAGAAAGAAAACAAAGATCACCATTGATTATACATAATTAAAACAGGTACTTAAAGCACAGAATAAAAATAAATAAGAGGAACCCTGTTTGTACAGTCCCGTGAGTAAGGTGCCAGCTCTGGGGTGGGGAATACTGGAGATTTTGGAGGTGGAGCCTGGAAAGGGTGGGGTTTGGGGAAGTGGGGACCTCAGTGGGTTATAATGCCATACTGTTGACCTTCCAAAGCAGCCATTTTCTCAGGGGAATTGATCTATGTCTTGTGGAGATCAACTGTAACCCCAAGATATCTTCAGCTACCACCTGGAGGTTGGCAACCCTACTCCTTAACACAGTTTCAAGTCTTAAGACCTCAAGAGAAGATGACGCCCCCCCTTCCCGTTTAACAACAGCAGAGCAGCAAAAGAAAAAGACTGGGATTTAATACGTAGGGTTGCCAACCTCCAGGTGGAGCCTGAAGGTCTCCTGCAATTACAGCTGAACTACAGAGATCAATTCCCCTAAAGGAAATGGCAGCTTCAGAGGATACACTGTATGACATCTCATACCTGCTGAGCAGCCTCCCAAACCCCTCCTTCCCCAGGTTCAATCCCAAATCTTCAGGCATTTCCCAACCCAGAGTTAGCAGTCCTAAACAGACCAGTTTCTTGAGAGCACAGAGCCTGCTTGGAGCCTGCCATGCCTGTTCATATTGGGAGAGATTATTATCCTGGCCTGCCTCCCAGGGTTCTTGTTAGGGTTGCCAGGTCCAATTCAAGGAATAACTGGAGACTTTGGGGGTGGAGCCAAGAGACATTTGGGGGAGGGGTGAGCCAGGAGCAAGGTGGTGACAAGCATAACTGAACTCCAAAGGGAGTTCTGGCCATCACACTTAAAGGGACCACACACCTTTTAAATGCCTTCCCTCCATTGGAAATAATAAAGAATAGGAGCACCTTCTTTTGTGGCTCATAGAACTGGACTCCCTGGTCCAATCTTTGGGAAGAGACACCACATGCTTTGTTGAGACTTTGGTGCCTCTACCTCAAAAAACAGGTCACCCCAGAGCCTCAGATACCCATGGATCAATTCTCCATTATACCCTATGAGAATCAGTCTCCATAGGGAATAATGGAATGCCCAGCAGACATTTCTCTCCACCAGCCCTGCTTTCTAATGACCCTGAAATTGGGGGAGGGCCTCCAAACTGGAGGATCCCCTGCCCCCACCTGGGAATTGGCAACCCTAGTGCTTGTGATGGGAATGAAAAGACAGTGGTTTGCATCCCACCACTCAGCTCAGAAAAGTCTATAGCCTTCCTCCAACCGCAGCAGCTTTCCCAGTGCTTTTTCTGTAGGAAAAGCCCAGCAGGAACTTATTTGCATATTAAGCCACACCCCCTGACACCAAGCCAGCTGGAACTGCATTCCTGTGCATTCCTGCTCAAAAAAAGCCCTGACCAGCTTTCCTCCAACTTAAATGGCTCTTTGAAGGGCAAAATAATTCAAACTTTGCTGATTAGGAAGTAGGGAATGCAGGTCAGTTTATCTAAAGTGGTTTGAAAAGCACTCTATCAATACCAAGCCTTATTGACACAAGTTAACTCCAGATAACATGCCCTTGGATTCCCACTAATCATGGTAAGCAAATCACAGTTGCCTGTAAGAAAAGGAGAATGAGTCTTTCCCCAGGACAGGTTGCTGAATGCAACAATTCAGTCATGTTGCAACAAATAAAAATTCTATTCCATTGACATGGGCCACCCGGAGAAACGCAAAAGGAGGAAAGTGAGTTATGATTGCAGCCCTGACTAAGACAAAATCAGAAAGTGACTCAGTACTTTGCTCCCATATATTACACCTAGTCACCTAAAGGTTGCCAGTTGCCATCTTCCCGGCCTACACCCTGTACTGTGCATTTAACATTGTCCTAATTTGCAAACATTAGTGGGTGAGAATTCTTGCATCTAGACTTTGAAAAGCTTTGCTTGCAAATGAAATTTGCTGTATTGGGCAGAATGCTGGAATGGGATCTAAGAGACCCAGGGTTCACTATGGACAAGCACAGCATACTCTTGAGCCAGTCTCAGCCCAGCCTACCTTCCAGGGTTGTTGTAAAGATAAAATGGAGGAGAGGATAATGATGTTGTAAGCCACTTTGGGTCTTCATTGGGAAGATAAATGGGATATACAAACCTAATATATATAAAATAAGAAAAAAATCAAAGAATTGCTCTCTGCTCTTCTGGAGGCTGAGATAATCTAATGGGCTTACGGAAGGGAAGATTTTGGTTGAACACAAGAAGAAACTTCCTAATAGTGAGAGCAATTTTTAAATATTGAATGTCCTTATTAAACAGAAGCATTCCTGCTTAATTATGAAGAATATCATGAAGGAATATTGAATTTGTCAGTGGGAGCATGGTCTAGTATTACCCAACACAGAAAGGAAAGAAGCATCCTGGGAAAATAGATCAGTATATTAAGACGTGAGATCTTGTTAAATTAGTTAAACTAACAGCACAAAAAAAGATTTAAGGATCTAACTAATGTGGCTAGAACATGGTTTTATGTATTACAAGCAGGAAAATTACTGATACGATTGTACATGATTTAAAGTGTGTGTGCTATATTTAGATCATATGTCAAATTCGTATGCATGTATTTTTAAAAAATGGCAATGCTACGTGTAGCTCAATATGCTAATTATTAATCAAGTTCTTTTTTAATAATCCAGTGAACTGATCTTTGATATGAACTGCTCTGATTTTCATGTGTACGTGTAAACTATTTTGTTAGAAGTCTGGTGCTTCTAAAATAGAGACTGTGCTTTGGATCTTTTGCATGGATCTCCACTCATGCAGTGTGAGTTTATTGCACCCCCCCTTCCCAGTGCAGCCAGAAATCCTGTCTCTGGGTATCATGGAATCCATATTGGGCTGCCATGGAAGAGGAGAGGTAAGGAAGTCTCATTATGAAGGTGGAAATTCTTGTATCCAGGTTATTGCATTTGGACATCCATTTGTACTAGGGATGGAGATCCCCTGGAATTACAGCTCTTCTCTAGACTACACAGATCAGTTCCCCTGGAGAAAATTGAAGCTTTGGAGGGTGGACTCTAAGGCATTGTACTCCACTGAGGTCCCTGCCTTTCCTAGTCTTCATCCCCAGATCTCCAGGAGTTTCCCAACCTCCCCTGCCAGTGGCCAGGGGGAACCTGTGGCAACCCTAATTTGTACCTACTGTATGGGTGAACAAACTGACAGTCAGAATTGTCACTTTCTTTAACTGGTCCTGCTCTGGTGCCTTTAACAGGGATTTAGCAGGTAAAGATCATTTCCATGGCATGATGAGATGAGACAATGACAGTTTCAGGGGTATCACACAATGGAATTCTTAGGCTGGGTCCAGACAGGCAGTATAAGCCGCCCAGGGATGGCTGGCAAATAGATCAAAAAAGTGTGTCCAAATGTGCACATCTGGCTCCCATTCTACCCCCACCCTCACCCCATCCCTACTTGTCCTTCAGTCACCTCAAAAAGGTACCACTTTGGAAGTAGTATCAAATTGGCAAGGTGTTTCTGAGGCGCCTCCCTGGCCATCTGGATGGCCAGGAAGCACCCGGGGAGTGGCGGACAGGCACATGAGTGTTGTGGACACTCCTCCAAGGCACCCACAACCCGTCCCTGTTCTGGCAGCAGGCCACACACCAGGGCACTTCTGTTTGTGCCAGCTCACTTTCCGGTAAGCATGCTGCCACCCCAAGCTGGCAGTCTGAACCCAGTTCCTTCAAACCATTCTTTAATTTTAAGTAACTTTCTTTCCCTGGTTCTTTGCTCAGGATCTGCAATGGACTAGTTCTCACTGAGGAAGTATACTAGTGAGGACTGCAGATATGATGTGACAGAATGCTCTTTTATTATTATTTTGCAATGCCCTGCATATAGAAAACCAGCATGTAGCCTAGCCTTTTCCCAGAGTTGCACAGGAGCACATTTCTGTATTCAGTCATGCAGTCAGAAGAGCCACAGCCCAGACATAGATTTTTCCACCTCAGCAAGGACTTGGGCCTCCCCAGGGGCGGAATGAGTCAGGATACATTAAAGAGCGGAGAATGGGTGTCGCTTCCCCACCATTTCCCAATCCTGTTACGGGCATAATGGATTTATATTCACATTAATTATGGCAGATACACAATCAGCATTACCTCACAACATAATGTGATCTTACCTAGAATGGTACTGATCTATGTACAAAGGGGACAGACAGTGTTTTGTAGTGGTCAGAACATCACACTAGGATCTGGGAGACCCAGGTTCAAATCCTGTCTCAGCCATGGAAGCTGGTTGGCTGACCTTGGGCCAGTCACACACTTTTAGCCTAACCTACCTCACAAGGTGGTTGTTGTGAAGGAGAATGATACAAGCCACTTTTGAGTTCCCCATTAGGGAGAATTAAGGCAGGGTATAAATCAAGCAAATAAATGTTATAACCTGACACTGCTTTAACCTAGCAAATGTAGCATAAAGATAGGGGGAGGCTGCTCCTGTTGAATTTTCACCTGTCCTACAGTTCTTATGGTCTGAATTGTTCCTCTCCTGAAAAAGGAGCCAAAACCCTTCATACGCTGGCTGCCCCCAACAATCCATAATACAGAAGTCTAAAAACTGGGATAAGCTGGAGAATGAATCAAGCCAGTGAATCTTAATGGAGAGTGATGTTCCCTTAGGGTCATGCAGCGGCACAGACAGGCGTGTTCAAAACAACATCCACTTATTAGCAAGAAGATAGGGGGATGGGAGCAAGCTGCTTCAGGACAAGAGAGCTCAGCGCAGTCTGCAGTTCTAACTAACCAACACAACTAACTGAGCCGGTACTCCACCCTATGAGACGAAACCAACACATACAAATATCAGAGGGGGGAACGGACTGTTCCATTGTAATACATACACCACATGGGGATTTGTTCCCGGGAGCTCTGTGCTTACTGAGTAGCTTCTCAAAATGAGAACTAGCTGACAAACCTGCTGATGTTGCATACCACTGATGACCCCCTGGCTAGTTGTGAAGCCACAGAGGATAAGGGTGGGGAGTTCAAGTGCACCCTCAGTTTACAGGTAGCAATAGTGTCTGATAACAGGCTCAGCCCAAACTCCACAAGAATTGACTGTGCCTCCCCCCATTTCCAATTTAAAAAGTGCTCCAAACTCTTCCGCAGCGCCTTGCATTTCCTCAAGATGATATAGCAAAGATTTCACTTGGCCAAAGATACTTTGCATATCGGTAATTCAAGCCAAGCACTGCCCCTCTGAAAACTGGTCTGTGGAACGTGGTCTAGTGAATGTTCTGTTTTTCTGGAACATTCCCAAAGCAAATGGAACGTAAATCATCAGCCACCTGTGAAATCTCAACAGAAGGGAGAGCCAGGCAGGGTAGAGTTAAGAGGAAACCAACCCTACCCACTTGGTGCGTTCCAGGGATATGAAAGGCTCCAGTTAATAGCTTACAAAGCCCTTTATTAAAGAACAGAAGGCATCTCCATGAAACTAGCTTGCTTAACAAATAAATTTTCTCACAGTCCAAGCAAAAAGCAGAGTTGGGCCAAATTAGGGAGTGGGTTTCATGTGGCTAAGTGGCCAGAAAAACATAGGCCCGACTGGATGTCTGATTTTGACAGCATCTCGAGGCGTAAAAGAAAAAAAAAATCTGCAAGTGAAGTTTTTCAGAGGATGCCAGTAAATGCAAGCATTTGCACACCCAGTGGTTGTTAAAGGCGTAGCTGCGGTGGCTGGTTGAGAAACTGGCAACCCAACTAGACCCAGAGGGTGACCAGATGCAGAGAAGGGCTGGGCCCCGGTAGCTTTCAGGTGTCACTTAGGAAGGAATGATCTGTTGTCAATGCTGAGCTTACAGCAAAAGTTACATCCTGAATTCTGGAAACGAAGTCTCTGCTCATTGTGTATCTTGTGTCTGCTGGGGCTGCCAGCTCCAGGAAATTCCTGGAGATTTGGGGGTGGAGCTTGGAAGGCGGACGTGGGGAGGGGAAGGACCTCAGCAATGATGCTGTGCCATAGAGTCCACTCTTCAAATCTGCCATTTTCTTCAGGGGATCTGGAGATCAGTTGTATTTTTGAAAGATCTCCAGGACCCACCTGAAGGTTGGCAGCCCTATATGGCTTGCCTGCCCATGGCACACCTACTAGCTAAGTGCTTTGGGAACACAGATTTTCTCTCTTGGTTTGGGACAGGGAAAAAACAAGGGACATTTTGTCAAGCACTGGCAGGGTGCAATATATGGCCGGTTGGCCATATTATGCCGGCCTGTATTGTGAAGGCAACCTAAGATGGTGTTGGGCTTCTGTGCCACAACGTCACAAGCTCTGTTTGTTATCCACGATAACCTCCACAATGGGGATCCTCAATGGGGTACCATGGCTATGATGCCTAGCTGCTTCTTCAAACAAAGTACCTCCCCCTCACAGAAAAGAACCAATCCCGCCTTTTCCCCACCTTAATTTCATTTATTGATCTCCATCCATCTATCCCATAACTCTCTCCCCAGTGGGGACCTAAAACAGCTTACATTTCCCCTTTTTTCACCCTTTTATGCTTTCAACAACTCTGCAGCCAGGGCCAGCTCGCCTATTACGCAAACTAGGCACTTGCCTAGGGTGCCAGGAGGGAGGGTACACTGAATTGGGCTCCCCCCCCCCAGTGCCCATGACAAATGGCTAGTTTGCCTGCCTGCCTGTCTCCCCTCACTGCTGCCCCACCTTTTCTTCCCTTCCCATTCCTCCCTTCCTTTCCACCCCTCCCTTCCTTTTCGCCCCCCCATCAGAGCACACCGGGCCGAGGCTCGGCCCTACTGGCATTGAGGCGGCCAGTATCTTATCCTTCTATGAAGATCACGCTTCACTCCCCCCCCCTTCCGGTTCTAGAAATGAGGGAGGAGAAGCCTACTCCAGCGCATTCTTCAAAGAAGGATAAGAAGCTGGCCGCGTCGAAGCCGGTAGGGCCAGGCCAAACCATGCTGTGCCTGCCTCTCCCCCCACTGCTCCTTCCCGCTCCTTGCACAATGCAGGAAACTCACAAACACCTCCCCCTAATTTCACAGGATCTTCATTGCTGTCAGATGGCCATCTAGCCTCTGTTTAAAAACCTCCAAGGAAGGAGAGCCCTCCACCTCCCGAGGAAGCCTGTTCCACTGAGGAATCGTTCTAACGGTCAGGAAGTTCTTCCTAATGTTGAGCCGGAAACTCGTTTGATTTAATTTCAATCCATTGAAATTGATGGCCAATGCAAGCTTTCATGATACAGTGGTGACTCAAACCCCCACAGTGGGGCCTCCCAAATCCTAGGCCAACATTCTAACCACTAAACTACACTGCTTCTCACAAGATCCTTCAGAACTCAATCAGCTACAGGTACAGCTGCTCTATTCTTGACAGATGCTTGGCATGCAAGCTCCCTACATTTTTGTGGTTGATCCCGGAACCTCAAAAGCAGTCATTTTGTGGTGGCACCCACACCCCATTCTCAAAATTCCAGGAGTGTCTACAGCAGGGGAGGGGAACCTCCGTCTCGAGGGCCGTATGCAGCCCTTGAGGTCACTTGGTGTGGCCCTCGGGGATTGCTGGACCGAACCAAACCATGTGGCAGCCTCTCTGGGGCCTGGCTGGCCAGCGAGGATCGTGGGGCCCAGATGTGCTGTGCAGCATCCTCCCCCGAGCCGGGCAGGGCTCACAGGGCCCAGATGTACTGTGCGGCAGCCTCCCGGGGACCTGGCTGGCCAGCCAGAATTGCTGCAGGGCCTGGAAGAGTTACTGTCACAGTTCAGTTTGCACTTGATTATCCCAGATGTGTGTGTGTGCCAGATTAGGCTCTCCCCACACGACTTCAAATAGAAAAACAATTATTTGCATTAATTTTGCTGGCCTGAATCATTCTCCCTCAGCGGAGCACTGTTTTTTAAGTTGATAATTTTTTATGGCCCATGAATGATGTTATAAATATCCATATGGTCCTTGGCAGCAAAAAGATTCCTCACCCCTGGTCTACAGGCTCAGTATAACTGGGGACTCCTAGCCTACATCTTATTCCTTCTACCCAAACCATCATTGATAAAGAGTCAATATATGGCCTTGCTTAACCAATTTGCTTATCACCTGCTGATTTTTGCCAGCCCAGTACCAGACCTCTTGATATTTTACTCTTTTGTTAGCTGCTTTGAGCCCCCCATGGGGGGTGGGGGAGAGAGGTACAAACTTTTAATAATATGCTTAAAAATTATTAGAGTTGTGTAGGTACATCTTTGTATTCTGTTGCAGTTGTAAATCCTCTGACACTGACTAGGACTGGTGTAGCAAATCAGAAAGTTCAGTTGCTGAAGGAACACAAACATTTCTTGTCCAGAATCTGTGAGTGAAAACAAAATTGTCAGTTTGGCTGGGGGATGCATTTTTTTGTGATTTTTTTTCCTTCTCCCAACAACAAATCCCTCCTTTTCCAGTATGTTTTGAATTGAACTTTTTCAGTGAATATTTTCACAGGGTGTGCTGCAGAGAGAACCTTGCCCTGCCATGTGTTCAGGCAGCCTTCCCTCATTTCTGGCATTCAGACAGGCTTGCCAACTTCCAGGTGGGGTCTGGAGATCTCTCAAAATTACAACTGATTTCCTGACAACAGAGATAAAAAATGGGCTGTGAATTGTAGCATTTAGGTGCAGAGTAAAGTATGGTGGCATCATTTGGGAAACATTTTGGGACCCTAATGATGCTTACTTGAGGACATGAGCTCAGCCTTAACTGAAAGCTCACCTGAAAATGAGATGAGGGTTGGGAAGATGGAAGTAAAGGACATGAAGCGGAGAAGAAGTTGCAGAGTGAGCAATGGATTGTGGGAAATGAAGGTTCAGTAGGGAATGTAGCTTTTGGAAAGTAGCAGTAGTCTTGAAGTGGGTCAAGACAAGGTGAACTGGACAGGAAGCTTTGGGAAAAGTTCATAGTGATTAAGACCAGGAAGTACTAGATGCTGTTGACAGAGGAAGACAGGAATGTGAGAAAGTTTGGTCAAAATATAGAAAGGCTAAAAGAAGTAGGCAATGGCCTGACAAGCAGAGACATAAAACAAAGGGTAGTGGAGACAGAGAGTTACAAAAGGAGGAGCCAAGAAGGAAGTAGGACTGGAGGAAAACTGGAAAGAAGATATGGGGCAGAGGTTAGCACAACATGCCTCCTGTCAAAACCCTGCTCAATGGCCCTCTTGCTTCTCATCGTAATTACTGCCTGTTTGCCTTAGAGTGCTGCCTGTTTGCCTGTGCAGTGTCAGCAATGGGGAGAAGGAGCAGACACCATCGTTCATTTTGACTTCTCTGTCTGGACAGCAGTAGAAACAGGGATCATAGTGAAAGGGCAAATCAGTGGAGAAGGAAGCCTGGTAATGGCAATTTGCCCAGAGTCCTCCAAAACCTAAACTCACATAATCTGATGACACACACCATTGGCAAGAAGGAAGTGGGCAGGCAAGGGTGGATTTGGACCCACAGACCAGGGAGCTTGGTGGGACTGGGGTAGCAAGGTATAGAGTTTAAACCAAAACAGGAGAATTCTGGTTTTGGTGGTTACTCTTGTTCTTGCAGCACGGTGAATTAAATGGGATACCAAGAGCCAAAAATAAGTGCAGGGGGTGTTCTGAATTTCACGTATTGATCTTAACAACCTGGCTGGGTTTTTTGGCAGCAAGCTTGAATTCCTACTTGATCGGATGTCATGTGGTTTCCCCCTGGCTGCCCAGCATCCCTGACTGAGTGGCAGATGCTGAATTTGAAATAGGGTGTGACAAACGAAACCCCTGCTCCTCACCTGCATCCTCGTTAAATGCTTCCCGGTTAGCTAATGAGGCTACAAACAGCCAGGGAGGCTGTGAGTCAGCGAGAAATGATTGCCTAATAATTAGTTGTCTCTAGTCACCTGGCCCAGATTAATAAATATTGTGATGCCAGCATTTTTGGCAAGACCAGGTTAGATGTCCTAATTTTTTTAAAGGCTATTGAGGCAGCTTTATAGCCAAGATAGGGCCAAGGTTTGCTGCTACCTCCCACCTAAAATGCCATTCTGGAAACAAATGTTTGAGTAGACTGACTTAGAGAAACCTGTATTATAGTATGTATGTACTCTTTAAGGCTATGAAAGCACAATACAATGTAACTATGTACAAGACTAAAACAAACATGAGCATGGCAGTTTGCACACACGAACAAGTCCATGATGAACTATGAGAGGGGCAAGGTCCAACTAAAACTTTCCCTGGCATCATGTGATCCTAACTATCCCTGTGAACCTTCTGTTCTCTAAAACCATGAAGGGTCCTCCGTGTTTGGGTGGTAAGAGAGGGAACATTGCACTGCCTTTTCTGATGTGGCTACCTTGCATGTTGTCCACAGTTTTCTGAAACTGACCTTTCAGAGAATCCTATGGGTTCTGCGGATTGATGGTATCAACAGCGTTTTGGCCATGCAAATGCAGACCACGTGGCTGGGTTCTTAGTGAGTTGGATCTGGGTTCTCCAAACTGAACTCAGGTTGCCTACAGCCACTGCAAAGGCTTCTCTCTCCACCCCCCCCCCACACACACACAAGCCAGTTTTTGCTGACCTATGTTCAAAAATGGGGAAATAACTCCCCCTACAGCATAGTTTCTTTATGGAAAAATGGCTTGGGGGGGGGAGCAGGAGTCCACTCACCCACCCATGACTGCATCCTGAGCCTGGGAACCCTGACCCAACTTGTTAAAAACCTGAACTTATGGTTTGGCCCTTAGTTTGCAGCTATTTGGTGCATAACTCTGGAACCAAAGTACACATTACAGTGGCCATGGGTCCAATCCATGGCCTCCGCTGCCACGTTTAAGGAAAATGTATTCAGTTAAAAATTGCTGCCATAGGGTGTAGTGATGGACACAAGCATAGAAGATGGCTTTAAACAGAATTAGGCTGCAGTCAGATAAGAGGTTAAATCCAGGGTAGTTGCTGTTGCCCTGTGGATTTAAACTGCAGGTTCCGACAGCAACATCTGCCTCCAGTTGTTGGCACCCAGTACTCATCCACCTTGGAGCTGCAGTTTAAACCCACAGGGCAACAGCAGCTACCTTGGATTTAACCTTTTGGTCTGACTGCAGCCTAATTCTCTTTGAAACCATGGTGACGAAAAGGAACCTCCACATTCAAATTTAGTAGACCTCTGAATGCCAGTTGCAAAAAGAACATCAAGGCCAGACCAGCAGCTTGGGGTGAATAGGAGATGCCCAAATTGGGCCAGATCAAAATGGAATGGTGGAAGCCTGTCCACACACTCCCCTGCAAAGCACCCATATTCTGCGTGGGAGGTGCTTTGGCATGGTCAGACAGATATAACACACTGTTATATATGTGATCAGTAATGTGTCTAGTATATGGAGTTCTTGCCTGACGCATTGGAGCCTGTAGGACCAAGCTTGGGGACTCGGGAACAATGGACAGTAGGATCCAAATCCCTGCTGCCCTGCTCCAATCATGGGCCCCCTGCTGGTTTGAATGGTCCAATAAGACGCTAGCGCAGGAACCTGGAATGTATATATAGTTGGCCCTGTTGGCCCAGTAGTTAGCCTTTGAGTGCAGCCCTATATGATGCTGTATTGAATAAAGAGCTATGTTCACTACCACCTCGCCTCATCATTGCATGGAACCCACTATATTATACACACCATCCCTGAGCTTGGTTTGGGTTTCTTTTTTCCCCATTCATTTCAGTGGTTATGCACATATGCACCCATGCGCTTATGTGCTTGGAAGCAATATTAAAAAAAAAAAAAAAAGCCGGAAGCAGCTTGGGGTGGCCTGGTAGGTTTATCTGCCTCGCTTGCACACTCCGGTGTTCAGACACCGGAAAGGTGGATGGCATGCAGTGCAAAAATTTGTTGCCACTTCGGAAGTGGTAGCTTTTTGAGCCATGTCAGGGACGCCTAAGGACAGAGTGAGTACAAGAGCGGGGAGGGAGGCAGATCTGCTTGTTTCAATGTGATTTCTTTTATCCATCTGGGAGCCGTCCCTGTGTCAGCTTTAAGTGCCTATCTGGAACCAGCCCAAGTAAAGGACTTTATGCCCTACCGTTGGACCTCCAGAGGAAATAGTTGGTCATTGTGTGAGATGGGATGCTGGACTAGATGGACCACTGTTCTGATCCAGCAGGGCAATTCTTATGTTTTTATGGTGCATGCCTATGGCTTTTGGGGCAGTTTAAAAGGCATGGAGTGAAGGAGAACGAGACAGCCTCGTGTTGCCACAGCTTGCTGTAATGTTTACATGTCTCTATTTTTCTCTAAAACAGCATCAGCAGCAATTAATTGAACCTGTGTACACAGTAACATGAACATGTAGTTTGGTCCATAGTGTCTCTCTCTACAACTTCTAGGGGGGCGGGACTTCTGTCAGTGTTGCTTAGTATTAGGGATGCTCAAACAACTGCTGGTTCAGTTCACAGTCTGGTCACCGTTCGTGAGCAGGGAGCAATTTTTTTTTTTTTTAGTAGTTCAGCTGTGAGCAGCTGCTGTCTGTTTCATGAAGTACTTTCTGCATGTTCAAACAGTGTACAGCACAATCAGCATCATTTTATGCATGCCCATTCTCATGCAGTCCAATGGGAATCACATTCCTCCCCCTCCCAGACTTGTCTGCTTGCACTGCTCAGCAGCCATTCATTCAAATCAAGAATAAGCAGACCAGCCAGTCAGCTAGTGATTTTAAGTGAATAGTGGCCGGAGCTTTTTTTTTAACAGGAATGCTCAGGAACGCAGTTCCAGCTGGTTTGGCATCAAGGGGTGTGCCTTAATATGCAAATGAGTGAAACAATGGTGACATCAGGGGGTGCAGCGTAATATGCAAATAAGTCCCTGCTGGGCTTGGAGATCTGGGGGTGGAGTTCAGGGAAGGCAGCCTAGGGAGGAAGGGAGCTCAGCAGAGATTTGATCCCATAGAGCCGACTCCAAAGCTGCCATTTCCTCCAGGGGAACTGATCTGTGGAGAATGGAAATCAGTTGTAATTCCAGGAGAACTCCAGGCTCTATCTGGGACATTTTCATCTACAGATGCAAAAGCAGCCATGGAGTTTCTGGCATTTCCTAAAGAAGCATGTTGTCACTCCTGGGGTGTTCCCAGAAGTGATGTCATGCCATAGTCCCAATGAACATTTTTTAATTTTTTTTTTCTCCCACTGCCACTCCGATCATCAGTAGAAACAGGAAAGGGGGGGCAGGCAATCCTTGTTGAAAACAGTATATTCTCCTCCTGAACATATTTGCTAAGAAATTAATGGCTCATTTTGTCAATATATCATTCCTAATCCTCCTTGGCTGTCTCCAGATATTCTTGCAAGTTAGTCTCTGTGTTAAGGATGGTCTGGACCAATTTCTGCCAGGGCAGCAGGAATACTGCTTGGGACCATAACTGATGGGTGGAGGATGACACCTGTGGCTTTCAAAGGATGGGATCCGGTAGGTGGATGACTTTTCAGCATTGTTGTAAGCAAATTCTGCCAGTAGGAGTAGCTTGACCCAGTTATTCTGGCAGTGGTTGAGGAAGTGTCCCAGCTATTTCTCAAGCTCTTGGTTTGCTTGGTCTGACTGCTCAGCTTGCAAGTGATAAACAGTAGCAGTGTGAGGTTAAACTACTGGCAGATGAGATTTCTTTCCAGACCTTAACAATAAATTGAGAACCCATGTCAATGTAGATGTGTTCAGGGAGGCCATGCAGACCTGTGTGATAAGAATCTAGGCTGCTTCAATTACTCTGGGAAGATACAATGTAAGGAGAGTGTGAATAGATCTTTATGTTGAATTGGCCTACCACTGTCAGAACAGTACAATCAAGAACCAAGCTGTATATGCTGGGGGAGGACAGTTACCCAAAGGTCTAGGCAAATTTCCAGAGAGCAATCTTGGCAGACCAGCCTCTCCGTAGGGTCATTGAATTGCTTGGTAAATACAGCCATGGACCTATCTGGACTAGCAAACACTTCAGGGCTGTGTTTCAGTGGGGCAGTACCCTCGGACAGAGCTTCCCCACTGTGTACAAGGAAGACAAGCCCCAGCTCCTGTTTGTAGTAGGGTAGGCTTGGCTATGCAGGGAGAAGAACAATGTGTACAATTGCATCCCAAGTGCTGCAGAATTTGCAAAACATATTGTCAATTAATTCTGTACTGCTGCGTCATTCACTGAATGTCTTATGCTGTAGGAGTACATTGTTTTCGTTCTGTAACCCACCTTGCATATCAGCAAAAAAAGGTCAGTAACAGATCCATAATGAACAGCAAAGGCTATGCTGGGGACAGACCTCCACAGAGCAGAAGCCCAAAGCTATGCAGGAGCATGGCCAAAGCCAGGCAGGAGGTCAGAGTCCACAGACAGTCCATGTCAAAGAGAAGGCATGAGGTCAAGGGTCAGGATCATCAGAATAAGAGCCGTATTCACACTGCAGAAAAGATGCTCTGAGAACCACTCTAGCTCTCATGAGCTCCTTTCCAGCATCACCAGGCTAGGTGTTCTTACTCTACTGACACTGGAAGATGCCGTGGTGCAAAGGAGATGGGTCCAGAAGTTCTTACTGTGTCAAAATGCTGTTATAGGCTTTCCAGTCCCCATATCTGGGCAGGGGATTCCACAGTTTTGCAGGCTCCTCCCCACCGCCAGCCAGCCAGCTGGCTGTGGGGTGGAATCCTTGCCCCAATAGCCAAGATGTGCCTTTAGATCTCAGGCAGCTTCAGAAGCTTCTGTTTTGGAAGGGGTGTGTGTGCCTTTAAATCTCAGCTAGACTGAAGCTGCAGTGGGGCCAAGCAGGAAGAGAAAGGAAGGAAGCCAGAGAGCTCAGTCCCTCTGTTCATTCCTTTCAGAAGCTGTTTGGGTAGTAAAAAGGATAGTAAGGAGTTAACTAGAACCTGAGTATAGGATAGCGGAAAACTTCACCCCCTAGAACTCTCTCCATAAGTTGGTTGAAATACAGATTGTTACATTCAGCAACTCCAGTGAGTAAAGCTATCTATACCATTGCCCCAAGGAGATCACAAAACTGTGGGCATCCAAAATGTTTATTTTCTCTGCTTTGTCTGTGTGTGTGTGTGAGAGAGAGAGAGAGAGAGAGAGAATGAGAATGAGAATTTATTTTTAGTGGAATTGCAGCTGCTGTGGAGCCATTTGAATGCAAAAAAGAGGTGGAGGAAATGAAGACTATTCAGGGGAACTGCACTGCTGTATTTTTATTTGTTTTTAGGGAATAGGAAAGTCTTCCAGCTTCACCCCCAAAGTCCCCAAATATTTCCTGACTTGGACCTGGCAGCCCTCTGTTGTTATAGTGCACATGCACAGAGCATGGCTCTAGTGCTGTTGGACTCAGGCTCTGGGTTCAGTTCATTCCCCCAGCACCTGACACTGTTCAAGACGGTGGTTCTTTCTTTGGCCAAAGGATGAACTGTATTGGTATCTACTATACTGACCAAGAAGTATCAAGCTGAAGTCCAATGACACCATGAAGACTAACACCATTTTACTTTGCTTTAGTGTGAAATGGTTATTTGTTTTTATTTAATAAGCCACAGCCAGGTTCCCTGGAGAGGCAGCGTAAAAATTTGCTAAATAAATAAATCCATAGCAGATATATTAGATACATAAAGGTACAGGCAACAGAAAGAAGCAGGGAGATGATACAAAGGAGAAGGACTGTTACAAACAGTAACTGATCAAAAAGAATTCAGTCGATTCAGAGTGGGTGAGGGCCACTCCCAGCTGTAAATAGATGTGTACAATAAAATCAGGGCTTTTTTTGAGCAGGAATGCACAGGAACGCAGTTCCAGTTGGCTTGGCCTAATATGCAAATGAGTCCCTGCTGGGTTTTTTCTACAAAAAAGCCCTGTGTGAAACAATGGTGACATCAGGGAGTACAGCCTAATATGCAAATAAGTTCCTGCTGGGCTTTTTCTGCCAAAAAAAGCCCTGAATAAGATAAACATAAAATGAGATCAATCAAAGAGAGTGAACTGTGAGGCATGACAAGCAGAACTAATTAAAATCTATAAAGGCAGGGCTGCCAGTTCTGGGTTAGGAAATGCTTGGAGATTTGGGGGTAGAGCCTGTAGGAGGCAGGGTTTAGGGAAAGGAAGGACATTAGCAGGGTAATGCTCCAGAGAGCAATCTAGGCAGACCAGCCTCTCAGTAGTGTCATAGGATTGCTTGGTAAATACAGCCATGGGTCTATCTGGACTAACAAATACTTCAGGGCTGTGTTTCAATGGGGCAGTGCCCTTGGCCAGAGCTTTCCCACTGAGTGCTAGGAAGACAAGCCCCAGCTCCTGTTTTTCAGTAGGGGCTCACGGAATCAGACTCTCAACTCCAATCTTTTTGAAGCTTATCTGGGAGAACCGGGTTTGATTCCCCACTCCTCCACTTGCAGCAGCTGGAATGGCCTAAGGTCAGCCATAGCTCTCATAGGAGTTGTCCCTGAAAGGGCAGCTACTAGGGCTCCCAAGTCCCCCACTACCTATTGTACCATAGAGTTTTCCCTCCCAAATCACTAGAGCATCCGGGAAAACCATAGAGTTTTCCTGGAAATACCTAGAGCAGCTGGCGAGTGACATAGCCAGCGCGATGGCATCACTTCCAGGTGATGTCATCGCACCGGCGATGTTGGGGGAGGTTCACTCTGCCGACCCAATGTGGGCCAGCAGGTTGGGAACCTCCAGGCTGGGAGAACCCTCGCCCAGCCCAGGGGCTTGGCAGCCCTAGCAGCTACTGTAAGAGCTCTCTCAGCCCCCACCTACCTCACAGGGTATCTTTTGGGTGGGGGGAAGGTGAAGGAGATTGTGAATGCTCTAAGACTCTGAGATTCAGAGTATAGGGCAGGATATAAATCCAATATCATCTCCTCCTCCAAAGCTGCCATTTCCTTCAAAACAACTTATCATTGTAGTCTGGAAATCACGTGCAATTTGTTGGGGGCAGGGGGTATCTCACCGTGGCAGGATTCATGTCCAGTAGCATCTTAAAGAGCAACAAGATTTCCAGAGTATAAACTTTCCAGAGTCAAAGCTCACTTTGGACTGTTGAAGGCTTACATCCTGGAAAGCTTGTTTCTCTTTAAGGTGCTGCTGGACTTCAAATTTGTACTTATACTGTAAGCCAACATGGACCTATCTACATAAAAGGTATCCAAGAAAGTATTTTGCACCAGTATGTGATATTCCATAAGTATTCCATGAGCCACTTGTGGGAAGGGCGGGATACAAATCCCGAATAAATAAAAATAAATAAAAGTATCTGAAAACAAGCAAGCATCCAATCACAAGTTACTAATTTATCCACTGACAATTTCCAGCTTTATGAACTGGCTGAAAACACTTACCTGCTGTTCTTGTTTCCTTCCCCAGGCTCAGGTGAGCAGGGCCTCCAGAGACTTCTGCTGCCATGGACTGGAAGACCTTACAGGGCCTGCTGAGCGGGGTGAACAAGTACTCCACAGCATTCGGCCGCATCTGGCTTTCTGTCGTGTTTGTATTTCGGGTCCTGGTTTTCGTAGTGGCTGCCGAGCGAGTTTGGGGAGATGAGCAGAAGGACTTTGACTGCAACCACCGGCAACCTGGTTGCACCAACGTTTGCTATGACCACTTCTTCCCCATCTCCCACATCCGCCTGTGGGCTCTGCAGCTCATATTTGTCACCTGCCCCTCACTGCTTGTCATCATGCACGTGGCCTACCGTGAGGACCGGGAGAGGAAGAACAGGGAGAAGAATGGAGAAAACTGTCCCAAGCTTTATAGCAACACAGGCAAGAAGCACGGTGGCCTTTGGTGGACTTACCTCTTCACCCTTTTCTTCAAGTTAGCCATTGAAATCATCTTCCTCTATATTCTTCATAGGATATGGGACAGTTTTGACCTGCCACGTCTGGTCAAATGTGAAAACTTGCCCCCATGCCCAAACACTGTGGACTGCTATATTGCACGGCCAACAGAGAAGAGGGTGTTCACCTACTTCATGGTGGGTGCTTCTGCCATCTGCATTGTCCTCACCGTGTGTGAGATCTTCTACCTCATCTTCAAGCGGGTTGTCCGGTCAGCACAGAAGTGGAAGACGAACAAGAAGTCTCTCTCTTACAGCAAGGCATCCACCTGCCAGTGCCATTTGCGATTGGAGCAACCGCTGGATGGAAAAGTAAAGCTGACACCTTCAGAGGCACTCAGAGCCTCTGCCCCTAACTTGACTTTAATTTGAGGGGATGGGAGGAACCCCAGATGGCTGACTATTGTTAGGATGGTTCCACTTTAGGAAACATAGGATGGGGAAAGATGGTTTGGAATGGAGGTCACCCCTCCACAAAACATTGCCAACTGATTCTTCCACCAGGGAGCAGCACCACCATGTTGCAGAAGCTTAAAGACTAGGACATAGTCCTCACATTCTGTTTACATGAAGCTGTAACTGCTCTTGAGATAAAATGCATGGCTCAGACATTCCAGCACAAAATGTGGTTTGTGTACCACTGGAGGATGTTGCAACCCTTTTAAATCCTAAACAAAATATGCACTCCAAGTTGCTTTATTTCTCTGTCTTGTAAAGATATGACTAATAGATAGTTGCTAAGACAGCTACATCTGTCTAACATGCGTTGTGGTGACCCCATAGAAGATGTGGCTAAAAAGCTTCAGTTCCTTCAGCTGACGTATGAATGTTTATAGAGTGCTGCAAGGGGTTGCTAAAACAGGGCATAGCTTGTTAATTAGAAAGATTGATGGAGCAAACCTCATTTGGCTTTCCTTCCCCTGCAGGCCAACCTTCTCCAAGAGAACCAGCTCCTTGATGTCCAAAGCTCAAAGCCACATAAATCAACTGGACAAGTCTGTGGATCTGCTACCAAACTTTCATCTGAAGGGAATTCAAAGAAAAGCAGTGTCTGAGACATTTTGACAGAAGCCAAAAGAGATGCCATGAGCCAAATGTATTGTGACAAGGAAGGGGCTGGCTCATCACTACATAATCTATGCTTGCGTTCACATGAGCGTAATCAGCATTAGATGCCTCTGCAAAGACTACTCTAGAGCAAGTGCCTTATTCCTGAACTGTCTACACACTGTTTTTATACAAGACCATGTTTCACCAAAGGAAGCCTTATGAGTTAAGCCTTTGCTATGCTTTCTTGGGAGAAAGTAAATTCTCCTTCCTGTGACAGAACAGGAGCATCCTGGGAAGGAACGAAGAGGAGCTTACCTGGTAGCAGTTAAGCTTGCCTCTGGAAATAGGGCCTAAGGTAAAATTTGAAACAAATTTGGGATGTTCCACCTCAAGGGAGATAGGGTTGCCAACTGCTCAGAGAAATAATGTCCTGTCTTTTTAATGCATGTTCAGTTTGATGTTATTTATCTGGTGATGTTATTTACCTCTATGCCACGAAAAGTCTCCACTGCCAATTTTTACACAGTGAGCCATAGTTAACAGTACTAGACATTTTTCCAGGGTTGCGAAACCCCCTTCCCCAGTGGGAGCAGGGGATCACCTGTTTGGACAATAGTTACCGATCCCCAGTTGGAATCAGGAGATTCCCTGGTCTGGAGGCCCTCCTCCTACTTCAGGGTTATCAGAAAGTGAGGGGAGGTTTGAATGTCCACTCCATTATATCTTATAGAGATGGGTCTCCATAGGGCATAATAGAAAATTGATCTGTGGGTATCTGGGACATGGGGCTGTTTTTTGAGGTAGAGGCATCAAATTTTCAGCACAGCATCTGGTGACTCTCCTAAAAAAAACCCCCAGGTTTCAAAAAGATTGGACTTAGGGGTCTGATTCTATGAGTCCCTAAATAAGGTGCCTCATCCCCCATTATTTCCAATGGAAAGAAGGTATTTAAAAGGAGTGCAGTCCCATTAAATGTAATGGCCAGAACTCCCTTCAGAGTTCAATCATGCTTGTCACAACCTTGCTCCTGGCTCCACCCCCAAAATCCCCAGATATTTCCTGAGTCAGACCTGGCAACCCTACCTGCTCCCCACCTTGGAGCAGTGATGGAAGAAGAATAAAAATGGCCACCAGGCCAGCAGCCTGACATTGCTTCTAGTGAAAACCCAGAAATGGCAGAAGTCCTTTCTAGGAATTGCCAGAAATCTTTTGGTAAAACCACAGAATTGCCATTTGGCAACCCTGTTGGCAAACCCTAGGAAGAGTTTCAGTGGAAGTTGAGAGACTTTTGATACAAATAGGAAGGGCTTTTTTGAGCAAGAATGCACAGGAATGTAGTTCTGGCTGGCTTGACCAGGCCTCCAGCCCAAAAAGAAGGTCAGCAGAGGGAAGGCAGTAGGTAGCCATGTGCTCCCAGACTGTGCATTCCATCCTCTCTGCCACCTCCAGACTCCAACAGGCTTGCAAAATGAGTGAGAGACACAGACCTGCCCACAAGTGTCGCCTCCCAGGAGAAGCTGGGCCTGCCACTGCCCACTCTGCCGCATGTGGCTCTCTCTCTCAGGCTGTGTTGGGGAGGGGGCAAAACAAGGTCTCTCATTGGGCTGTGTGAGAACACACATCCATGAAATGCAGCTGATGGCACAATACTGTTCTGTGTTGCTATGCAGACAGTGCCTACTGAACAGGTAATGTCACATCTGGTGATGTCAGGGGGTGTGGCCTAATATACAAACGATTCCTGCTGGGCTTTTTCTACAAAAAAAGCCCTGAGAATAGGAGTATCCTCAGGGTGGGGGGATTTTACTCAACTTGAGGCAGAAAAAAGAGCTGGCCTAAAGTGAAATTTGAATGTTCCTCCATCAAGAAATATCTGAGGAACAGGGAGGGAAGGCAAAAAAAGGTTTTGATCGAAGTACAGAAATTTGCATTGCTTCCCACCCACCCACCCCCACCACCACCACCACTCAGAATGGCAGTAGGCAAAAGCAGAAGCCCTAGCAGTGTAAATAGCAAACAGCAGTGCTTTTGCCCCACCATCTCCCAAACAGAGTCTTTTCCACAGCAGGCAGATCAGGCAGAGACTTTTAAAAAGAAAATCTGCCCAGGGCAATCTGCTTTCATTTATATAGGGGATGCAAAAATATTCAGATTTACAAATTCTAGCGTGCAGATCAATCATCTTTTATGACAGGGATAAACCAAACATAAGTGGCGTATCTGAAAGTGGCTATAGATATCATTTTTAAAATGTATTCAAAAGAATCTCCTTAGCTGGCAGAGATCCACCAAGTTTTTTGTTTCAGCATCTTGAATACTTTATTCGGATCCACAACACAGCAGAACCCTTCATGTTGTTTACCACCTAGTGGTCACCCTGCGGTCCATACCTTGAGCACTGCAAAGTGTTAGAATAACAGGGGAGTATTAGGACACAGTGGGAGTCCAGGGGCACCTTTAAGACCACGAAAAGTTTAACTCTGGGTGTAAGCTTTTGTGTACATTCACATTTCTTCAGGAGAGCATGATTATATTAGCTGCTACCTTCTGAGCTCTTTTCTACCCAGACTATCAGAAGGTTCTCTGTTCTAGGTGTTCTGCCATGAGATTAATTAGGGCAACACATGGCAATACAATGAATGTCCTCCATCCCTCGAGGCCTGCTGAACTTAAACACATGAAGCTCTCGTTTGTTGAGACAGACCACTGATCTGTCTAGCTTAGGGCTGTGGTTGGTAGAGTTGCTAAGAGACATTCTCTTCACCCAATTTCTCCCTGCAGTCCAACAACCTGTGTCTTCTCTCTTTTTTTTTTTTTAAGAATTTGAGGTCTGTTCTGTTTCAAATCCATTCCATTCTAATCAAGAGAAATTTGAAGAGAGGGGGAACAGGAAGGAGGGGTTCTACAAAATGTCAGAATTAGATTCTGCAGATGCTCAGAGGCAAGAAATGTCTTCCAAAACCTAACTATCCACCTATTAGAGCACCTATGGAATGTAACTGCCCTGCAAAAGGATTACATTACAATGGGGTGCACAGAAGCATAACAGAAAACTACAAAGTGAAATGAAAGAGACATTCTTCTGTGGAAAAAAAGTAAGAGGAGTTAATCACTATGTCTTTAAAAAGTGAATTTTGAAAAAAGAAATCCTGTTCCCCATAATTACACTAGCAGGGTCTCAGGAAGAGGTATTTTTTATCCCTGTTATCCGTGATCCTTTATCTGAAGATGCCACGGACTGAAACTGATATTTTCTGCATGAAAAGAAGATGATGATATTGGATTTATATCCCGTCCTACCCTCTGAATCTCAGAGAGGCTCACAATCTCGTTTATATCTCCCTCCCCCACAACACCCTGTGATGTGGGTGGGGCTGAGGGAGCTCTCACAGAAGCTGCCCTTTCAAGGACAACTCTGCAAGACTATGACTGACCCAAGGCCATTCCAACAGCTGCAAGTGGAGAAGTGGGGAATCAAACCCGGTTCTCCCAGATAAGAGTCTGCACACTTAACCACTACATCAAACTGACTCTCACTACACCAAAGGGCAGGCTCATCATCTACTTGCATTGTGGCCCTCTTCTCCAAGTTAGAGACACAGGGCTCTCCTCTGGCCCAGGAGGACCACCACTAACCCACAGCCTTGATGGTGATCTTAGAGAGCTAATGGACCAAGTAGGCTTCCCAATCCTGAGGTCCTAGCGGGGGATCCCCCGTTTTTACAGGCTTCTCCCCGCCTCCAGCCAGCTGGCTGGCGGGGGAAGCCCCGCCCCCCACAGTCACCATGTAGTTTTAGAGCTCCTGCAGGTCCGGTTTAAAATATGTGCCTTTAAGGCTGAGCAGGAAGCAGGAAACAGGAAGGGCTTCGGAGAACGGCCCCTCCCTTTGTTTTGCTTTCATTTTCAGAGCAAGTAGAGTTCTGCAGGAACAAGACCCAGTAAGTATTTGTGTGAGAGAGAGGGGTAGGGGGCAGGGGATTCCCTGGTTTGGAGGCCCTCCCCCCGCTTTAGAAAGTAGGGGGGGATGTCTACTGGGCACTCTATTATTCCCTATGGAGAACGATTCCCATAGGGAATAATGGGGAATTGATCTGCGGGTATTGGGGGCTCTGGGGAGGGGCTATGTTTTGAGGTAGAGGCACCAAATTTTCAGTATAGCATCTAGTGCCTCTCCCAAAAATACCCCCCAAGTTTCAAAACGATTGGACCAGGGGGTCCAATTCTATGAGCCGCAAAAGATGGTGCCCCTATCCTTCATTATTTCCTATGGAAGAAAGGCATTTTAAAAGGTGTGCTGTCCCTTTAAATGTGATGACCAGAACTCCCTTGGAGTTCAATTATGCTTGTCACACCCTTGCTCCTGGCTCCACCCCCAATGTCTCCTGGCTCCGCCCCCAATGTCTCCTGGCTCCGCTCCCAAAGTCCCCAGATATTTCTTGAATTGGACTTGGCAACCCTAGGACCTGTCAGGCTCTGTTCATATATGATGCCAATCAATACTGTTACTAATCATATTCAATGCTGCTAGAAAGGCCTACTAACATAGAAGTGGGGGTGACAAATAAATGCAACTTTGTTTTAAATTACTGCTTTCTTGTGAGCTTCAATGAACCCACGCCTGACAGGACCAAGCATTCATTAAAGCGCAAGGAAATTGTGCCCAGCTATTAAACTTTGTTTGATCAAGATTTCATGCTTGTAAACATACTTTCCACAACCACGGAAAGAAAAGCTTATCTTTATGCGTTGAATACATTCAGTCAGTCAACTCTACTGCTAGAATTTATCATCACCAAAGCCAAACAGCAACATTAACAGTGGCAATTGTTTCTATAATCACCAACCACTTTAGCTCCCCAACATTTCCAACAGAACTAAGTGCAACCTTTGTGAACTCTTTCTAATAGGTACAGACAGAATAATAATTAACAGGCTTTTTTAAAAAAGACATGCAGAATAAGAATGTTATGTATGCTCCATTTCAGCAGAGCATAACAGGACCTACTAGTAAGCTAAGGAACAAGGCTGCCAACTCCAGACTGGAAAAATCCAGCAGATTTGGGAGTGGAGCCTGAGAAAGGCAGAGTTTGGGGAAGGAAGGTGTTCAGCAGCGGATGTGATGCCCCAGATTCCACTCTCTGAAGCTCCCATTTTCTCCAGGGGAACTATTCTCTGTAGCCTGGAGATCTGTTGTAATTCCAGGAGAACTCCAGGACCAACCTAAGGGTTGGCAACTCTAGGAATGCTGTCCATAAAAAGACCTCTACAACTCTGCATATGCTATCTAAATCTTGAACCTACCTTCCTGGGTAAAATGGTCAACATTTTCCCCTGTACCTGTGCCTTTAAATACCAGCCCGAAGTAACTTTAGTTCCTTATAGGGAAGTCTCACCTGCTGTAGTAACAGATGTCATTTAAGAGATAGGGTGGCAAAGTGGTGAAAATATTGACCTCGGGAAATGAGACTCTGAAGCCTCTCTCCACTATGAAGATAGGAGACCTTGGACCTCTCATAACTTTATCAGCTTAACCTACCTTACAGGGTTGTTGTGGAATAAAATGGAGAAAAGAACACCATGTTAGGGGAGGGATGGTGGCTCAGTGGTAGAGCATCTGCTTGGTGAGCAGAAGGTCCCAGGTCCAATCCCCGGCATCTCCAACTAAAAAGGGTCCAGGCAAGTAGGCGTGAAAAACCTCCACTTGATACCCTGGAGAGCAGGGGAGGGACGATGGCTCAGGGGTAGAGCCTCTGCTTGGTAAGCAGAAGATCCCAGGTTCAATCCCCAGCATCTCCAACTAAACAGGGTTCAGGCAAATAGGCATGAAAAACCTCAGCTTGAGACCCCGGAGAGCCGCTGCCAGTCTGAGTAGACAATACTGACTTTGATGGACCAAGGGTCTGATTCAGTATAAGGCAGCTTCATATGTTCATATACCACCCTGAGCTACTTGGAAGAACAGTGGTAGAACAATATAACAGATAGGAAAAGGGAACTGCAGAAAAACTGGTAACGATAATCCTTAGCTGTACTATGAATGAACTAAAATAAGCTCACATTCCCGGTGCTGAAGGAAATCTAGCCTGAAGGGACAGAAAAAGCAGCAAATAAGTCTAGTCATTGTGGCCCTCTTCTCCAAGTTAGCATTCCAGAAATACCACTCAAGAAGAAACCCACATTCCAACATTATGAGTTCTGTGCCAGCAACCTCTGAGAGAGGTATAACTCTGAGTCTATCATCCATTTGTCCTGGACTGTCCCCACCCTCCCAGATAAACACTGTGATGTGTTTGTTATTTTCTGTGTCCAGGAAGTTTATGGGGTTTTGCTGGGTTTTTTTTTGCTTTGAGTGGGTTCATTCCCTGCTGAAAACAAAGAGAACACTCACAAGACCTTTCCTTCAGAGGTTAAAAAAAAGGTTGCAACTTCTCCAAAAGTCATTGGAGGGAGGGAAGAGAGACCATGAATCAATGTGGCTTTTTAAAAAATGCATTCTGAACAAGCAAATGGAATGAAAAAGCAGAAGGCCAAAGGAACAAGCTCAGGGAGAAAAACTTTGGATGAATCAAGTCTAAGGCAAGGAACAGTTGGGAGCAGAAGTTGAACCAGGTCAGATACAGGAAGTCAACAGTCTGTAGGGAGGGAGGGGGCAGTCCATTGAGCGACAGGCTCAAGGAACTATTTGCAGAAGGGCAAGAAATGTTAGCATTTTGAATAGCCCAGTTAGCCTGACCTTGTCAGAGTTTGGAAGCTAAGAAGGGTCATTCCTGGCTAGTACTTGGATGGGAGGTCTCCAATGAAGACAGGAGTTGCTATGCAGAGGCCTGGAACGCCCTGTGAATGGGTTTGCAATGAATCAGTTGCAACTTGGTGCTACATTCTTCATCTTCAAGAAATGTTACATTGCATACTAGGCTTGCCAACTCTGGGTTAGGAAATTACTGCAGATTTGGGGGGTGGAGCCTGCGGAGTGTGGGCTTTGAAGACCTCAGTGAAGTACCATGCCATAGAGTCCAGTCTCTAAAACAGCCATTTTCTCCAAGGGAACTGAGCTCTGTAGTCTGGAGATCAGTTGTAATTCCAGGAGATCTCTGGGCCCCACATGAAGGCTGGCAACCCTTGTACACCTCTTGGATCTGGGGTGTAGTTGTAGGTTCTCCTGCATTTGTGGTGCATGATTAGGATCAAGACCACAGAACACAAAGCAGGGGCTTCAGCTTTCTTGTTCGCACTATTTACTCATCCTGAAAGTCCCATGTGTCCCCTGGGATATAGGTGAGTTTCTCCAATGTGTCCATTATTCTGCCACCCCAGAATGGCCTGAGGCTGGGAAAATGGTGCCCTTCTCCACATGCACCATGATCCTGATCAGAATCAAGCACCACACATGCAGGAATTGATGAGAACCCTCAATTTGTGGTTGAGACTGATAGGGGGTGGGGATTCACACTCCAGCTTTGTATACCATAAGGTGTGAGGAGTGTTCCAGAAAGCACGTAAGGTACATGCAGGGAACTAGAAACCCACTCCAGTTGCTCTATACCATTTTGAGGGGACATGTACAACATAAAAAGCCAGAGCTTTAATTTTTTAAAAATATATGTATATAATGAAAACTTGGGGGGGGGGGGGTATTTCTAATTTTTACTTCTCTATAGCATTCCAGAAATACCACTCTAGAAGAAACCCACATTCCACCATTATGAGCTCTGTGCCAGCAACCTCTGAGAGAGGCATATCAGCTCTTTAGTCACCGAACAAATATTGTATTTGCATGGTGAACTGTGTAATGTAAAAGGTCAAATAAATGTTACTTTGTTTGTACAGAAGTATGTCAAGTTATTAAAAGGATGGGGGTGGCGGGAGGAGAAGGAGTCTGGGGAGGATAGAGCTGAAGGTTTATGTGTGAAGGATGAGGGAAGATTGACTGGGAAATTCCAACACATGGGCCAAAACCTCCACTTCCAGCAGAACACCATAAATTCTGAAGGTCGAGAGCAGGCCAGTCTCCATCTGTTTTTTATTATTATTATTATTATTATTATTATTATTATTATTATTATTATTATTATTATTATTATTATTATTATTATTACATTCTTATCTGCTATCAACATTCTGAGGGCAATGAACATGGGGCTGGCTTCCCATTTACCCACCTGGAAAAGGAATGCACCCATTCCCTTCCCTAATGTCCCACCCCCAAAGAATTCAAAAGCAGGAGAAAAGAAATGGCCTCTGTATACTGATAATCTGTGAATTTCTGCTTGCCTTAATAAGCAATGCTGGGCTTAGAATGAAGCCCAAAAACACAACTAATACCAAAGGAATATAATTAGTAAGGTTTCTTACAAAAATTGTGCAAGAGAATACAAATATAAGAGCAGTGCAAGGGAAAAAAATAAATAATAGCTAAATGTCTAACCTAGAAGACTTGTTAGGCAATAGTCCTCCAACCCAGATGTTTCTGGTCAAACTCAAAGTCCAGAATCCAAGAGCAGACATTCCAGCTACACAAAGCCCAACTTGAAGTCACAAAGATGACTCAAGAGGTATAAACAAGGCTCCAAACTAGAATGAAGGATCTTGCTTTATGCCAGGCTACCTGCAGCTGGCCTAATCCTGTCCAGTCAGTCAGGTGTGCTGCTAAAACACGTGACCATGTACTTCTGAAGGTAGCACATGCCCTCACACAAGCAACTTTCCCATGGCCTGGGTTCTTTGAGGCAATGTGATGGAATGTGAGTGCAAAACTCTCTCCAGGTCTGCCCCTGACGTTACTATGTCCATCATCACACTTGCGCCTGTGTCTGCTTCCATCTCAACACTTATCTCTCTCTGAAACTGCAAGTCATTCTGACTGGTGGGGGCAGGGGCTCCCAAGTTTTGGGGCCCCACCTCTCTGCTGCCAGCCAGCTGGCCAGAATGAGGGAATTCCCCCTCCAACAGGGAAGAATGTGGAAATTAAACTCAATCTGCCCATGTGACCCTAAGTGATTTAGGCATATAGGGGACATTGGGGAGCAATGCTCTGGTTTTGGGGCAAAACTCTATGGTAGAAACTAGAGTTTTGCCAAAAACCTGAGCATCCTTTCCCCTTGGACATCACGTCTGGGTCACTTAGGCACATTGCATTATTTTTGGAATTCCTCCCCATTCCTCCCTCAAAATGGCCATCCCCTGCCATCAGGTTGGAGGGACTCAGCAATCCTAGTAGGGTTGCCAACCCCAGTGGAGTCAGGGGATCCTCCAGGTTGGAAGCCCTCCGCCCCCCACTTCAGAGTCATCAGAAAGCGGGGGCGGGGGGCGGGAGATGTGGGGCATAATGCCATTGAGAACCTTCCAAAGAGGCTATTATCTATAGGTGAACCTGAAGGTTGGTAACCCTAGGGAGAACACCAGCCTTTCCCAGTGCAGAGGAGGGGAATGCTCACCATAGTGGGGGGGGGGGGGTGGCAATCCACAGAAAAGGATTGGCTCTCATTCAGAGTTATCACAGGTCCTGGGAGTTAGGATATTGTCACTTCTCCCAAGCAGCAGATTGCACCCAGTTCCACAATGCACATCAACCCAACCAAACCAGCAATCAGCATCAATCCTTATCCCAAAATTACAGATCCATCTTGCCAACTGTCCTTACCTATATTGTTCTTTCATGCCAGAGGTACCTTTGAGGCCTGTTATGGATATGGGTCTGGGAAGATTTATACCCTTTCTCCTGGATTTTCAAACGCCAGCAAGAATTCACTGGATGCTACTAGAAATCCACACTCTTGAAATCCACATCTCCTTATGTGTACAAGCAACCTATTTTTCTATGAGAGAAAGCAATACACAAAGGGCAACTGAGTTACAAAGTTCAGAATGTCACCCATTGTGCCTTGGGAGTAACAATGATCTAAAGCTGGGGACAATAATTTGAAATGGTATCTAATGGAGTAAGGGGCCTGAGACGCCTCTGGTGAAAAGCATCAGACCTTCAGTTAGGGGATGATCCTAAGTTGGTCATGTCCCAATTTATTCAATCAGGCTAACTTCCAGGAAATAATTTTGAGGACTGAAAGCCTACTGTAGCATAAAATAAGAAGGGCAAAGGTTCTAGTTCAAATATCACTTTAACCAGGGGTTAACGAGGTTTTGGCAAAACCCAATTATTTGAACACAGCTCCCGAAGATAGAAAGAAAAAGGTATCCCTGAACATACATGCATGCATTCCCTTTGCCTGCATGTGGAAGGGAGGAGGGGAGTGGATGGATGGATCAAATAGCTTCTCACCTTGTAGACTGTAGGAGTTGTACCCATATAAACTGTTTCCCAGATGGATGGGAAGGTCAGGAAAATGTACAATAACTGGTTGTATGGAAAGGAACATTGTATATATAGAAAAGGACAAATAGTTTATTGGGAACCTAAAGAAACCTGTACCATGTCCTGGATGGCCCAGGCTAGCCTGATCTCATCAGGTCTTAGAAACGAAGCATTATCAGCCCTAATTAGTACTTGGATGAGAGACGTTTGTGGTTGCTACAAAAGCATGCAATGGCAGACCAGAGGCGGATCTACTGTAAAACTAATGAAGCTTTAAGCTTCAGGGCCCCTAATCCCAGAGGACCCCTGAACCAATTTTTATTTTAATGAGTGAATTTTTTGACAAAAAATGGAGCTTTTAAAAGTGTTCTTAAAATAAGGCTATTTTAGTGATAGAAGCATATTGACCTTAGAATGGAGCATGCTCAGTGTTGTAGCTTCCCCTAAAGTGGGCTGGTTGTTCCCAGCAGCCTAGCAGTTCAGCCTGGCCCAGGCAGGGAAAAGTCTACACAGATCTTGTTGTTTCAAGGCCTGCTTCGGAGTATTGCAGGTAAATGTTGGTGACCTGTTCAATTATTAGAGCTTTTAAAACAAAGGTGAAGTGGGATTCAGGATCCAAATGAGAAGAACGGCAGCCTCCCCGGTACAGCCTGGAAATGTCATCTGCCATTCCAGTATTATGAATGTTAACCTCGACTTACAATATATGTATTCCTGATATGTTTAGACTTTTTGTACTGTGCATCTTTGTGGATGCTGAAGACATTTGTAGCCACTGATATCCTCAAGAGCTTTGATATCAAGTAATAGCAACTGGACTGGAATGAACAAGGATTCCTATGAAACCTCCATGCTTTTGCTTATATAAAGAGTTTATTTTAATATCAAAGTGCATCTGTTGCATTGCCTCTTTTATTCTTGTGTTTAAGCGTGTTATCATAAATACATGAAGTGACAGCAGAACTGATAACAATAACAACTTTATGGCTGTCATTGCACCGGTCAAGACCCCACGAGGAATAGCAACGGGTTTAATAAAGTACTTACATGGAAACCAAAAACGCAAACTCAAGGAAAAGTGATCTGATGAAATTTCTAAATGTCAAAAACTATCAAGCTATTTTAAATTGTCAAGTCAAACTTTGTCAACACCTACAGCTGAAGCAAGCTGAGCAAGCACCAGTGAAGCCAGTAAGGGTGCACAAACTGGGAGCTCTTGCTAGCAATACTCAACCCACTATTGACACTTTTGATACAAATGACAATCACAATGGTCAACATGAAAGTGCCATGGAACAAGAAGAGACAGAGCAGAAACAGGAAGCAAATTCAGTGATTTCAAAGAATACGGTGACCTAAAAAACTGGCCTATAACAGTTTATAATGATTTCATACAGAATTGTTTAATGCAAGACATCAGGATTTTTTTCTCAAAATAAAAAACCAGATACCATATATACCGAATCCAGTAGGGTTTACAAGGAGCAAAACATGTTTCTCAAAGAAATACTTTGAAAAAAGATTGAAAAATGGTCAAACTGTGACGAGATCCTGGTTAGTTTACTCAAAGAGCAAAGGCTGTATATACTGTTTTGCTTGCAAACTGTTTTCTAAATGTCAAACGTTATTTACAACAAGTGGGTTTTCTGACTGGATGAATGTACTCAGAACTCTAAAGCATCAAGAAGACAGTATGGAACAGAAGAGAGCAATGTTGTGTTGGGTAACAAGAAAGTCAAATTAAAAACACTGGATCAGCAATTTGAGGAACAGATGAGAAAACATTAAGTACTATTTTGAGGAACTGAAAAGAGTTGTAGCTGTTATAAAGTTTTTAAGTGAAAGAGGTTTGGCATTTAGAGGTCATGAGGAGAAGCGGAGCTCACCAAGTAATGGAAACTTCATGGGGGCCATTAAATTTATTGCAGAGTTCAACCGCTTTTTACATGAACATCTCAAGAAATGTAAAAATGACAAAGTAAATATTACTTATCTATCCAAAGCCACATATCAATAACAGAAATCATGGGGAAACATGTACAAGATGAAATTGTGGATCAAATCAACAACCTTGACACCAAATACTACTGTATTATTGTTGACTCTGTCTATGCTTGACCTGACACGTTGACCACCTGGTAATTGTAGTTCGATACAGCTATTAAGGAAAACCCTGTGAGAGATTTTTAACATTTACACCAATAGAAAACCATTCATCCATGACCTTGTTCAACAAAATACAAGAAGTCCTGGATGCACATAAGCGTTCACTTGGAAATATCCGTGGTCAGTCCTATGACAATGCATCTAACATGAAGGGCTCGGAGAAAGGGGTATGAGCACTTTAAAAAAAATAATAGGTATGCAGACTATGTACCATGTGCAGCCTATTCACTCAGCCTTGTTGGCGTGAGACAGTGCCTACTGTGTGAAGTTGTTGGCTATTTTTGCATTTTGCAGGAGCCGTGTGTGTGTGTTTTTTCCTGGGTCTCCACAAAGACGGAGCATTTTAAACACAAAGGATAATCTAGATTTTTCGCTAAAGAGCTTAAGTGTAACTAGATGGTCTGCACAATATGAAGCCGTCTGGGCAATTAAAAATGGATATACATGTATTTTACAAACCCTCAAACATATTTTTGAAGACTCAGAAGAGAAGCCTGAATGTAAATGAGATTCAAAGAATTTATACCACAAGTTGGTAAAGTTGGAACACGCTATTTTAACAGTTGTTTGGGAAGAAACTCTTGAGCATTTCAACAAAACAAGCAAGAAACTCCAAACCTCTGCTTTTGATGTATTTGAAGGTAATCTTCTGCTATTATCTTTGCTTTCATTTTTAAAGAACTCCAAGAAAATTCAGATTGCACTCTATGAATCAGAAGCAAATGGTTTGTGTGAAGATATCACCTCAAGTTATTCTGATGCTTCCAAACAGATTGTTACAAAGAAATTTTCAGATGGAACAAGTGGTACGGCTTCTCTGAAAGGAGCTGACAAATTTAGGATAGAAGTTCTAAATCAACTCTATGGGTGTTTTGAATTTTGCAACTGGATTTTTGCTATTCTTACACAGTAGAAATTACAAAACGCATAACTTAGTGTCGTGTGAATGCACCCTATGACTGCTCAGTAATCCAGTTGGGCAAGAGGATTGATCCATATGAGCAGATTGCAAAAAGGTTCAAGTTTCTCTCAGAACTGGCGAACAATTCTGAAACTGATGAGGACAATATTAAACATATAATATTGCATTACAAAGATGATATTGACCACAAATTAGTAAATAAGTGTTATCAGTTCAAAGAGTATTTACACCTTAGGAAATCCCAGAAGAAAACACACCATCTAAAATGCAATGTGCAGAAGTTCTTCAACTTATTTATGAGCAACACCAGACTGAAGCAGTCCCTAATATGACTACTGCACTTAAGCTGTACTTGACAATGCCTATCACAAGCTGTGAAGCAGAATGGAATTTCTCAAAGATTTCCTTTATAAAGAACAAATTCCAGTCTACTCTACCATGATGGACGTGCGCTTAAATTCTATATGCATATTTTGCCTGTAGAAAGGGACACTGCGAGGAAGCTCATATGACAAAACTGTGAATATGTTGCTAGAAAACACAGAAAAAAGAGCATTTTGTAAAATGTGTTTCATGTTGTATGCATTCTCATAGGTGTCTAAAAAAAAAGATTATATCAACTGTGGTCTTTGCCATTTTTTAATTTCATCATTCAATGGTGCAGGCATGTATACAATTCCCTAATTTCCATCCTCCATAACTCAGAAACGATAAGGCATAGCCTAGGAAATTTTTATTCACACACGTGACTTTAGCATGTGAGATAACCCAGTACAGCAATTTTAATCAAAATCTGAGGTGTAGTGGTTAAATTTTTAAAAGATTTGTGGTGATCTACCATGGAACAATCTGTCAGAACTGGAAGAACTCCAAATGAGGCCCAGGACTTGTTGCAAAGTAATAGGCATTTATTGGGAACTACAGAGCTGAAGGTACAGGATAACACTGATATCGAAAGTTAGCATTGGATACACTTTATGCGGTTCTGGCGACAACAATAAAACGATCTTTCACACGGCTAGAGACAACAGTCTGTTTCCCAGGGTCTGTTATCAGTAAGGGAGGATGGAGTCCTGCTGAGAGAGCCGGCTTCAAAGAGCCACCTGCAGATGTTGACCAGAGGCTATCTGTCACCCTTCAGTGATCACAGTTTGTTTGAAATGCACAGAGATGTTTGTTAGTTGCTGGAGCAAGGTTGCATGGGTTAGTATTTGGTTACAATATGGAGTCACATAGGCTAACAGCAGATAGGAAAGTTACCAGTTCTGACACAATCCCACTGATACCCAGACCTCATTGCTGGTGGGAAGAGGCTCGCTGTATGGCCCATTTTCTTTTTTTGTTTCAAACAATTTTATGAGTAACATATGGTAATAAATTTCAATTTCTTACATCATTACTTTTTTTTTAATCTATCCATATATTACTTTCTACCCACCCCTCCCCCCGTTACTTGACCCCCACCGGTGTTATATACTTAAAATCTTAATAGTAAAGGTACCCTTAATTACAGTAATAAGAACCAAAATTAATATCCTCCTCCCTCTTGTACTTAGTCATTATCAAAAATTGTCCAATGTCCTTTTATTTTCCACTCTTTTTCTACGTATCTTCTGAACTTTTCCCACTCCATCTTAAATATTTCTATATCATAGTCTCTTAAGGTTCTTGTTAACTTGTCCATTTTACTCCATGTCATAACTTTTACAATCCAATCCCATTTCTCTGGTATTTTTTCTTGCTTCCACAACTGCGCATACAATGTCCTAGCAGCTGAGAGCAAGTACCAAATTAAAGTTCTATCTTCTTTTGGAAATTTTTCCATTTGTAATCCCAACAGAAAAGTCTCTGCAACTTTGTTAAATTCATATCCCAAGATCTTAGAAATCTCTTGTTGAATCATCTGCCAATACTTTTTCGCTCTTTCACAAGTCCACCACATATGGTAGAAAGAACCTTCATGTTTTTTACATTTCCAACATCTATCTGGCATCTTATTGTTCATCTTTGCCAACTTTTTAGGAGTCATATACCATCTGTACATCATCTTAAAACAATTTTCTTTAATACTCTGACATGTTGAAAGTTTCATAGAGTTCTTCCACAAATATTCCCATGTGTCCATCTGTATTTCTTTATTTACATTAATTGCCCACTTAATCATTTGAGATTTCACGACTACATTTTCCATAGACCATTTTAAAAGTAACGTATAGATTTTCGAAATTAATTTTTCATTATCTCCAAGCAGAACTTTTTCCATTTCTGTTTGTTCTTGTCTTATTCCTTCAGTTTTAACATCGCTTTCCACCAAACTTTTTATTTGTAGCATTTGAAACCAATCATATTTATTATTCAACTCTTCAGCAGTTTTCAGTTCTATTTTACCGCTTTGTATTTTTAGTAATTGATTTTATGACATCCCTTTTTCCTCTCCTGTCTCAGCTGTTATTACTTCTGCTGGGACTATCTTTCTCTCATCGCCATATTTCTTGTACTTCATCCAAATATTTAGTAGATTATTTCTTGTATAATGGTGAGGAAAAAAAACCATCCAACTTTTTCTTTCCATAGTACATATAAGCTGTATGGCCCATTTTCAAGAGCTCCACACGACCATCCCGTTCTCTGCCATTTAGGCCTTGAGGTCCTTGCAAGGGCAGCAAGGTCCTGTGGACTTTGTTGAATGTTACCCCATTGCCCCCAAGACAGTTCAAGCTTCAGGGCCCCAAAACTGTAGATCCGCCCTGTGACAGACCACTGCTGTTTGTCTCTTTCCTTGAAAATCTGGTATTGCTGTACATCAGTCATGTAAAAGTTAAAGGTAGTCCCCTGTGCAAGCACCAATCGTTTTCGACTTGGGGTGATGATGCTTTCGCAGCGTTTTCACGGCAGACTTTTTTATAGGCTTGTTTGCCATTGCCTTCCCCAGTCATCTACACTTTCCCCCCAGCAAGCTGGGTACTCATTTTACCGACCTCAGAAGGATGGACGGCTGAGTCAACCTGGAGCCAGCTACCTGAACCAGCTTCCGCTGGGATCGAACTCAGGTTGTGAGCAGAGGGCTCCAACTGCAGTACTGCAGCTTTACCACTCTGCGCCATGGGGCTCATTCATCAGTCATGACTTGACAGCAATTTCTACCCTCAAGCTAACCTGTAAGGAGCAGTTTGAATGTAGGGCTGATCCAAAACCCACCATTTCTCACAAATTTTTCAACAGCGTCAAAAATGCCTCCCTTTTTCAACACTTCTTGAGAAGCATCTACTTGTTTGTTTACTTTGTCTCAAGGGTCTCAGGCTTCATCGACTAGGCAGACAGCATTGCACAGCCTAACATTATTGTTTACCTAGCCCTATGAGATCATTTTGCTCACTAAGTAAATCCTGATTAGCTAGGAGGACTCATGTGGCTGATCAGGGCCGGCTGGCCCACTAGGCAAACTGGGCAATTGCCTAGGGTGCCAGAAGGGCAGGGGCATCAAATTCAGCCTCCCCCCCCTCGCCCCCTATTTGCCTCCCCAGCCTCCTCCTCCCCACTCCCTCTCTATTTTAATGCCCGGAACTGTGGTAAAGTGCCACATTCCAGGGCTCTAGAAAGGCCTCCCCCCACCTGTCGATCAGCTGATCAGTGGGTAAAACTGCACTGGAGGCTGGCAGCTCCTATGCTGCCCTTCTGGTGCGCTCATAATCAATGAGGGGGCAGAAGCAGCTGGAAGGACAAGCCAGTGGGAGGGGAGAGGCCTTTCAAGAGCCCCGGAATGTAGCACTGTATCTCAGCTGCAGGCATTAAAATAGAGAGGGAGGGAGGAGGAGGAGGCGCTGCGGGGGGGGGGGGGCAGCGGATGTGCTGCAGCAGTGCCAGGGGGTGCCGGGCAGCAGGGCTGCCTGAGGCTAGGGTTGCCAAATCCAATTCAAGAAATATCTGGGGACTTTGGGGATGGAGCCAGGAGACTTTGGGAGTGGAGCCAGGAGACTTTGGGGGTGGAGCTAGGAACAAGGGTGTGACAAGCATAATTGAACTCCAAGGGAGTTCTGGCCATCACATTTAAAGGGACTGCACATCTTTTAAAATATCTTACTTCCATAGGAAATAATGAAGGATAGGGGCACCTTATTTGGGGCTCATAGAATTGGACCCCCTGGTCCAATCTTTTTGAAATTTGGGAGGTATTTTGGGGAGAGGCACCAGATGCTATACTGAAAATTTGGTGCCTCTATCTCAAAAACCAGCCTCCCCAGAGCCCCTGATACCCACAGATCAATTCCCCATTGTTGCCTATGGGAATCGTTCATGGAGGTGCATGATGGCTGTGGGGGCGGGGCTTCCCCCGCTGGCCAGCTGGCTGGGGGAGGGGGGAAGCCTGTAAAACCGGGGGATCCCCCTCTGGGACCTGGGGATTGGGAAGCCTACCTGGGGCGCTATGCCCCATAGAGCCAGCCCTGTGGCTAATCCAGGAAAGGGAAGGAAGCCTACTCCAAAGAAGAGGGGTGTTTGAATGTCACACAAAGACGAACGCACCTTTTTATTATTTAATGTTGAACACATAAAGCTCCTTATACTGAGTCAGACTGTTGGTCTATAAAAGTCATTCTTGTTTACTGAGGCTGGCACTGGCTCTGCAGAGTCTCAGTGGAAGTCTTTAAAGTTACCTAATCTTGTCCAGAAATACTGGGGATTGAACCTGGGATTTTCTGCATGCAAAGCAGATGTTCTACTACAGTCCCTTTCCCAGGAACATGAGCACACAAGTAGGGGCCCATACTTGCAGGGGGGAAATCCTTCCCCTCTTTTCTGGTGATTTCCATTAAGGTTTGGGGGGGGGGAGATTTGTGGAGAAGATCCAGGTATGGCTTCTGAACCCAGCTGCCCCCTCCACCAGGTATCTTCCACTACCACAAACTGGGATGGGGGAAATCCCATATCCCTCTCATGCCAAGTCTGGTGCAACTCCTGAGCCCAGTGGCCTCCTCTTCTGCCTCCAGGCCCAGTGCAGCTCCCGGTAGGGTTGCCAATCCCCAGGTTTATGAACTATTTTGGATAATACTTACTTTGCAGCTCCATTGAAGAGAATATTGTAGAGTATACTTTTGCTGGAAGAAACTTTGAAGCAGGATATCAAGTCGACCTGTACATTGGAACTCTACTTCATATTGTGAATCCCTTGTGGGAATATACTTTGCATTGAGATTGTTCCTTATATCTATGTGTATTTATAAACTATGTTTTACCTATAAAGGTTGAGAATTGTAGTACATTACACCTTAGTATTTTTGGGGTTGTTTATTGTTGCATAATCCCCAGTTGGGGGCAGGGGATCCCCCAGTTTGAAGGCCTTCCCCCCCACTTCAGGGTTATCAGAAAGCAGGTGCGGGGAGGAAAAGTCTGCTGGGCCCAGAGAATTGATCTGTCAGTATCTGAGGCTCGGGGGGGGGGGCATTGTTTTTTAGGTAGAGGCAACACATTTTCAGCATTGCATCCAATGCCTCCCCTCAGAACACCTCCCAAGTTTCAAGAAGATTGGACTTTTGGAGTTCAATTGTGTTTGTCACACCCTTGCTCCTGGCTCCACCTCCAAAGTCTCCTGGCTCCACCCTAAAGTCCCTAGATATTTCTTGAGTCGGACCTGGCAACTCTACCCCCTGCACATACTTTTTCAAAATTTCAGATTTCCCTGCAAATCTCTTTAGTCTCTCTGTGGCCCCAATCCATGGATTTAGTCATCTACATTTAGATGAATCTGCTTTAATGCGTCAGACCTTTGGCTTATGAAGATCGATCTTGCTCCTCTGACTAAGCACTTCAGGGTCTCAGAATAAGATCTTTTACATCTCCTACAACCTGATCCTTGAAACTGGAGGAGATTGCTGGGGAATGAATCCAGGAAATTCTGGATGCTGCTGGAAAGATGCTCTGCCTCAGATCCACAGCCTCCATTTAGTCAGCTAATTTCCCTTGTTGGATGTCCTTTGTTTGCTCTTTGAGGTGTGATTGTTGGTATTTTCCATCTTTGTGGTTATTGATTTCATATCATGTTTATGGTTGTTCATGAAATTAAATCTTTGGTCTACTTTTAACAGTGATTTATAGTATTGTACAACACTTTATGCACATTTATGTAGAAAAGTGATATATAAACTATTTTAAAATATCCCAGAGAAAATAATAGCGTCAAACAGGAAGGGTGGAAACATTAATCAGAATCTTTTCTGCTTCATCCAGAGAGTTGTATTTGACCTCAAAAGTATTTTGGTTCATTTGGTAGCTGACACTTTCTAGTGGGGATAAGATCAGCTTCATCAAATTACCTCCAACTCTCAGGCCACTCAGCACTCACCACCCCACAGTTTCAAGACCACACCTAGCACCCACATCATTTTTTACAACTTGCCTGGTTGCCAAGCCTCATTAAGTTTTCATTCCATCAAACCAAGCGCCAACCTGCCCCAGGAACTCCAGTCCGGAGTGGCATCAATAATTCAATAGGCCCTTAATAAATATTACAATAAGTAGAAAAGATTTCCATTTCATTTACTCTGAAAGAGGATTTGAAGACTCTTCCATACTTGGGAAGTATGGGTTGCCCTCCCCTTCTCCTAATCTCTTTGCAAGTCTGGAGTGGCTCAGGCATTAACCCTTCCCCTCCAACTTTTCATCTGCTCTAGGTCAAGGAGTGAATATTCCCATGGAGATAGGGTTGCCAGTTCCAACTCAGGAAATATCTGGGGACTTTAGAGGTGGAGCCAGAAGATGTTGGGGATGGGGCCAGGAGCAAGGTTGTAACAAACACAATTGAACTCCAAAGAGAGTTCTGAACATCACATTTAAAGGGACCATGCTCCTTTTAAATGCCTTACCTTCATTGGAAATAATGGAGGGTGGGAGCCACTGTCTTTTGGGGCTCATAGAATTTGACCCCCAGTCCAATATTTTTGAAACTAGGGGCTTTTTTTTTTAGGAGAGGCACCAGACGCTACGCTGAAAATTTGGGGCCTCTACGTCAAAAAACAGCCCCCCAAAGCCCCAGATATCCACAGATCAATTCTCCATTATACTCAATTTGGACCAGTCTCCATAGGATATAATGGAGTGCCCAGCCAACATTCAAACCTCATCCCCACTTTCTGATAACCCTGAAGCAGAGGAAGGGCCTCCAAACCAAGGGATCTCCTGCCCCCAACCGAGGACTGGCAACCCTGCATGGAAGTCAGTTTTCTGTTATCCTCAGTTCCTTCTCTGTAATATGGAGATGATTTCACCTAAAGGGTGATTAATGCATGGAATTCACTGCCACAGGAGGTGGTGGCAGCTACAAGCATAGAGAGCTTCAAGAGGAGATTGGATAAACATATGGAGCAGAGGTCCATTAGTGGCTACTAGCCTTAAGGTATAGATGGAACTCTCTGTGTGGGGCATGGGATGCTCTGTATTCTTGGTGCTTCGGGTGGGGGGACAGTGGGAGGAATTCTAGTGTCCTGGCCCCACCAGTGGACCTCCTGATGGCACCTGGTTTTGGGCCACTGTGTGACAGAGTGCTGGACTGGTTAGGCCATTGGCCTGATCCAACATGGCTTCTCTTATGCTCTTAAAACTGGCCTTCTTTACAGGGTTGTCATAAAGCCAATTAAGAAGATTGAAATTCATGAAACCGTATACAAATCCTAAGTGATGCTATTTATTTTGAACATATCTGGATATCTGTTCTGCAGCTTGCAAAGAGAATGACAAATCACCATCTTGACTAGGGCTGCTGCCAGGTCCAAAAATCCATGTCTCGACTAGGACAAAACTGAAGTCCAGTAGTCCTTAAAGACTAACAGAATTTCCCCAGGTATAAACATTTGGCAAGTGCGAGTTCACCTTGTCAGAGACAAATAAGCATGAAGATGCATTAGCCTATTATATCTAGGTCAACAGGTGGGAAGGGTGTTACAAAGAAGGGACATCGAGTCAGAATGCAGAGGTACGTTATGAGGCGTAATCATCTCTCCCACCTTCTGACGTGGATAGAAGGGCAGATGGAGCATCACTCTTGTTTGTATCTGACAAAGAGAAAGAAACTTGCACCTAGGGAAATTGTGTTGGTCTTTAAGGCGATATTGTTCTACTACTACTGCAATGTAACATGCCTACCTGTCTGACTCTGTCTTCACTAGGGTTATCCATGCTGCTCATGTGCCTTGACAGCTACTCTGATCTGCAGATCTCAAGTGGAAGAAACTTCAGCACACAGAGGAACCCACTCACCACCAGCTAACCAACTAAGGGAAGACCAGCTGCTATGGAGGGTGGAGTAAACACACAGCCACCCCCCCCCCCCACACACACACACACACTATCTGCCTTTCTTCTAGGACAGAAGTTTCCAACATGGTGCCTATGGGCACCATCTGTCAAGTCTGCTATGGGTTACTCAATATCTGTATTAAGGTTGGTTCTGAAGTGAAGGAGTCTGGGTACTTTACAGTGTACACCGGGGGCTGCTAGCTCACTCTCCTGCCCCCTCTCTAGAAATGCCTTTGTTGTGTAACCTGCTTTGAAATGCTAACCTGTGAACAAGATAGTGGCGCCTTCCCAGCCTTGTTCTCTGTGGGGAGTATGGGGTGTCAAGACTTCGGTCTGGAAACGAAAGAAGTAGCATCCTAGTGTGAAGATGTGTTGCATAGATTGCCCCCCGTAGGAATCCTTTAGATTCATACTTTAAATACTGGATTAGTGCATATGTGTTTCAGTCCTTCAATCTCTGCCATGGTCCACAGTTCTGATTACAATAAACTTGCTACTTTATCAAGAGACTCGTTATTGAATTCAGCCGACTTGACATTTTGAAGGACTCCCTATCTTGGAGTTCAACCTTTCCGGCAACTGAAAAGGCGATGTCCGAACAGTCTCCGGAGAATGGAGGATTCCCAACCAGAGTGGAGGGGGCCGAGACACCCTGGCACATCCATACTGCCAGAAGGACCGCGGCCTCCCCTCCACAGTTTCAGCTGGTGGCGACCCCACGGCAATACCAGCCCAGAACCTCCACTACGCTGATGGATCAAGCCCCGGTCCGTCGGGAGGCAATCATGACCCGCCACACCAAGCGGGTCCAACTGGCCGAGGCCGCCGCCGTCCACCCGGGTGAGGCGAGCGAAGGCGCCAGCGCCGCGGGGGCGCAGGACCTCGAGAGTGGAAGCGAAGGGGCCGAGTGCGGAGCGGAGGACGGAGGGGCGAGCCCCAAGGACCAGACCGATGAGGAGTACGAGACGTTTCGCGCGATGGTCCGCAGGGAGATCGACGGGGCGGTGAGAGACCTAAAGGACCAGATGCAGACCCTGACCGCGCAGCTGGGCAGAGCGCTGGGGGTGACCGGGGCGCGCCAGCAACAGCCAGCCCCGGCGGGTCCGCGGGGACCCCCGGCTCGACAGGGCCCCGCCGCTCCTCCACCCGGAGCGGCCCCGCAAGCCCCAGCGGCACCCCCCCTGCCCCGGTCAGACAAAGAGACCTGGGGGGGGCCGGGAGCTGGACGCCACGTTCGACGGGGACCCGGAGGAAGTGAACTACTTCGCGATCCAAGCAAACAGCTACATGCACTACTGGGGGGACTCATTCCCCGATGAGATGAGCCGCGTGGACTACCTCGGGTCGAAGCTACGGGGCGCAGCGAAGAAGTGGTATGTGAGCCTATGCGAAACCAACAGCCCGGTCCTCCATTTCGTAAACACTTTCGTGCAGGCCCTGCTGACCCAGTACGAGGACCCCCTGCAAGAAACCCGAGCGCTGGCGGCGCTGCGGAACATGAAGCAAGGGGCCCGATCCATCCGGGAGTACGCGGCCGACTTCCAGGCCAACGCCGCCCGGGCTCGGAACTGGAACGAGGTGATGAAGATCGAGCACTTCACCAATGGGCTGAACCCGAGCATCCTGGATAGAGCGCTCACGCAAGCCCGCCCCGATACCCTGGTGGGGTGGATTCAGCTGGCGGGGGAGGTGGAGACCAACCTGAAACGAGTGGCGATGCTGCGCCAAGCACTGGCCGCCGGCAGGGGAACGCCGAAAGCAAGCCCCGGGAAGGCTGAGCCACCTAAAGTCAAGAAGCAGGCGGTGGCTGCCCCGGGGGGGGCCCGACGTTGTTTTCGGTGTGGGGGCCCCAACCATCTAGCCTCCGGCTGCCCCCAATCAGCCACCGGGGCCGCCCCACCGCAGGGAGCCACCCGCCCGGGCACCCCCGGCCCCAAGAAAACCACCGGCCGCCCTAAGGACGCGGCGAAGAGCAGCGCGCTCCTGGTGCAAGACGACCTACAAGAGGAGGAGGTGCGTCTGTCAGAGGAGCTGGCCGAGCTGGCGTGGGAAGAGGAGCCGGCGGGAAACGACGCCGACCTGCTTTGAACGGTGCCAACCAGCAGGTCGACCGAGAGGAGGCACCGCTCACGGTGAGACCCACGGGAAGGTTGTACTTTATAGTGGTCAAATTGTTGAACCCAAAGCTAAAAAGGTTCCTACAGATCCGGGCCCTCATAGACTCGGGCTGTAATAGAGAGCTGATTTCCCCCAAGGTGGTGGAGGCTCTGGGATTGAAACGCTTACAACTGCCCCACCCCATGCACTTTGAACAGATGGATGAGTCAGTAATGGGGGGGGGAACCCTGCACGCAAGAGACTGAGCCGTGCCCCCTGGGGATTGAGGATCACTGGGACTCAGAGACGTTTGTGATCGCGCCCGCCTGCGGCTACCCCGTGGTCCTGGGAGTGGGGTGGTTGGAAAAGCACGAGCCCCTCATCCGCTGGAGAGCCCAGACCATCAGATTTCCCGACCCAAGTTGCAACCAGCACCTTTGGCAGGCAGCATGGGGGCCACGAGCGCCAGCCGCTCGGGAGAGGGCGTGCGTCCTGGTGGAAGAGGTGCACCATGTCCCGGACGCCTACCGCGACCTGATGGAGGTATTTAGTGAGCGGGAGGCCAACCAGCTACCCCCCCACAGGAGCACAGACTGTGCGATAGAACTAATCCCCGGGGAAAGCCTTCCCAGGGCCAAGCTCTACCAAATGGGGTGGGCTGAGAAGAAGGAGCTGCGAAAATTCCTAGACTTGAACTTGAAAAGGGGGTTCATCAGACCCGCGACGGCCCCCCACGCGGCCCCCGTGTTGTTTAGAAAGAAAAAGGACCACAGTCTTAGGCTTTGCACGGATTTTCGTGGGATTAACGCGATTTCCATGTCAAACGCCTACCCCATCCCCCTCATCAAAGATTTGCTAAGCACGGTGGCGGGGGGGAAGATTTTCACAAAGCTTGACCTGCGGGACGCGTACTTCCGAGTGCGCATCAAGGAGGGGGATGAGTGGAAAACGGCATTCAACACCCCGATGGGGCAATTTGAATATTTAGTCATGCCGTTTGGATTGCAAGGGGCACCGGGGGTGTTCATGAATTTCATAAATGATGTATTGCGGGAATTTCTGTACAAGGGGGTGGTGGTGTACCTTGATGACATCATTATTTATTCGCAAGACGAACAATCCCATGTGAAACTAGTGAGGGAAGTGCTGGCCACCCTGCTGAAGCACCAGCTCTACGCCAAGCTGTCTAAATGCGAGTTCCACCGCACGGAACTAGACTATTTGGGCTTCCGGGTGTCTGGGGACGGGCTGGCCATGGATCCAGCCAAAGTTCAGGCAGTTCTAGAGTGGGCCCCCCCGAGGACACGTAGACAGCTCCAAAGTTTCCTCGGATTCTCCAATTTCTATAGGACATTCATTGAGGGGTTCGCCCAGATCGCTCTGCCCCTAACAGACCTCCTGAAGACGAAGGGGAAGGGGGAGGAGGCAAAGCGACCAGGGGCCAGGCTGAATTGGACACCGACTTGTCAGGCGGCTTTCGACCGGCTTAAACAACTGTTCACAAGCGAGCCGGTCTTAAGCCACCCAGATGAGCGGAAGGGGTTTGTGGTCCAATGCGACGCCTCCGACGTCGCCGTAGGAGCCATTCTCATGCAGAGGGATGAGGAGGGGAAGCTGAGACCCTGCGCTTACATTTCGCGAAAGTTCTCGGAGGAGCAGAGGAACTGGTCAGTGTGGGACAAAGAGGCTTTCGCTGTCATGTTTGCACTGAAAACTTGGAGGTCCTGGTTGGAGGGAGCCAGGGTGCCCTTTGAGATATGGACGGACCACAAAAATCTAGAGGCACTAACAGGGAAAAGAAAATTGAGTGAAAAGCAAATCAGGTGGGCGGGCTTCTTCTCCAGATTCGACTTCACCCTGAAACACATCCCGGGGACCCGCAATTTCCTAGCAGACGCCCTGTCCAGGCTCCCACAGCATGAGAGCCAGAGAGAGGAAGTGGTAGATTCCCTGATCCCCCCCACACAAGTGGCGGCTATGGTCACTACCCGCTCGCAGAGGAAAAAGGAATTGAGCGGGCTAAGCAAAGAACGAATCACCCTAGAGGCCGAACGGGAGGGAGGTGGGCGGCCGGAGGGGTTGCAGAAAAGAAAAGACGCTCTTTGGTACAAGGGGGAGAAACTGTACATCCCGGAAATATTAAGGAAAGAAATTCTCCAACTATGTCACTGCTCCAAATTAGCTGGGCACTTCGGCTATGTAAAAACCTTGCACTTGGTGCACCGGCAGTTCTGGTGGCCGTCCCTAAAGAAGGATGTGTCGGACTTTGTAGCTGGTTGCCCGGTGTGTGTGATGGCAAAAAGGAGGGGGGGAAACCCCCGGGACTCCTACAGCCTCTGGAAACAGCAAAACGGCCATGGGCCATGGTGTCCATGGACTTCATAGTCGAGCTACCCCCCTCCCGGGGGAAAACAGTCATACTGGTGGTGGTGGACACGTTTTCAAAACAAGCCCACTTCATCCCCTGCAGCCAATTACCCACGGCCAAGAAACTAGCGACTTTATTTTTCGACCACGTGGCCAAACATCACTCCATCCCTGACAAGGTCATAAGTGACAGGGGGCCTCAGTTCGTTGCCACCTTCTGGCGGGAGTTTTGTAAGTTACTAGGGATGGAACAAGGGCTAAGTTCTGCCTATCACCCCCAGACGGACGGACAGACTGAGAGAGTGAACGGGGTGCTAGAGCAGTACCTACGGTGCTTTGTGAGCCTACGCCAGTCGGACTGGGTGGACCTCCTCCCCTTCGCTGAATACGCTTACAACAACAGCGCTCACAGTTCCACAAAAGCATCTCCCTTTGCAACAGTGTTCGGGTATGAGGGAAAGCCGATTCCCATGCTGCCAGGGGGGGAGGGATTGACGGGCTCAAGTTTCGAGCAATGGTGGCAAGGTCCCAGCCAATGTTGGCCAGCCATTCAAGAAAACCTGAAGCTGGCCAAGGAGGCGTATAAGAAACAGTACGATAAAAGCCATGTGCCAGTCTGGGACTTGAAGGTGGGGAACTCCGTGTACCTGTCAACAAAAAACCTGCCTCTGGCACAACCGTCTAGGAAATTGGCTTTTAAGTTCTTAGGGCCATTCAAAATCAAGCGGGTAATCAACCCGGTGACAGTAGAGTTAGACCTCCCCCCTGCTCTTGGTAAAGTCCACCCTGTTTTTCATTGCAGCCTACTGCGCAGATCTCCGGGGCCGTCCAAATGGCATTCACAAGATTCACCAACCCTCCCCTCGAAGGGGGAGTGCCGGAGCCTCTCGGGGCCCGCGTTCCGGAGCCATAAATGTGACTCGCCCTCCTTGCAAGGCCGCCCGGCAGGAGGGGGATCCTAGGGGGGGCAGTATGTCAAGTCTGCTATGGGTTACTCAATATCTGTATTAAGGTTGGTTCTGAAGTGAAGGAGTCTGGGTACTTTACAGTGTACACCGGGGGCTGCTAGCTCACTCTCCTGCCCCCTCTCTAGAAATGCCTTTGTTGTGTAACCTGCTTTGAAATGCTAACCTGTGAACAAGATAGTGGCGCCTTCCCAGCCTTGTTCTCTGTGGGGAGTATGGGGTGTCAAGACTTCGGTCTGGGAACGAAAGAAGTAGCATCCTAGTGTGAAGATGTGTTGCATAGATTGCCCCCCGTAGGAATCCTTTAGATTCATACTTTAAATACTGGATTAGTGCATATGTGTTTCAGTCCTTCAATCTCTGCCATGGTCCACAGTTCTGATTACAATAAACTTGCTACTTTATCAAGAGACTCGTTATTGAATTCAGCCGACTTGACACCATCCACCTGCCAATATCTTACCTGGCACCTACCAAGTACTTTAAGAAAGTGGGCAGAAGCAGTTGGATCTTTTGCTCAGCAAGGGTTCTGATTGGCATTGGAGTTAGGACTGGCTGTGCAGATTTTTTTTAAATACTGTTTTGTCAGCAGCTGCCACCACAGCACAAGGATCTTCACTGTCTAAAGGTAAGTGGTGGCAGCCATTTTGTGACTGGCTTTGCCTGTTTGGGGAGCCATTTTATGGCAGCCATTTTGCCCCTGTGCCCACCATACTGTGTCAGAATTCCAAAGGTGCCTGCAGACTCCAAAAGGAGGGAGACCCCTACTCTAGGAGACCAAACTCTGAAGTCTGCAGTGCAACATGTTAACGTATTGGTGGTAGGATTTGTTAATGATTTCGGACACCTGCTTTGAGAAGATCTTTAGCCGTGAACAGAACGATTTAAAGTTTATATAAAGAAATACTGTGGGAATGTCAAGTGGCTGCAGTGACCGATTGAAACATTTATTTGTCTTCTTTATTGACTTTTTCTTTGATGCTTAAGGCAGATTACAGAGTTATACAAGCAATGTAATAACGACCAGAATAATACAGACAACAATCCATGCAATAAAACGAGATTACACAATTAAAGAGCTACAAAATAGAAACAATACAGTAACTTTGACAAACTTGAATTTCACTGTCAAAGACAATATTTCAGTATGCTGGATTTATTTGACAACTCTACCTAGCATCCTCTGCAATGCTGCAAAAAAAAAAAAAAAAAACCTCGGCCATGCAGCTCAGATCACAGAATGCATCTGCTTAGGCCTGCAAAATACTTCATGCTGTCCCTCTGAACAATGCAGGAGAACTGAGCACCACACCCCTAATGGCACCATGGGCTGGTTTCATTGCGCACAGAGCCCAGCCCAGCCCAGCCCACAGTTCCCTAATTCCATCTAGCACATCCAGAAACACTGGAATGCCACATGCCAAGACACTGCCCTGTTTGAACAGAGCTGTCCTTCGGAACCAATTTTTACAGCCGTTAGGACTCAGGATGACCCAGGCTGATCTCGGACATCAGATCTCGGATGCTAAACAGGGCTGATCCTGGCTAGTATTTGGATGGAAGACCTCCAAGGAATACCAGAATGGCTATGCAGAAGTGGACAGTGGCAAACCACCTTTCGTTTATTTATTTGTTTCAATTTATATCCCGCCTTCCCTGCTGCAGGCTCAGGGCAGGTCACAACAATACTTTTACAAAACAATTAAAAACAATTATAGCAAATAAATAATTAAAGCAATTTAAAAGGCAGGTACTGCAATCAAGTAATAAGGTTCAGCAATCTCAAATAACTGGAGGCAACTTGGCCATACACCTAGAACAGGAGAGAACTTATTAATGTGGGCAGCATGTGGTTGGAAAGCTTCAGGAAAGGAGGCCAAATTATTGGACATCCACCTCTTCAGCTGAAGGCCTGGCAGAACAGCTCCATTTTACAGGCCCGGTGAAACCATAATAGGTCCCACAGGGCTGCGATCTCAAATGGGAGCATGTTCTACCACGCCGGGGCTGGGGCAGAGAAGCTCCTGTCCCTGGTAGAGGTTAAGTAGACGTCCTTTGAGCCAGAGACAACCAGTAAATGATGGTTCGGTCCACCAAGCACAAGGGAGACGTGGTCACTTAGATATGTTGATTCCAGGATGTATGCAGCTTTAAAGGTCAATACCAACACCTTGAAACTGATCCGCTACTTATTCGGTAGCCAGGGCAATTGGAGTAGCACTGGCTGAATGTGCACCCACACAGACGTGGCAGTCAGCAAGCACTCCACCACATTTTACACTAGCTGGAGTTTCCAGATCAGTTTCGGGTGCAAGTTTACATAAAGCAAGTTACAGTAATCAGACCTGGAAGTGACCATTGCATGGGTCACTGTACCCAAGTCCTGGGGGGAAGAGAAAGGGAGTCAGTTACTGATCTGCCAGAGATGATAGAAGAAGATGGCAGCTGTGGTGACCTAGGCCTCCATATAAAGTGAGGCATCCAAAATCACCCCTAGGCTCCTCACCTTCTGGGCCGGCACCAGCAGTGCCCTGTCCAAGGCTGATTCCCTATCCCACCCACCCCAGCTCAGGTTCAGGAGCTCCCTCTATGTTGGATTTAGTTTCAACTGACTCTGCTGTAGCCTCCCAGCCACAGCCTCCAAAACCCTGTCCAAGTTCTCTGAGGTGAAGTCTGGGAGGAATCCAGCAACAGACAAAGCTGGGTGTCATCAGAATACTGGTGACAGCCCAGCCTCACCGCCCCCCCCCCCCACCAACCGGATGAGGGGGCACATGTAGATGTTTAACAATGTATCTCTTGCCTGGAAAACCCTCCAGGATCCCCATAAGTCAGCTGTGACTTGAAGAAGAAAGAGGAGGAGGAGGGCCATTCTCATCAGACCTTGCAAGCTACGGAGGGTTGGCCCTGACTGGTATCTGGATGGAAGACTTCCAAGGAATACCAGAGTGGCTATGCTGTGGCAGACAATGGCAAATGAAGAGCCAGTTTGGTGTAGTGGTTAAGTGTGTGGACTCTTATCTGGGAGAACCGGGTTTGATTCCCCACTCCTCCACATGCACCTGCTGGCATGGCCTTGGGTCAGCCATAGCTCTGGCAGAGGTTGTCCTTGAAAGGGCAGCTGCTGTGAGAGCCCTCTCCAGCCCCACCCACCTCACAGGGTGTCTGTTGTGGGGGAGGAAGGTAGAGGAGATTGTGAGCCGCTCGGAGACTCTTCGGAGTGGAGGGCAGGATATAAATCCAATATCATCATCATCATCAAACCACCTCTGGTCATCTTTCACCTTGAAAACCCTACGGGTTGCCAATAGGTCAGCTACAATTTGATGGCTCTTTTAATCACCAATAATTAGGGGAACTATGTCTCTGGACATGTGTAGAATGTTTTCCCTTCAACACCAAGCAACTGCAACCAGCTGCTACATGAGGCCTGTAAGATCTTAAGAAATGCTTTGCTTGATCTGGCAGTGGTTATTTAGTCCAAGTGTTTTATTTATTTACTTTATTTATATTGTGCCTTTCTCACTGGGGCTTAAGGCAGGCTGGTTGAAGGACGACAATGACATCTTTCTCCTGCCACTTGCCCTCTGCGTCTGATACGCAGAGGTGTATTTCCCCCTGCATTTGGAGGGTCCCTGTTCACAAGATGGTCTTCCAGAGGCAGAAGCTCTGACTTCCAGTCAGTTTTGAAACCTAGAAGCTCTGACTGCTTAGCAATTCTGCCTTTGCTCTTCTCCTCTGGCAGCCCTTGCACTTTTGTTTCATGCAAATCATTCCCCCACAGACTCTTTCCTGATGCACAGGCGCTCTGCAGATGCAACAGCTATTTCAGCAGAAAACCCCAATGATCCACCTTGGGAGCAGCCCGACATAAAAGTTTAATGGTATCTTATGGTTCTCCCCATGTTTAATTCCTTTCCAAACTTTACATCAGTCTGTTCTCTTAACTCAGCAAAAATAGGTTTATTTATGAGACAGACAGACAGAGTGCTGTCTATTTCAAAGAGCAGATGCGCTAATTTTTTTGAGCACCACAATTCAGAAAGTAAGAGCTTTTTTAAAAAAAAAAAAAAAAAGGGAAATGTTTGCTGTTCTAGCACCACCCAGTGGAAAACTGAGTGAAAAATCATCACCTGAGAGTTTCAGCATTTTTGACTGCTGCAAAATACTCTTAAGAGTCCCGCATCCCGAAACAACTGGAATTTTCAGGAACAGCCAGTTCACTTGTGAACAGAGTTTATTGGAATAGATGGTCACACCTGTTGAGTGGGCAAGCAAGAAGCATTCATGAAGATTGATGCATGCCACAAATGTGGCACTAGCATCACAAGGTGGTAGACTGGATTGTATCACTTCAGATGGCAGGTACAGAATACCATTTTTTAAACAATGAGAGCCTCTAAGATTTTAAAACTCCCTGCAAGTGGAGTTTGTGCCTGGTTTGTGCAACAATGGCATTCTGCTTTCAAAGAGCATTTTATTTTGATGCAGGATAGCATTTTTGAATGCTTGCCCATATTATTAACCCCCTGCATGCAGAAAGCCTGAGGACGGTGGTGTCTGGGGAGAGGAGGAACCTCAGCAGACTATAATACTATAGAATCTGCCCTTTACCTGGAGGATGGCAGCCTTACTTGGCAAACCCACAGCTTCTTTAGTTGATGAAGCATAGCGATGAAGAACTGCAATCGGGGAATCCCACCCCTTCCCTTTGCCCTGTGTGGTTAAGTCACAAGGTGATCTTCCACCAGTTTCCCCTTTTCAGCCTCAGCCTCCCCTCTGCAGTATGGAGGGATTAATATCAATCTATCTCGCAGATTTGCTATTAAGGGTTGCAAGAGAATATCGAGGGGATCCTTCAAAGTTTAGTTTAGTTTATTCGATTTGTATCCTGCCCTCCCCACCGAAGCAGGCTCAGGGCAGCTACAAGCATAGATATCACTTTAACAAAAAACAAAAACATAAAAGTGGAGAGAATGGGAGATACTGACTGGTTGAGTGGGTAAAGAAATGGAGAGAAAAACAGACAGTGGGGTGGATTGGGGAAGGGGGAGAACCAAGAAATCAAGTCAATCAAGTCAAAGAAGAGGAGGAGGAAGAGGAGAAGAAGCAAATGCCCCTTGGAGGTGTGACCACCTATTCCATCTATCCCTTCCCCACAAGTCCTCAACTCTGATGCCCCAGAACCCCCATTTTTGATCTCTGTACATCACATGTACGTCTTAGCATGGGCCAAAGAATGAAAGATATCAAATTGATATCAAAATGACTTGCTTGAGGGGATGAAAGGAATGTTAAGGCAAGCTCCTTCAAAAATTATGCAAAAACCTCATCTCCCAACCAGAGGGTCATTTTCCCCAATGACCTTGGAACCTCTTCCCTAATCATTTGATCTAATCCAACAACCCCAAATATTTGAAACAACAGATTCCAAGACGTCTTAATGGTAGAGCAGGAAGGTGTAAATGACCCAGCCATTGACACTAACAATTTCTAACCTCTCAGTCTTCCCAAAATAATATGTCCAATATTGTATGGAAAATAAGAACAATTGGCCTCCACAATGCTGACAAAGACAAGTTTGAAAATAAAACAGCCCATCAGCCCACTCCTTTGTTAAACCAGGCCAGAGTGGTAAACTAATCAGTCCAGGTTGATATAATCATGCCCATGTTTCCTCCCCCCCCCCCCGCCCCCTGCCACTCTCTTAAAATTCAAAGCTTCCAATAGGATTCAAAATTTCTAGATCAGGGGTGGGGAACCTCCATCCTGCGGGCCATATGTGGCCCTCAAGGTCACTTGGTGTGGCCTTCGGGAATTGCTGTGGCAGCATCCCTGGGGCCTGGCTGGCCAGCGAGGATAGTGGGGCCCAGCCATGCTGTGCAGCAGCCTCTCCAGGGCCAGGCAGGGATCACAGGGCCCAGATGTACTGTGCGGCAGCCTCCCTGGAGCCTGGCTGGCTGGCCAGAATTGCTGCAGGGCCTTGAAGAGTTACTGTCACAGTTCAGGTAAGTTTTCCCCTCATTTCTTTATTTCCCTTTCTTTCCATTTCTTCCCTCCATTTCTTTGTTTCCCTTTCTTCCACCCATTTCTTTATTTTCTTTTATTTTCCTTTCTACCCCCTTTCTCCCTTCCTTTCTCTCTCTCTCTCTCTCTCTGTGAAGCCTGAGTGGTGGGCATTGTGAAGGACTGCTGTTGGGGCATGTGGGTGCCTTTAAAGGTCTGCTGGGAGCAGCTGCAGTTTCCACATGGAGGAAGGAAGGGGTGGCAGGGGTGGGGGTGGGAGCCAGCTACCACCAGTTCAATTTGCACTTGATTATCCCAGATGGTGTGGCCTAATATGCTAATTTTAGAGGATGTGGTCTAATATGCTACTGAGTTCCTGCTGGGCTTTTTCTAACAGCAACAGCAAGCCTTTATTGGCATAAAACAGATTTAGCAGTAAAATAGAAATATAAATAATATAAAATACTAGATTATAGAGTACATAGGGAGCTAATATACATAAAATAAGTAGAATATATATAAGTCGAGTTTAGCCAAATTAAATAATTAAAACAAATAAAATGTGGTCATTCAAGAACCATTCTCTGTCATATTTCCATGGCTTGTTGAAGAAATCTAGCAACCATTAAAGCTATCTCAGAGCAAGTGTCATTTAAAAGTTTCTGTACTTTGCCTGAATCAGCACAGCCCAACATATCTGCTAAAATATCTTTCAGGTATATACAACGAATATCATCATAAAGAGGACAGTTCAATAATACGTGGGAAATAGTTTCAATACACTTGGGATTACAAAGACAATGTCTACTAGAGTACTCAGTCCTGTTAAATCTACCAAATAAGATAGCGGATGGTAATGCATTACATCTCGTTAACGAGAACGCACACCGTTGCTGTGGAGCTTGCAGAGAGGAAAAATATGACGCTAATTTCCCTACTGAGAGAGGAAGTTCGAAATTCAGCGGGGAGCAAGACTTGTTGGCCAGGCTATATAACGTTTGCATTTCAATATCTAGACTTCTGAGCTTAAGTTTCAAAAATGCATCTTTAAAGGATAGCATAAAAAGTGAATCTAAATCAATGCCCATAGATTTAATTTTCCTCTCAATAAATACTAGCCAATTTGACAAATTAGATTCTGAGAGCAGTTGATATAAAAGGCTCTCTGAGTCAGAGTGGAAATGTAGCTGTAACCAATATTTAAGTGACATTAGCCATGCTTGTGTTTCCACAAGTTTCGTCCCTGTTTCTAAACATAAAACTGCATATGGTACGCACTTTGGGAATCCCAGGATTTTCCGTAGGAATTTTGATTGGACACCTTCAGTGTTATTATCCAAGGCTGTGATCCACACTGGGACCCCATATAAAAGCTGCGGTGTCACTTTAGCCTTAAAGATTTTTAGCGCTGCTGGGATAAACTGATTGCCTCTACTGTAAAAGAAGCACTGGATAGCTGCAACGCTAACATTGACTGACTTAATTATACAGTTACGATGATCCAAAATGTGTTATATTGAAAATGAATTCCTAGGTATTTGTAGTATTTTACTTGTTCTATCTCTTTGCCGCCTATTGACCATTTAGTTGTTTTCCACGATTTAGAAAAAACAACAATTTTAGATTCGTCATAGTTCAATAGGAGCTTATTGTTGTTAAGGAAGGTGATACAGCGAACAAGCAAACATTTTAATCCAGTTCTGGAACAAGATAGTAAGACTGTTTCGTCCACATATAACAGTAAGAGAACATGTCTGGCACCAAGTTTTGGACTATGATGGTCAGTATCTGACAATAAGGGAGCAAGATCATTAAGAAAGAGGTTAAACAAAAAGGGGGCCAACACACAACCTTGTTTAACCCCCTTTCTTAATGGGATTTTTGATGTAAGATTGCCTGATAAAGAGCATTTGACTTGACAAAGGTTAAAAGTATATAATTTTTTAATGAGCATAAGTCTTTTATCAATACTTGTTTGTTCCAGTTTGTCCCACAGCAAGTCTCTGTCAATTGAATCAAATGCTCCCTTTAAGTCTAAAAAGGCTACATACAATTTCATCTTTTTCCCAATAGTGTATTTGGAAATTAGATGGGACAAAGTATTACAATGATCAAGAGTAGTTTTGCCTTTATAAAAACCCAGTTGTTCCGGACAAAGAATTTTTTCTCGTGTCATCCATTGTTCAAGTTTCCTCAGCAGATACTTAGAATATAATTTACCAATAGTGGATAGGAGACTAATCGACCTGTAATTATTTGGAATGGCGGGATCTCCTTTTTTTAAAATTTGAACCACTATTGAATTAAGCCAGGCTTTAGGAATTATGCCTGTTCTGTCAATACTAGTAAAGAGAGATGCGAGCGGAGTAGCCCACCAATCTGGATCTAACTAGGATTTCAGAGGGAATAACATCTGGTCCTGCTGCTTTACCTGATTTCAATTGCAAAATTAGATTTTTAACTTCATCAGAAGTCACAGAGGGCCACTCTGGAAGATCTACCTGAGAAAGTTCGAAAGGTCTAGAAGTGTATAGTTTACTTTGGAGAACATAGAGAAGAAATATTGGTACCAGACATTGGGAGAAATGGCAGACATAGAAGGGGCATCAACTCTATGGGCACCTGATACAATAGACCAGAATTTTTTAGAGTTCTTTAAGATTATGGCCTGATATAGCTCCTCCCACTGAAGTTTAGCATAATCATTATTTTTGCTTATAATAACCTGGGACAACTTATTTTTAGGATCAAAGTACTCTGATGGTAAAGACAAAGCCCCAGAGTCATGGTAACATCTGTAGGTGTTGCGCAACAGAGCTTTAACGGCTCTACATTCTCCATCAAACCAGGGCTGCAGAGATTTTATGTTTCTTTCCTTTTTTACATTTTTAGGTTTAACATTTAGTGAACTAAGAATGTTAGATACTAGAGAATAATAGGCTATTGTTAGCACTGAAGAATTCGTTGCGGTGGTTAAAACCCTTCTAAGATTCAAAAGGTAAGGAGAATTTAAAAGTAACTGAGCTGCTTGTTTAGTCTGACTATTCCAGCAGATTTTTGGTAAGGACATAGACTCCGACAAGTGTATAGAGGGATTAAGGGAAAAGTCTGGGGAAGACTCTGTATGAAGGGTCAAAATAAGTGGAAGGTGATCGCTAATAATGAGATCACCTATACAGAAATCTTTTATATAAAATTCTAGTGAGAAAGGGATAGTAATATAATCAAATATACTGCAACCTTTCTTAGAAATGAATGTAAAATCCCCCGAATGAGAAAATCTTTCCAAACCATTTAACCAGACCCTATTGTATTGGATACAAAATTTGGCAAAGCAAATGCCTGCCAAATTTGAATAGCTATCTTTCGATTGCCTCCTGTAGGGAAAAAAAGGTGGTAAGGTATCATCTAGATTGAGGTTAAGGGCCTTAAAAAAGATTTTATCATCATTGCCCACTCTTGCATTAAAATCTCCTGCTATTATTATTTCAAAGGAGGGAAATTTGGTTTCCAATTCACTCACAATTACATTCAAACGTTCCCAATGATGTAAAAGGGCTGATTTATCTAGGGCAGGATATATATGTTTACCAAAATCATAGAAAGATTCCCATAAACAAGCTTGATAGCTTGTTCCATAACGCTTCCAGCCTGTAGGGGGATGCCTACAGAATTATGAAGAAAAGACACAAATATAGACAAACCCATTTGAAAACGGCCCCTTGAGTTGGTTCTAAAGGCTGGGAGAAAATAGGACTTATAACCTTCAAGATGAATCAGACTTTGGGACCAAGTTACCTTAAGAAATTTGATGTCATCTTACTCCAAGAGACTTGGCTTTTTCTACAAAAAAGCCCTGGACCTATGCATTTGCCTAGGGCAGCAGGCCGTATGTGTGCCAGATTAGGCTCTCCCCACATGACTTCAAATAGAAAACCAATTATTTGCATTAATTTTGCTGGCCTGAATCATTCTCCCTTAGCAGAGCACTGTTTTTTAAGTTGATAATTTTTTTATGGCCCATGAATGATGTTATAAATATCCATATGGCCCTTGGCAGAAGAAAGGTTCCCCATCCCTGTTCTAGAGGGAACCCAGTCCCAACATGTCACAGCAAATACACGGTCCTCTTTCTCAGTGCAAGTACAGGTGCATAAAAGGTTATCCCTCGGTCCATCCTCTTTGTAGTCATTTCAGATCCTCTCCTGTTACCCCAACTATACAATTGGCTTCTCAGCTTCTATGCCCTATTTTCTTGAGCCTCGCCTGTCTGGTCAATTTTCCTCTTCAGAGATGCATGGCAAACTTCCAAGAGCAGACTTGTACTTTTTTTTTTTTGTTTTTCCCGCCTTTTCTTAGCCTCTCCCTTCAGCAATGGGCTGTTAGCTTGGCTGGGCAAAGTTTCACTGTTTCAGTAACACCCTTGCTTTGCCATTCCATAAAATTGCCATTTTCTCTGAAAAAATCACATAACCTTTTTTAACTTGGTTTTCCCCCTGTTTGATAAAAAAACCTCTTTGATTTTTGTAATGCTTATTCTCAATGCACAGCAGCCAAGAAGGTAAGAGCGCCTGCTCCGGCTGCAACGCCACTGAGGATGTTCTCCGCAGCTGAGAACGAAACGTCTGGAAGGAAAACTTTCTCCAGTAGAACACGGTACTTGAGCCCGAAAGATTCTACAAACCCTAATGCTTATTCCCTTCATTCTTTTGAGTATTGAACTGAATCTTAACCTAGGGTTACATAGTGTTAAAAATCTCAGTATTTAATACCCTGCAATGTACCTTTTTGCTCTGTGCTAGCAAGGGGACACTTTTCCTAGCTACGGGATCTACATGTGAATAGAGACCTGTGTAACACCTCCTCGTATTAACCTATTTTGGAAAATAACAAATTTAGGCATCCAAGAAAGAGATTCTAACAACTGAAGGAGAAGCTTTTAAGTGTGCTAATAAAGATATTATAGCTGGGGTTACCAGACTCCCAGTGGGAATTCAAGTTCTCCTGGAATTACAAGCAATCTCCAGACTACAGAAATCTGTTCCCTGGAGAAAACAGCAACTTGGGAAGATGGACTCTATCATGGCATTACATCCCTGCTTCGATCCGCCCCCTTTCCAAACACCACCCTCTCCAGGCAGAACCAAATATCCCCAGTTATATTTCCAGATACAAGCAAGAGTTGGCAAGCCCAGCCCGTTGCTGATTTCTGGAATCAGCCCCAGAGAGACAACCCTTTGGTCGATTTGTTGTTATTGCAGCTCTTTGCCAAAAGGTGGCGCCGCAACCTTACCTGTACGAATATTCTGATTAAATTCTCTCCCACCCTCCAAGATGAATGACGCAAATGATGCTGCGTTTGTTATCGGTTTGTTTGTTGTAATTGTGCTTGACACAGTATAACTCTGGAGGATCTTTTAAGCCAACCAAAATGAAATTGTGAATGACCCTTTGGACTGCATCCTCAGCAGAGGGGTGAAACCAGTTAATAATGAGTTTGGGAAAAGGTTTTCCCCGATGCGTTGCATCTCTCTAATGCAAATAGGAGGCCATGCTGGGGGAAAGCGGATAGAGAAGGTGGGAGATGGAGCTGAGAGCAAACGGTGGAGAGAGTAGCAGAGCAGCTTGGCAGAAGAGGCAAGTTGTATCATGCGGGTGGACCACCCTGGAGGAGCAGAACATGAAGTTACCAGTGCCTGCCCCCCCCCCCCAAGTCCCCTCTCAGGTGGAGATTTTCCCCATCACCTCCTAAACAGAGGGAGCTTTGACTGTTGAAAGCTTATGCCCTGGAAATCTTGTTGGTCTTTCAAGTGCTGCTGAACTTGATCTTTGCTCTTCTGCAGACCAACACGGCTACCCCCACTGAATCCTTAACTGGAGAGACTGGATTGAACCTGGAACCTTCTACATACCAAGCAGATGCTCCACTCCCCTCCCCAACCTGCTCAAAGAACAAATGCTTTCTCATAAGTAGGTTGGGGTGGAAATGGGACCTGTGTTCCATTGCAAAATGGGATATCCACTGACTCACTGAAGCTGGGTTTTCATTTCCTCTCCTGCAGGATCTGCCCGAATAAATACAGGCCAGCTGCTGTATCATTGAGGGGGTCACACACTAAGTGGCTCTGATCATGAGAGTGACTGTTATGATTTCTGTGACTGCTCATTCTTGGTACAACAACCTAACAGTGGATGACTTCTACCAAAAATAATGAGTCAAGCCATGACTTATCGGTGATAAAGGAGTGAATCACCCCTTCTGTGCTATAAAAGAGACAGAACTGCAGTCTTTGACTTGTTTTGGAATAAACCCCACCAAGATCTATGGGATCTACTACCAAATAGAATGTATATTTGAAGCAAGCTATACATGTACCACTTACCTCGCCTTGGCTAAAAAGCGAGCCTCAGATTCAGCAGGAGGTTCACAGAAGTGCTGCTCCTGAACCTTTCTGACAGTTCCTGCTCTTCCTCTTCCCCTACCTTGTCCATTGAATAGTAGGTGCAGCTGCATAACAATCCCTGGATTAGGAGAGTGGGCAGCCAGCTGCCAAGGCTTTGCCACCCCACTCCCCAGCAGCCCTCATTAACCCCTGGAGAAGCCCTATGCCACCCTTTCTCCACTTTTTATGTGATTTTGAGTAGTGGGTGGCTTGCTGGCCTTTTGACTGGGGGCGGGGGCAGCCCAGGAGAGCCCCAGGCAAGCGAGGCCTGCTTGGGCTGACTGGATCTCTAGCCAGACCAAACAGGCCTCACTCGTCCTGGGCTCGCCTTTCTTGCATTGGGTTGCTTTTGGCTGGGGCAGAATATGCTAATGAGTTATGCTAATGAGCTCTGCCGCCTATTTTTCTACGAAACAACCCCTGCTAAAGAGACATCAGAACAGTTGCTTCATTGACATAGCCAGGCCAAAGCACCAAGTGTCCACCCTAAAGAATCCCCCAAACCTTTTGATTTCGCCTTGTAAAACAAACTCAAATCCTGCAGCCAAGGATCTGGCTGTTTTTTTTTCAAGTAGATGTTCATTTTCTCACCTCAGCAGTTCCTGGCCACAGGGAACCTGTCCCTTTGGCACGTTTTCTTGTCACCCTCAAGCTGTCATATTGGATTGGCCTTCCTCCCCCCCCCCCCTCCAAATCATGAGTTCTAGATCAGTTCATTTTTACATATGCATTAAGTGGGACCGGCACTGCAGGGAAATGCTGGAGCTGAACCTCTTAGCAAGAGTAGTTTCCCTTAGGGATGCTCAGACGTCTGCCAGTTAAGCTGGTGCCCCATTCACTGGTTGTGAACAGATAGGGTTGCCAGCCTCCAGGTGGGGCCTGGAGATCTCCTGCTTTTATAACTAATCTCAAGCTGGTGAAGATTAGCTACCCTGGAGAAAATGGCTGTACCATGCTGAGGCTTCTCCCCTCCCCAAACCCTACCTTCTCTCAGATCCACCCCTAAAATCTCCAGGCTGGGTACATACTCTGTGTGCATGGGAGGTGTCCCAAATCACACTGCCCCAAAATGGAGTGGACAAATCCCATTCACACACTTCCGCGTGAGACGTCCGTATATCGCATGGGGGACATTTTGGCGCATCCCATGGTTGTTGCATGCCATCCCCTTAGCACAGGTTGGGTTTCTTTTATTACATTTTTAGTCACTATGCGCTTATGCACTCATGTGCTCATGTGCTCTCTTTTTTTCACAGAGTTTGCTACATCATGGTGCGACCGAATTGTCCGGCGGTATAACCGGATGGGCAGGCTGGGCCCACCAACCTTGCCAGCCTAAGAGAAGGAAAACTCTAACATCAAACCCGGGCAGATAGAGCTCATTAATGTAACACCTACCACCTGGAGGACTCGCTGCTGGCGTCCCAGCTTACTGGGCCATGGCAGATGACCCCCAGGTGAAAGGGTGGAGCCAGTACCGCGCACACTGGGCTTCACCTAAAAAAATTCCTCTGCGCAGGCCTGAAGGGCATATCCACATACACAACCCACAACGCATCAAGTCCTGCAGCGATGGGCAAGGGGCGAAACGGCAGGTGGAAGGTGCCACTGGAAGCCGCAGTCCCGATCCTGCATGTAGGCGGTTCAGGGTATTGGTCGTCTGATGCTAACCCGGAGACGAAAGCATTTTTCGGCAGCACCCTGAACGACCACAGACTTTTCCCTGCAGCCACTGTGGCCGGACCTGCCTGTCCCACATTGGTCTTGTCAGCCACCAGCGAGCCTGCAGCAGACGTGGACTATTGCACCCTTCTTAAATCTTCGTTCGCGAAGCCAAGCCGAGAGAGAGCTCTATGGCAGTGATTTTTAAAAAGAAGGCGAAAAATACCAGTGAGCACCCAGAATGGATTGTTGGGTTCACACCACCAATCCACTTTGCTTGTGCACTCCTGCAGTCAGACCCCAGGAAATGTGTGCAATTCTGGTCACCGCACTTCAAAAAGGATATTATAGCATTGGAAAAGGTCCAGAAAAGGGCAACTAGAATGATTAAAGGGTTGGAACACTTTCCCTATGAAGAAAGGCTGAAACGCTTGGGGCTCTTTAGCTTGGAGAAACGTCGACTGCGGGGTGACATAATAGAGGTTTACAAGGTTATGCATGGGATGGAGAAAGTACAGAAATAAGTACTTTCCTCCCTTTCTCACAATACAAAAACTTGTGGGCATTCGATGAAATTGCTGAGCAGTCCGCTTAGAAGGGATAAAAGGAAGTACTTCTTCACCCAAAGGGTGATTAACATGTGGAATTCACTGCCACAGGAGGTGGTGGCGGCTACAAGCATAGACAGCTTCAAGAGGGGATTAGATAAAAATACGGAGCAGACTTCCATCAGTGGCTATTAGCCACAGTGTGTGTGTGTGTGTGTGTGTGTGTGTGTGTGTGTATAATTTTTTTGGCCACTGTGTGACACAGAGTGTTGGACTGGATGGGCCATTGGCCTGATCCAACATGGCTTCTCTTATGTTCTTAATGCGGGAGAGGTGCAGCAGAAGACTTTGCTACCACTTCCCTACTGGTAGCTATTTGATCCATCTCAGAGACATCAGAGGATGTGGGGGGGGGGGGGGGGCGTGAGAGCGGACTGGGGGGCAGCTGTGCCTGTCAGACACTGACTTTTTAATCCACCTGCAGGAAGTGCTATGTTTGCTCAACTTGGCTGTCTGAATCCTGCCCAGGTATTTTCCAACACAGACATGGCAACCCTAGTTCAACAGTTTGTCAATTTGCTCGTCAAAGGTTTGGCAGATTGTTTTGTTGTATTCCTGGCTAAGGATGCAGTACAACACAATGGACTTTTCATACATGCATTTTCTCAAACAGCCTGATTGAGTTCTACAGCCCCTACCATCTTTGGGACATAACTGCTCTGCAGAGCAGGCAATTGTTTCAGTGGACAGTTAGATCATTCAGAAATCATATAAATCGGTCATCAATGAATGCTGTGATTCAATAAAATCCTACCCAGTGCTCATATAAGTAGTGCTCAGCGGAGCTAATGGCCACTGTTCAACTTGAACTGGCAGCATCTTTGCACATGCATAGTTTTTGGAAAACCTAACACAAATGAGTTCAGCAGGTGGTTGCTGCTGCTAGGCATGAACTGAACAGACTGAATGATGGGCTGACATCTGATCACCACCTTATAAATGCAGCAATTTTGGCAGTTCCGGAGGAATCTGCAGCATCCCTAGTTCAATTTGGGCAATTCAGGTCAAGGATCCCACCTCTTGTGGGTATGCTGTGGATTATGAACTTTGTCCGTTGCCTTCTCCTCAAAATACCCATCGTCCAACTTATGAAGCTGCCCGCTCTGACTCGTGGTGGATGATTCTGGGCCAAAATGCACAATGTGCTTTTGATATGGAACACTGTATACCCAGCTCCAAAATGGGACAGATAACTCACCCTAGGGGCAGAAAGAAAGGCCCGAACCCCAGGTCAAACAAGAACCAATGGGTTGAAATTAAATCAAAAGAGTTTTCAACCAAACATTAGAAAGAACGTCCTGACAGTTAGGTTGGTTCCTCAGTGGAACAGGCTTCCCTGGAAGGGGTGGGTTCTCCTTCTTTGGGGAATTTTAAGCAGAGGCTAGATGGCCATCTAGCAGCAATGTTGATTCTGTGAACTTAGCCAAAAAATAATGGAATTCTCCTAAGAGCAATAAAACCATAACAACCAGTAAAAGAATCACAGAGTTTTTAGTATAAGAATAAAAAAACAGTCATACATATATAACTGAGCAACCAATGCATAAATACAGAAGCAGCAATGAACCAAGGACAAAACCGAGACTGATTTAGGTGGCAGCTCCTAAGGACAGCAAAGGAGAGGGATAGGGCCTCGTTTGACCTAATATTTATTTATTATCTCTTTATTAAAACAGGACTGTCAGTATCTATATCTGAAGAAGTATGTGTGCACATGAAAGCTTCTATCTTGAATAAAACTTGGTTGGTCTTAGAGGTGCCATGGGACTTGAACTCCGTTCCTCCGGAAATGTCCATGTGGAGTAGGCAACTGCAATACCAGATGCTGCCAGGAGGCGGCAGATGATTTTACAACATCCCATCTAGGATGCTTCTTGGTGTCTGTTGGGACAAATGCTGATGGGACAAATGCCTAGAAAACGTCAAGGGGGACTTGTTTTCATTTTGATGCAATCATGAAGTGTCTTTTGGGCTGAGAATAACATATGACGGTCCTGGGATGTTGGTCCCCTGTTAATGTGGCTGTGTGGGTGTGGTATGAACTCTGAAAAAGAGAGATCTAGGTGGGCAGCCTTGTTGGTCTGAAGCAGTTGAACACATTTTGAGTCAGGTGACACCTTTAAGACCAATAAAAGTCTATTCAAGGTATGAGCTTTTGTATGCAGGCATGCTTTAAAGCTGCCAATGGACTCAAAATTTGTTCTGAGAAAGAGAGTTTAGAACAAGGATTCTTACCTGAGGGTTGGGGGGGGGGTGCTAATCTAGTTGTCTGGAGTTGTGCCAAGGCTCACTCATTTCAGAGACAAACCTCAAAAGCACTGCATTAAAAATACGGCAGTGCCTACAGGAAAAATAATGTCTGCCTTCTCCACAATGCATCTTGGTTGTAGCGAAATGCAAAAGTGCCCCCTCCCCTTCCCAGATGTTTGCCCAGTCAGACCTCCCAGACAGACATGAATTAGCTACCTAGAGGGGATGCTGTGGACAAGGGGGACCCAATAGATGTTTAATTGGGGGACCCAATTATTATTATTGTTATTATTATTATTATTAATTCGTCTATCAGTTGTAGGACCTCCTCTCTTGTCACCTCAATCTGACTCAGGTCTTTCAACACCCCTTCCAAAATTAGTGGTTCTGGAGCAGGCAAACACTTCTCATCTTCCACAGTGAAGACGGAGGCAAAAAATGCATTCAGCTTCTCAGCAATTTCCCTATCCTCCTTCAGTAATCCTTTTACCCCTTGGTCATCCAAGGTCCCCACTGCCTCCCTGACTGGTTTCCTGCTTCTAATATATTTGAAGAATTTTTTATTGTTGGTCTTTATGTTTTTTGCAATATGCTCCTCATAGTCCCTTTTTGCCTGCCTGATCACAGTCTTGCATTTGATTTGCCACAGCCTGTGTTCCCTTTTATTAATCTCACTTGGACTAGCTTTCCACCGCTTAAAGGAGTCCTTCTTACCTTTTACAGCTTCCATTACTTTGTTTGTTAACCATGCAGGACTTTTCTTATACCTGTTTGTGCCTTTCCTAACTTGTGGTATATATTTTATCTGAGCTTCTAGGATTGTAGTTTTAAATAGCCTCCAAGCTTCCCCACAAGAACTCTGTCTGGGGCATGTGATGCTCTGTATTCTTGGTGCTTGTGGGGGGACAGTGGGAGGGCTTTTAGTGCCTTGGCCCCACTGGTGGACCTCCTGATGACACCTGGGGGTCTTTTGGCCACTGTGTGACAGAGTGTTGGACTAGATGGGCCACTGGCCTGATCCAACATGGCTTCTCTTATGTTCTAATGACTGGAGGATCCAAGACCTTCAAAAGGGTGTCCCAAGAGATCTTTTGTGTGACAGAATGCAGTTGCCAAGCAGCTCTTGAGACAATGTCTTCTGCAAAAACAGGGTGATGGTAGAAACAGAAATGCTGAGAGAGGGGTTTGCAGGGTGGCTGCCCAAGATGGTATCTGAGATCAGTTTCAGAGGCTCTTTGCTAGAAGCAGGGAAGTGCCTGAGAAACCCAAGTCTTCCCCTGGAAGAAATAGCAGCTTTGGAAGGTGCACTGTAAGGAGGGTTGCCAATCTCCAGTTAGGGGCAGGGAATCCCCTGGTCTGGAGGCCCCCTCCTTTAGGGTTATCAGAAAGTCGGAGGATGAATGTCTGCTGGGCACTCCATTATACCCTATGGAGATAAGTCCCCATAGGATTTAATGGAGAATCAATCCATGGGTATCTGTGGCTTGGGGGCCTGCTTTTTTGAAGTAAAGGCACCAAATTTTCTGCATAGCATTTGGTGTCTGTCCTAAAAAAAAAAAAAAAAACACCCACGTTTCAAAAGATTGGACAAGGGAGACAAATTCTATGAGCAACAACAGTAGATGCCCCCATCCTCCATTATTTCCAATGAATGGAAGGCATTTAAAAGGAATGTGGTGTGGTCCTTTTAAATGTGATGGCAGAACTCCCTTTGGAGTTCAATCGTGCTTGTCGCAACCTCGCTCCTGGCTCCACCCCCAAAATCCCCAGATATTTCCTGAGTCAGACCTGGCAACCCTGACTGTGTGACCTCACATTCCTGATGAAATCCATCTCCACCTCTCCACCCCAATCTGGAGAACTTTCCCAAGTCAGTCAGCAACCCTAGCTGGGACCTTCTGCATCACAAAGCATGTGCTCCCTCATGGAGTGGTAGAGTCTGCTTGAGGGCAAGATGCAATTTATGAGAGGACAAAATGGTGGCTGGAGAAAGAGCAGGTGCTGATAATCCTCACGAGGGTCAGAGCAAGATCTGGACCTGCCACCCCCTTCCCATGGGGGTATTCCATCTGTAAAACAAACGGCATCCCAAGCACCCAGAAAGCTTTTGATCTGATTCTGTGCAAGTTTACTCAGAAGTGACCCACTAAGCTGAATAGGGCCATAGTGGAATCCTATGCAAAATCACTCCACTCTAAGCTCACCAAATCTTATTGTGAGAGCCTAAATAGGGCTGTATCTTTCTAAGCCCCATTGCCTTCAATGGATTTAGAAGGTTAACTCAGTGTAGGATTGCTCTTTAGGCTGCAGATGGGTGTGCACAGGATTTCAACCTTGCTTCTGGCAAACAGGAGAGAACATGGTGAAAAGACCAGGACAGCCACCTTTTGGAATCGCGCTTGCATGTGGGGTTTCCTTTGGCACAAACAAGTGGCAAGGGTGTGCTGATATCCAAGCCCGCGTGCCCCTTTCTGCAACCAGGACTTGCCAAGTCAACTTTTGCCCACTCGAGGTTCTCACGCTTTGCAGCGCTAGCAAAAGCCCTTTTGTCCAGGATTTCCCCCCTCGGTGCTCTCCGCCAGGAAGGCCTCCCAACCTGCAACGTTTGTTATTTCAGTCTAGGCTGTTTTCCTGCACTTCCTATTTCCCTGACAGCTCTCCTCTCTCTTAGGAACGCAGTGAGAAGAGCCCACAAGGCTATAGCTTGTCTCAGTGCCCCTTCGGCGGGCTGTTGCCTTCCTGCCATGTTCTTTCGTGCACGGCTTTTTTCGGGATCTAGCCAGGAAGCAGGTGATGTCACCCCAGTTTCCCTTCTTGACCCCACAGTCCACCTGCCTGAACAGCTGCCACATTCTGAAAAAGAACCAGTCACAGTCTTTACCAAACCCCCCTCAATCTCCACCCCTCTTCCCCCTCCCATTTCCTCCAGCTCCTCCCCTCTGAACTCATCCAAAAGTTATTATGGGCATCTCTTCATAACATCGCTGGAGTTTCCTGGATCCCAGCAAAAGGTCTCTGTGCTGGCACAGATCTGGAACTCTCCTTCACTGCGGGGTGTTTTTTTTCTGACAACTTTTGGAGCAGAACAGAATTTAGACCTTTAAAAACAGAAATTTGGACTTGCAATCTGAGAGACTGCTTGGCTGGTGAGTACTATATTATCTGAATTTGCATAGGTCTTCCAATCCCAGGAGCTCCATATGATTCCTCAGGTCAGATCCTTCAGGTGTTAAATGAAAAATCCTGGGCTTGGCATCAGGGGGTGTGGCCTAATATGCAAATGAATTCCTGGTGGGCTTTTTCTACGAAGAAAGCCCTGCTCAAAGGTACCCTTGAGACCTATAAACAAGGCCCCATGCCCAGCCTTATCATAAAATACATGCTCTAAGGCTAGTACTCTCTCCCAAAGGAAAGCCCTAACTAGGATCACATGCGCTGAATTTGGGCCCAGTTGCCAGATCCTTGATCAGCAGGAGGGCTACAACTTTAACAGCCACAAAGAAGCAGGTGAAAATAGTTTTCCCCAGTGCCACTATATGAAAAGCTTCACCTGCTGTCCTCTGGAGGTCAGAGGGCTGTCAAAAGCAGGCAAACATGGCTGGGCTTTTCTTTTCTTGGTAAAACTAAGCTGAGCTCACGTGCATGGGGGAGGAAAGAAAGAACTTTTTACAAAATGCATAGTTTTATATATATGCCCAGAGTCTCTCCTGGCATAATTTCATTCCTGGCTGACCCTGCTTTTTTTTTTGGCTTTTCTGATTCCAGCAGATACTTCTCTTTCCTAGAGTGTGGGTTTAAAAATGAGCGCTTTAAGAGCCAAGCCTGGAAGGGATCCTTTGTTAATTGGCTTCCTGTCCTTTATAATATCAGGAAGAGAGAAAGAAAATCAAGTCTTCTAAGTTGTGGGGAAGGGTTAAGGTGGAAGAGCTTTTAAGGTGAGAAAAGGGGGGTAGAGAATTTAAAGGGGGTTGCCGGGTGGCTGTGACTACTCTGGCTGGGCTAAACTTTTCTTATCTCTTTACTGCAACTTTTCAAAAGGGTTTTTTTTAAAAAAAATATTAACTCATCCAATTGGTTTCATGTTTAAAAGGGAAGCAACAAAAACTGTGTATCTGGACAATGCAGAACTTATAAAGCACTTCTAAAGAAACATAGTAGAGAGACCCAACACTTGAATTAAGTGTATGATAAAGAAAGGGCCCCATGGCACAGAGTGTTAAAGCTGCAGTACTGCAGTCCTAAGCTCTGCTCATGACCTGAGTGTGATCCCCTGCAGAAGTTGGATTTTCAGGTAGCCGCTCGAGGTTGACTCAACCTTCCATCCTTCCGAGGTCAGTAAAATGAGTACTCAGCTTGCTGGGGGGGGAGTGTAATGGCTGGGGAAGGCAATGGCAAACCACCTCGTAAAAAGTCTGCCATGAAAACATTGTGAAAGCAACATCACCCCAGAGTTGGAAACAACTGGTGCTTGCACAGGGGACCTTTCCTTTCCTAAAGAAAGGGCGAATCTGAACAGAGATAAATCTTGAATCATTCCTTATTGCTTATAGATACAGAATGTCCTATAAAGGTGTCTTTGAGAGATAAAGAGAATGTCTGAAGCTGCATTTGTAGTATCTAAAGCCTCATACCCAATACCCTTCTGGGGGGTTTTGCAATTTTTTTTAATTTCTCTTGGTTAATGAAGTAAGGTGACTGTGACTCAGACCAGCCAGTGAGTCTATGTTGTGCTGGTATTTAAACCTTTTAAATTCTACCTGTGCAATTTATTTTATTTTTTTTGTTTTCATCATTTATACTACTTTTGCCTCAGTGGGGCTCTAAAGAGGCTTACATTGTTCTCCTGTCCTCCATATTCCCCTCAAAACAGCCCTGTGAGGTTAGGCTGAAAGTGTGTGACTGGTCCAAACTCATCCAGTGAGCTTCTATTGGCAGAGTAGGGATTCAGACCTGGGTCTCTCAGATCATAGTCTGATGGTCTAAGACAGGGGTGGCCAAACTTGCTCAACATAAGAGCCACGTAGAATAAATGGCAGAGGCTTGAGAGCCACAAGACATAAACGTCATATGTTTGAGAGAGATGGAGGGAGGGAGAGGTGGAAAGAAAGCAACTTTAAATGCATTATCCAAGCTGCCAGCCAACAGGGCAGTGGGGCTTCAAGAGCCACACCATATGCCACAGTTTGGCCACCCCTGATCTAAGTACTAAATCACTCTGGCTCTGCTTTCCCATTTGCACTGTCTCCTGCTTTTCTCTTGGCCTCTTCTCCTAACAAGGGCATTGTTTGAACATTTTAACTACTGCCAGCAAAAGGTTACCTGGGGTGCGTGTCCTTGTAGTCATCCTAAAATTCTTTTGTTTCCCCCACTCTCGGAAAAACTTGCAAAGAATGAAACACCATACAGTCTCTCTTGGCAGACTTGCCATAACTTGTGTCCTAGCATGTAGTGTTTTCTAACATGTAAAGGAGTTCTTGTTAATCTTGGCTGCTATTGTTTCATAGGAGGACTGATTGGCTAGTAGAAGCCATAACCCTTTTGAATGATTTCTGAAAGCTTCATATTGATTGGATGCACTGACTGTGAAGCCTCTGGGAAAGACAAAATTCAGAAGCCTGGTGTGCACCTTATTTAGGAGGAATTCTGAACTCTTATGCTCTTAAATGATGCTCTGAGCTTTCAGCAGACTGTGCCTCGGCATTTTTAGATTTTATAACAATGAGGCTTAGCCTTTTTTGTTATTTTTTAAAGTGATACCCTTAACCAGGCCTCAGATTCAGCAGGAGCTTACAGGAGCACAGCTCCTGAACCTTTCTGAGAGTCCCCCCTCCTCCTTCCCACCTACCTTGTCCATTGAATAGTAGGTACAGCTGCATAACAATCCCTGGATTAGGAGAGTGGGCAGCCAGCCAGCCACCAGGAGCTTTGCCACGCCCCCAGCAGCCCTCCTTAACCCCTGGAGAAGCCCACACCATCCTTTCTCCATTTGTTATGTAATTTCAGGTTGCTGGCCTTTTGACTGTGGTGGGGGGCAGCCCAGGAGAGCCCTAGGTGAGCGAGGCCTGCTTGAGCTGGCTGGATCTCAAGCCAGCCCAATCAGGCCTCACTCACCTGGGGCTCTTTTCTTGCATCGGGTTGCTTTTGGCTACTGGGGGAGTGGCATATGCTAATGAGTTATGCTAATGAGCTCTGCAACCTATTTTTCTGCAAAATGACCCCTGCTCTTAACTGAGTAACTGCTGCCCTACACTCCCAGTTCTATATGGAGATTTACAGTTGAAGCGGCTTAGGGGTGAAGCCTGGGGGTGATGGGATTTGGGGAAGTTGGAGGGACCTCATCAGGATATAATGCCATACAGCCAGCCCTGCAAAGTAGCCATTTTCTCTGGGGGAATAGATCTCTGTAGTCTGAGGATCAGTTGTAACTCTGGGAGATTTCCAAGTCCCACCTTGAAGGTTGGGAACCCAGAAAAAAGCTCGCTAGTCCTCAGGAAGTTTCTCATTAATCATTTTGAGGTCAGTGATGGTGTGAGAAAGAGTGAAATAGTACTGAACTTTCCTTCTCTCCCCAAAACTATTAAAATGAGACATAAACAAGTCACCCACCTACAAGAGTCCTGGCAATGCTTGTTTAAGAGAAGTCGGTGTGCTCTAGATATAAGACAGGTCCTAACAGGGGGATATTTAAAATACACTGGGCAAACCATGTCACACGTGGGAGCCATCACTCCAACATCTAAACTGTGTAATATCATCGGATCCTACCGCTAAGGGTATGGCCTGGCATTTCTGACCCTTGAGGACTGTATTGAAATAAACTAAATTAGGGGATAATTGTTGCTATCTGTGGGGTTTTGCAAGTTAATACTTCTAATTAGTCTCATCTTAGGAAAAAATATCCTGTATAATTAGGGTTGCCAAGTCCAATTCAAGAAATATCTGGGGACTTTGGGGGTGGAGCCAGGAACAAGGGTGTGACAAGCATAATTGAACTTCAAGGGAGTGCTGACCCTCACATTTAAAAGGACAGCACACCTTTTTAAATGTCTTCTTTCCATAGAAAATAATGAAGGATAGGGGCACCTTCTTTTGGGGCTCATAGAATTGGACCCCCTGGTCCAATCGTTTTGAAACTTGGGGGAGGGCACTTTGGGGAGAGGCACTAGATACTATACTGAAACTTTGGTGCCTCTACCTCAAAAAACAGCTCCCCCAGAGCCCCCAAAACCTCCAGATCAATTCCCCAGTATACCCTATGAGAATCGATCTCCACATAGGGAATAATGAAGTGCTCAGCAGACGTTCCCCCCCTCTTCCCCTCCCCCGCCCCATGTTTTCTGGTGACTCTGAAGTCAGGGCTTGGCCTCTCCACTCACGAGTTGCAGCCAACTTCTTCCAAGTAACACAGACACCCCATCCCAAGAGGAAGCCTTTCCAATTGGAGACTGGAGCCTCCGGGGGGGGGGGGGGTGTGGAATCACATGGTGGCTTTGGGGGCGTGGCTTCCCCCCACCGGCCAGCTGACTGGGGGCGGGAAGGAGACTGGGAAAACGGAAGAACCCCCGCTGGAACCTGGGGATTGTCAAGCCTATGTATAATACAAGTACTTTCATGCCTTTCCTCTCATGCTATTCATCTTCAGGGAGGTGCAATGGTTTTAGAATATCATGCTTGAATCTGGAAGACCTCAGTTCATATCCTCATTCTTCCCTGAAGCCCACTCACTCTCTTTCAGCCTTGTCTGCCTCACAGGGTTGTTGTGATGGGGATAATGGGGAAGGCAAAACTATGCATGCTACCCTGAACTGCTTGGAGAAAGGGAGGAAGAAAAGTGTTGGGTATACCAGTACTTTTATTTTGCCCAGTACAAGAAGAGAAATCTTGGCAGCCCAGGACAGTTTGTAGTCATACAGCGGACTCCTCACTCACTCCTGTATCACAAGCATTGGCTTAACCCTTGTGCCTAGGGTTTGCAACCTCCAGGTGGGGCCTAGAGATCTCCTAGAAATTTGGGGATGAGGCCTGTGAAGAGAAGGCAGGTCAGCAGGGTATAATGAGAGGCCACCTTCCAAAGTAGCCTATTTCCTCCAGAAGGACTGATCTCTGTCATCTGGAGATCAGTTACAATTCTGGGATATATCCAGGTCTCACCTAGAGTCCCATGCACCCACTGCCTGCTTTGCCTTCCCATTTAAACTGGGATCTGTCTTCTGTTGGTGGGCCTCTGTCAAGCACTATTCACAGAATGATGCAACATATAGAATATTCACAAATTCTGCTTTGCCCTTTACATATCCCTCAGTATATATGCGCAGTGTGCTTTTAAGCTGCAAAGGCACAAGGGCCCTCTTCTGTCATTCAGACCATAGAAGAGCTCTAAAGCAGTAAAGCCCCCAAAGTTCTTTGGGGCCACCAGAAGAAAGGATGTGCTCAGACTCCCCACTGGACTCTGTTTTCTTGGGAGATGCTCATGATCAGGGCTTATTTTGTAGGAAAAGCCCAGCAGGAACTCATTTGCATATTAGGCCACACCCCTGGTACTAAGCCAGCTGGAACTGCATTCCTGTGCATTCCTGCTAAAAAAAAAGCCCTGGTCATGATGGTCTTGGAAATGGCTGGGGAGACAAAAAGAATGGTCATCTTAGCTTGTTTATAGACTAGGGTGCCTGAGAAGAGGCACGACATATTGCTCATTTCTGCTCATGAAGCTGAGTGGATAAGGTTACCCTACATCCCACCCTTGTTGTTGATTATTGTGAAATGAGTACAATTTTTTTTAAAAATTGCCCATCTTCCAAGGAATTCTGGGTAGTGTGCATGGCACTCTTTTCTCTCTCTCTCTCTCTCTCTCTCTCTCTCTCTCATTTTATCCTCACAACACCTGTGGGGGAGGCTAGGCTAAGGGAGAGTGAATCTCCCAGAATCATCTGTCAAGTATCACAGCAGTGTGGAGATTTGAACACAGTTTTTCCAGATTCTACAACATTTTAACAACTACACCACACTATCTCCAAACACTACACCATTCTGAACTTCTGCCTTCTCTTCACCTCTGCAATTCCCTGTCATGTACAGCTCTCTTCTTTTATCAGCATTCTTGTACCAGCTTTTCTCTTCTAAACCCGCTACTACTACTCTGCCTTTCTCCAGTTCCAACTTCCTCCTTCACTTTGGGTCATGAGTTGTTCAGGTAATGGGTGACGCAGAGAGTCCACCACTATGATATTTCATGGTGACTTAACATATATGTATATGCTGTGAAGTCACAGTCGACTTACAGTGACCGCGGCAAGGAGCTTTCAAGGCAAGTGAGAAGCAGAGGTGGTTTGCCATTGCCTTCCTCAGCAGAGGCTTCCTTGGTGGTCCCCTATCCAAGTACTGACTCTGCTTAGCTTCCAAGACCTAACAAAACCAGACTATACCGTACCATTCCATATCCCAAGTTACCACATAGATATCAGGTTTGCAGGAAGGACTGACTCTTGCCCTCTTGTCTCCTTGCTCTTGCTTGCAGAAGATGGGTGACTGGGGCTTTCTGGAGAAGTTGCTGGACCAGGTGCAGGAGCACTCAACGGTCATTGGAAAGATTTGGCTGACGGTCCTCTTCATCTTCCGCATTCTGATCCTAGGCCTTGCTGGGGAATCCGTCTGGGGGGATGAGCAGTCAGACTTCGTATGCAACACCAAGCAGCCCGGCTGCACCAATGTCTGTTATGACACCGCCTTCCCCATTTCTCACGTCCGTTACTGGGTGCTTCAGTTTCTCTTTGTCAGCACACCCACCTTGGTCTACCTGGGGCATGTCATCTACCTCTCCCGGAGAGAGGAAAAGCTGAAGGAGCGGGAAAATGAGCTACGGGCTCTACAGTCCAAGGATTACAAGGTGGCGGATGCCCTGGTGGTAATCGAGAAGAAGATGGCCAAGATCTCTGTGGCAGAGGATGGGAAAATTAGAATCCGTGGGCCTCTGATGTGGACTTACATCATTAGCGTGGTATTCAAGAGCATCTTTGAGGCTGGTTTTCTGGTTGGTCAGTGGTACCTGTATGGCTTCATTATGAACTCACGCTTTGTGTGTGAGGGGTACCCATGCCCACACCTGGTGGACTGTTTTGTCTCTCGCCCCACCGAAAAGACCATCTTTATCATCTTTATGCTTGTGGTGGGCCTGATCTCCCTTGTCCTCAACCTTCTAGAGCTCTTCCATCTCTGTGGCAAGAGCCTACTCAACACCGTGAAGGAAGGAGACTGCTGTACTTCATCTGCTCCTCCACTCCCCTGTGATGTCAACGGCTACTCCACCAAGCTTTGTGAAATACCCAACGGGCCATATCAGGACAAGTCCTACTTCTACCTCCCAATGGCTGAGAGGCATCACCCACCCTACCAGGCCTACAACAAGCTGTCCAGTGAGCAGAACTGGGCCAATTTCAACACTGAAGAAACCTTGGCCTTACGAGATGGGAGGAAGCCCCCTGATGTCTTTGTGACACAAGGCCCTGAAGTCCACCTCTCTCAGGAAAGACAGTCCAGCCGTCCAAGCAGCAGTGCATCCAAAAAACAGTATGTCTAGTGAGCAAGCCTTCTAGATCCAATTCTGCTGCCTTGATGGCAACTGTTTCTAGTTAATGTTCTCTGGTGGGCTTTCTTGTCAACAGTTTCTAGAGGCTCTAGTGAAACATGACTCAGCATTCTTGTTGAAGTGCTGCCTGGTTTGCATCCTGTTTTCCAGGTGGTAGCCAAGACTTCCTTGTGGACATGGACTGCTGTGTCATGCGGACACAGGACTACCACTTCTAGGAAGCCAGCAGAATGGGTGCTTGATGGACATTTAACTATCACTCAGGTGGGGTGCTACATGGTGACTCTTGAAAAGTTGTCTTAGACTTGAGGGGAGGCAAGGGGGAGACGGCAGCCCTCCAGTAGGTGGAGAGGAAACCATATCTCAATTTGTAACAGCCTGTAAGAGCTGGCCTTTCTCTTGGAAGTCTGCTTGTGAGTTAGATAGCAGGAGAAAGATCCATGGCATGTGTTAGTATTAAGAAGCAAACTGCAGGATACCTGCTTCTTGGTCCATTTCACAAAGCTTGGGACTTTGAGGTGCTTTGGAAGGAGGAACTTACTTTTCTTGAACTCTCCGGGAATATGGACCCCCAAACAAACACTACAGCGTGGGGCTGAGTAGAGATGCTGAGCGCACATTTGGATGCAAACTCATCCCTTGATGCTGACTGGCAGGGAGATGCCAGTCCATTCTTCTGTGATTTTCCTACCATGGCTGGTTTGTGGAAGGAACTGTGTATCACTCGGGCCACAAAACTGGTAACTTCCCTATAGCTCTTTTCTCTTTTTTTGTTAGTTACAAAGGACAGTTTCTTCTCAAAGACTTTCTCAAGATCTTGCCCTTGTTTATATTTTGAAATATTACTGAAGGCATACCTGCTAATACCAGAACTTCCTACATTCTAAGTCTTCACAGTGGATTCATTTTTAAAAAAGATTCTAAACACTGCATTTATTTTTTCAAGAAAGATATGACTCCAGGTGTTGTTTTGTATGCAAGGGGGACTGTGTAAATGTGCATGTGGGCAGCCATACACTGGTTTAAGTGCCTCCTCCCTTCTCCTCCAAACTCCTGGTTTACAGGGCAAGCTGGATGCTTCTCACAATATATTTACAACCAAATATAGTAGGAATTGACTTAAACAAGGCTTAATCTCTAAAAACGGGTTTCTCTCAAATGTCTGTTTACAACAGGCAGATTCAACAACTGTTGAAGTGGCCTCATTCTTCTCCTTAAATATAAAACAAATTATCACTCAGTTCCTTTTGGGATGTTTTTCCTCCCTCAGGGTTTTGCATCCTGTAGCAGGACAGCACAGTGGGGTTTCGTTCATGGCTGACAGTACAGTTTGCTAGTGATAGTCACTGTCTGGGAACACACAGTGCTAGCCCTGAAATCAAGAGGCCTTTCTTTCCAGAACATTTTCAGCTTGCTTTCTCATCCTTCATCGTTGCTTTCTTTCCTTACATTCTCTACACTTAGGCTCATCTGATTTCTTTCTGCTTTCTCAAATCCATGGCTTCCAGGTAATAAACATTAGCCAGTTTAATTTAATTTATTGGATTTATATCCTGCCCTCCCCACCAAAGCAGGCTCGGTCGCTTGTCATCTTTCACTTTGTTTCATGATTTCATTAAAATTTGCTTCCTGGCTATCCTTAAGAGTGTCAGAATTGAGTTACAGGTCCTGCCACTGTTGTGGAGATGAGTATGAACACTTGCCCAAAACACTGGGTTGGATCTTTGTGGATTTGTTCAGCAAATGGTGGCACCTGCCTTTCAATGGACGAGTCCCTCTTGGGCCAATGGAAGGTGTCTGGGTGCCACAGAAAAGCATTTCTATGCATGGAACGTATCCACAGAATCTAATCCATTTATTCTGATGCCTGTGCTGTGCCTGGAGAATACAACTGAAATGGGCTCTGTTTCATATTGGGTATCCCCATTACAGAATAGAACAATGTCATAAAGCACCACTCACTATATGTTTTAGGTGTTACCAAGCATGTCTATGGATGTCTTTCTTACGTATTGGCCTGTCTCCTCTCTTAATTTTGTGTTTGTGATCCATTTTTGTTAATTCATTGAGATCCAAGCTTTACCAGTAAATGGGCCTTTGAGATTGATCGTTGGGACATCATCATCAAATGTAAAAAACTTTCCTGAAACTGCCTCCCAGTAGGAGTGGGAGTTTCAGTAAGGACATTGGCTTTCTACATTCTTTAGCAGGAACACCTGGAAATCCCTGGATTAAATCAGTGGGAGACACTTTGATTTAAAATGTTCATTTCTACAAGAATGATGTTGTATGCTTGGGACTCTTGAAATACGGGGCAGCTCACTCATTATGTAGCATCAGGAACTGTGGTGCAGGGAGAGGAATCTGTTTCTTTTTTTGTAAACTGATGGTTCCACTTTTCCAAGAATCTCTAGTGAGCAGTTCTTGACCAAAACTGTGAAATCTGCACTTATTAACATACCTGTGTGTTTGATGGAAACCAAAGTCATGTGAGGAGCTGGATTCCAATCTCTAATTCAGCCAGATTGTATAAAGGGATGAAGGGTGGAGTTCCACAGTTCCAAGTGGCAATTCTGGGGAGGGTTCTGATATTTAAAAATTGGGGTGTGTTTTCAAAATAAAAAAATTGAAAATGCTTGATGTGTTTTGAGTGATCCTTAAATTCTAGTTTGTGATGTGGATTATTATTCTCTGCATGCTTGGGGCTGGAAGGGAGGGAATATGTTCCATTAGGTTAGGCAAAAAGGGCTGTCTCCACCCAAATTAATTAGGGTCAGTTTAGCAACTTCCTTAAACTCACTAGGTAATAAAAAGAAAAAGCCATACAAGGAGATTTACCACATTATTAAAAGGAGGTTTATTAGGGAAGATACTCTTATGGTACATTCACACTATTTGAATTAATGCGTTTTACATCTGGATTTTTGCTATTCTTACACAGTAAAAAATCTGGGTGTAAAACACATTATTTAGTGTATAGCGGGAACGCACCATTATAATTTCGCTCTCTGTCTACCCTTCCCACTCTGCAGATTCTGTTTCTTTTTCTCAGTCACTGCCACCTCTATTGTGTCACAGTGTCAGGAGCCACAGAATACTAGATAATATATTAATTCTCCCAAAGCTGTAAACACATTGTCTGTGTTTCTGTTACCAAGAAATATTTTTGTTTGCAGGCAAGGATGATGTTATGGCTAATGTGGTAGATGAGGGAGATGGCCCAAGTTCAAATTCCATTTGACTATGAAACACTTTGCTCAATCTAGGCATACCATGCAGAAGAAATAAGAGCAAGAGCCACATGCACCAACATTGGGGGGGGGGGGGGTTTAAAGAAAAAGGGCTTGGCTGATTTTCAAACGGGGCTATTTATTTACAAGAACAGGTCCTCTGGAAGTTCCTTTCATTCTGCCAACTGTCCAGCTTGGCATGCAACTCCAGTCCTGTAAGGGCAGACTCTTTTTAGCATTTCTGCCATTAGGCAGAAATATTTGTGAGCATCAATTCACTTCATGTACAAACTCAAGCAGCAAAACTTTCTTTGGGCTGTATCTTCCCAGCCTTCTGATACATAATTACATTTTTTAGAACTTTCCTTATCCAAAGGTCCACAACAAGCAATGAAAGGCCAAGCAGAAGTTCAATCAAACTTTTGAAGCATATTATATTCCTGTGAGGGCAGGTAAATTTTAGGAAGAACATGTCAAAGGAAAGCTTCTCTACTAGAATGTATAAACTAGTTCCCAGTCTACTTGGACAGTCACACTGGGCGTGGACCAGTACTTCACTTAAAAATTTTTGTAGGCTAATTTTTGTGGTCAGATGATAACAGGGTGGCCATGTTGCCTGCAGTGACTTCTGTGCTCCTGTGCAACATTTTAGGGATTCTCCCAATCCCAATGGAATTTACTATAGAGATTGGAGGGATTCCTAGAGTGTTGCTCAACAACAGTGATGTCACTTCCAAGATGGTCTCCATGTCCCGCTCCAAACTTCTGAATACCCTAGCTGATAAACATGTAACTTGAATGTGCCCCATGCTGACACTATGTTCACAGGGCTATACTTCTGAAATATACCACAGAGGTTTTCCAGCTGTTCTAGGAAACCCTGATGGTCTCAATAAACCAATATGTAATAGTAGACAAGCTTCCTAGTCAAGCTTCTTTTCCACTGACGTTTCCCTGCAATGCACAAGCACAGAAGGATCTTGGATGAGGCCAGATGAAGGCTATGACTGACAAGAAGGAATAGAATATGTACTTCATATTGCAAGCAAAAAAAAGTCATCAAATGATCTGAAATTAACAAATGTATTCAGCTCAACCAGGAAAAGAAAATCTTGGGAACATATCTGCAAGCTTTTAATTGATCCAGCGGGCGTCCCTTTGGTATTAACTGGCCTCCCCATCAGCTTACCATCATGGTGACTGTACTGTGTTGATGCATATCAGCCTATATGCTGTTGTTGGCTCGCCATCTGTGTTTGTGATGCTGCATTGCTTTTGTTTTTATACTGGTTTTATGATGTCTTATTTTTAATCTATAATAGGTGTTTAAATTTCTGTTGTAAGTCACCCTGAGCCCACTTGTGGGAAAGGGTGGGATATAAATCTAAAAATTAAATAATATATAACAGCTGGGATGAAAATGTTTTCCTTCCCTTTATGGCAGAGGTGTCAAATGTCCAACCCGTGGGCCACAACCAGCCCTCCTAGGGCTTTAATCAGGCCCGTGGCTCTTTTCTACCCCCTCCCCCTTCTGTCCTCACCCTTTGAAACTCTGAGGCTGCTGAAGTTCCCAGCTCCTTCTGCCTTATCTTTACCAGCAGCAGCAGGAAGCTCTTCTGGGCGTGCAAAGCTGCAAAGAAAATGCAGAATGGATTTTCCTTTAAGGTCTCTGTGCCCAGATAGTCTCTGCTAGAATTTGTGTTTCAATTAACTGGAGCTCATTTTTATTTTCCAGCATTCCTATGGCCAGCTGAAGCTGTTGCTTCCTAGAGTTGTGTCTTTGCAAATATAGGGTTGATGCTCTGAGCCAGCTTCTCTGTACTGAATGGAACTGAGAACTGGTGCCTAGTGAGTACTTTAACCTGGGAACTCACAGCCAAAGGGGAAATTACACTGGAGAACCATTGCCAATCTGAGTAGACCGGGGGGGGGGGGGGAGAGAGAGAGAAGCTTGCAATGCACAACCATTTCATGTTTTCCTGGGTTCACACCATTTTATATTTTTAGTTTCCATTCCATTTTATATTTTTAGTTTCTGCTGTGATCCTTGTGCTTTTTCTTGATGTTTTATTTTTTAAATTGCATTGTCAAATTCTGCTATTCCCCCTTTCCATTTTAAACAAAATACCGCAAGAGTTTTAAGCATGTTAGTATTTTAAGTTTTTTTAAAAAATTATTTGTTTGTCTGTTTCCTTTATAAAGCTTATATCTCCACTACAGGAGTTACATTTTATGGCACACATGGCCCGGCCCCACAATGTCCCATATATGTGAGATCCAGCCCTCATGACAAACAAGTTCTACACCCTTGCCTAGGTAGTTAAGTCTGGGCACATCCAGAGATGCAGTCTTTGGGGCCCAAGTTGAAGAAGGGCCAGAGGGATCTTCTTGGCCCAAAGCTTCAAGAGTAAGCTGCTCTAAGCCTCCAGGGGAGAGAACAGCTGGGTAGAAATACTCAAATGAACATAAAACTAATCAAACAGAAAATCTTCAAGCATAAATCATTCCGTTTGAATGCATTTTCCCCCTCTGTTTAGCTTTGGCTTTGAAAAGAGCTGACAAATTCAGTGCTCCAGAGACACAAAACCGTCAGTCAGGCTAGCTCAGCGGATGTTTGTGGATCTCATCAGAAGGAAGAAGGACTGTTTGCTGTGACACATTATTTTTTTTTATTTTTTAATACTGTCATCAGTGACGAATACAGCCCTGAGGCAGTTCCAATAGTTGGAAAGCACTTTGTCACACAGGATTCAGTGGCTACTGTTGCATGAGGACGTTACCCAGTGTGGACAGCAGGAAACTCTGTTGTATATGAGAGCATCCACAGAGGGGAGCTCCCATATTTCCCTCCCAATGAGCTGGATTTAAAAATAGAAAAACAAAACCTTTAACCCAACTCATGCAGATAGATGTTTTGACCACAGCCAGTATGGATAGAGCAGAGGTGTCACTAGCTTTATCACTAGTTTTATCACTAGTCGAAGGCCATCTTGAAAAGGTGGGTCTTACAGGCCCTACGAAATCGATCTAAACATCTTAGGGCCCTCACCTCCTCAGGGAGTTGATTCCACAGTAGTGGAGTGGTGACAGAGAAGGCCCGATCCCGGGTGGCCTTCAGTCTGGCCTCCCTTGGCCCAGGGACATTCAACTGGTTTTTCCCAGATGACCTCAGTGCCCTCTGGGGCTCATATGGGGAGAAACGGTCCCTCAGGTAGGTAGGTCCTCGGCCATATAGGGCTTTAAAGGTGATAACCAGCACTTTGTAGCGAACTCGGTATGCCACTGGCAGCCAGTGCAGCCCACGCAGCCCCAGCCGTATGTGCTCCCACCTTGGGAGCCCCAACAACAGCCTAGCCGCCGCATTCTGCACCAGCTGCAGCCGCCGAGTTCGGCACAAGGGCAGCCCCATGTAGAGGGTGTTGCAGTAGTCCAGTCTCGAGGTGACCGTAGCATGGATCACCATTGCTAGGTCATGGCGCTCCAGGAAGGGGGCCAACTGCTTCGCCCGTCGAAGATGAAAGAATGCGGACTTAGCAGCGGCCGCTATCTGTGCCTCCATTGATAATGAAGGCTCCAGAAGAACCCCCAGGCTCTTGACCTTATGTGCTGCTTTAAGCTGCACACCGTCAAGGACTGGCAAGGGGATTTCCCTTCCCAGGGCACCGCGACCCAAGCAAAGTACCTCTGTCTTCGTTGGATTCAACTTCAGCCCGCTCAGTCTGAGCCAACCTGCCACAGCTTGCAATGCTAAGTCCAGGCTTTCTGGGACTGAACTAGGCCGGCCGTCCATTAGTAGATAGAGCTGGGTGTCATCAGCATATTGATGGCACCCAAGCCCAAACCTCCGGGCAATCTGGGCAAGGGGGCGCATATAAATGTTAAACAGCATCGGGGAGAGAACTGCCCCTTGTGGCACCCCGCATACTAGTGGGTGCCTCCGGGACCGCTCCCCCCCAATGGCCACCCTTTGTCCCCGTCCTTCGAGGAAGGAGGAAAGCCACTGTAAGGCCAATCCCCCAATCCCCGCGTCGGCGAGCCGGCGGGCCAGTAGCTGATGATCGACCGTATCAAATGCGGCCGACAGGTCCAACAATATCAGCACCGCCACGCCGCCTCGATCCAGATGCCGCTGGAGGTCATCCACCAAGGCAACCAGCACTGTCTCCGTCCCATAACCCGGACGGAAGCCGGACTGGTGAGGGTCTAAGGCGGAAGTGTCATCCAAAAAACTCTGCAACTGTAACGCCACTGCCCTCTCTATAACCTTACCTAAGAATGGTAGGTTCGAGACCGGTCGATAATAAGTGGGAGCACATACAGCCGGGGCTGCGGGAACTGCACTGGCTGCCAATAGTGTACCAGATTTGTTACAAGGTGCTGGTTATTACCTTTAAAGCCCTATATGGTCGAGGACCTGCCTACGTTAGGGACCATCTCTCCCCATATATTCCCCAGAGGGTACTCTGATCTGATTCTCAAAACCTATGGGTAATCCCTGGGCTGAAGGAGGCCAAACTGAAAGTCATCAGGGAAAGGGCCTTTTCGATCGCTGCCCCCCACTGGTGGAACCAACTGCCAGAGGAAGTGCAGGCCTTGTGGAAACTGGGCCAGTTCTGCAGGGCCTGCAAAACCATTCTCTTCCAGCTGGCCTTTAATTAACATGGAGCCTACATCGTAGATGGAATGCCGTTGCACTGAAAAATTGAATAAGATATAATACCTAGATCTTAGCACCAAATTAAATGAAATGCTGATTTTAATTATTGAATGTATAATTTTGTAGAATGTATTATTTTATAATATGTATTGTTTTCACTATTGTGGTGTTCTAATGTTGTGAGCCTCCCTGAGCCTGCTTTGGTGGGGAGGGCGGGATACAAAAAAATAAAAATAAAATAACTTTCCCAATTAAATGAACAGTTCTCAGCAGTGGCAGATTCCAGGTCCAAAAGCTCCCTTGCATGAAAAACTTGGATGCCAGGTAGAAATCAAGCACAGCAGGGACCCTTGTCTGTGCTTGTTTTTCTGTTTCCTGGGAGTGCTTAATGCCACAGAACATTGTAACATGTGATCCACCACCTGCAGTCTGAAAAAGTCTGGTCCCTTCTGTCACGATAGCATTTTATGTTATCTTGAATGTGTAACTCTGGTTTTCTACAAGCCTTTTCAGGTACGCAAAGGTAACCACACTTTCTGCTTCTTTAATTTGTGTTCTGTAACAATATGTAGTGCCTTCCCAAGGGCTTTCCTTTCTATCCCACTCTCTGTAGACATTCTTCTCCAACATTCTATTGCATATTTCTCCACATTTGCTCCTTCCTTCCATTTTACTAACCATCCATACTGAACAATATCTTTTTAGCCTGCTCTGTTTGTTTTATTTTATTCTGTCCTGGCCTGTTTTATTGGCCCTGACGTGGATGGCCCAAGCTAGCCCTGTCTCATCAAAGCTTGGAAGCTAAACAGGGTTGGCCCTGGTTAGTACTTGGATGGGAAACCATCAAGGAGGTCTGGGGTTGCCTTGCAGAGGCAAGCAAGGGCAAACCACCTCGAATCATCTCTTGCCTTGAAAACCCTGTGGGGCGACCATAAATCAGCTGCAACTCAATGGCACTTTCCACCACCTTTACCCACCATATTATATTGACCTGTTTTTATTGTCTTGGCAGCTTTTTATTGTTTTTGATTGTCTTGACTAGTGTTTATTGAGTTGGTGATATTGTTTGTTTTAGTTATGCACCCCTCAAGCAGGCACTACAAAAGTAGCATAGATTTTTTTTCTGAATAAAAAAAATAACTGCACTTGTGTGAATGTTTTTACACATTTCTCTTCGTGAGGCAAACTTATTCCTCATTTTGATCTCTCTTCTTATCCAATGCATTTCTACCTTTCCTTCCTTGAAGGAGCTCAGTGTAGCATTTGTGGATCTCCCCTTTTCCTTTCTGTCCTCACAACAACCCTGTAGGGCAGGTTAAGCTAAGCAAAAGTCGCTAGCCCAATGTCTACTCAGGGCAGAATAGGTATTGGAGTCTGAGGGTGGTTTTACACTGTGAAATTGACACGATATTATCCCATCACCAAAAAACCTGCTTGAGTTTGGTTCATTTCCGGGCTATCAGACAGCTACCATTGAAGAGGCAGTATCCTGGCAGCAGTCCGTGGTTGCCCATTCACATTGCTAGTTGGTTGCCCGGCTCAACTATGGACCCGCTGCAGAAAGGGGTTTTTTTTTTAAAAAAAAAAGTCCCCTGGTGTGTGCACTCAAGCAGAGAAGTGCACAAGCGCTCCTTGGAGAGGGGGTTTTTTTTTGGGGGGGGGGCGACCCAACTGTGCCAGAAATGGCTCAGCACAGTCACACAGCTCTTCCGCTTATGAGTCACGCCTGGGCATTCAGGCAGCTGCTGATTATGTGACCTAAATGTGATTCAGGAGGAAACTACTGGGAAAATCCAGGTGGCTTTTTAATCCTGATAGTGATCATGCGCTTTTAATCCAAATGGATGGCAGAGCTAGGTAGGGTAAATCTCTTGTGTGAAACCACCCTGAGTTTTCCAGAGTGTAGCCTCTAACCACTAGTCCACACGGGTTGTCAAAGACCTGTTTTGTCATGCTGTTCTTGTTTTACTTCTTCTATAAAACTACTATCTTTATTTTGCTTCCCAGATTTTTCAATTCTTGCATCTGTTCAATTTGCTTCTAGTATACTTACGACTGTTACAAAAATAAGCTTTTTAAAAAAAAATTACCACCAATTTTTCTTTCCCCCGTAGTTCAGAAAAATGAATCCTGTTGCATTAAATATGTTCTGTAGCTCATCTGCCACTACTGCTCCACCATCAGCAAAGCATAGTAAATTCATTTCCTTCCCATTGACTTTAACACCTGAGTCTACTATTTGGTTTATTAATTGGATCCTTTATAAATATCTTAAATGGTACAGTGACAGTGAGCTGCCTTGATGGACCGCTTAACCAATCAGGCGTTTTTGTTCACTATCATTGACTGTAATTATAGCTTCCTGCTTTGTGTTATAAATCACAGCACTTCATGTAAAACCCTCCTATCCTCATGGTCTGTTCCTGCTTTCTGCAATATATGGAACATTTTATTTTAGCCAAGGCTGTCAAAGGTTTTAACACCGTCAGTAAATGCTAAAGAGTCCTTCCCCATTTCTAACTTTTTCTTTATTAATATTTGGATGAATCAGATCCCCTCATTCCTCTTTTGTTTCATAAGCAGATCTCGCTTGCTCTGTTTAATTTTATTCCAATTATTCTTAGAACTACCTTAATAGTTTTGGAAGCATGCAAAAGAAGGACATCTACGTCATTTCTGTTTGTCTGGGTTTTGCATTGGTTGTGCATCATTTAACATGTCATGTTGATACTTAGGCTTTGTTTCACCTTTGTTTTAGGTTGCTGCAATCCTAATCCTATTATGGTGCTTACTGGATGTCCCATCCAGTCGATTATATCGATCTGCACTGTGTAATCCACCATGAGTCTCAGTGGGGAAGGCAAATTTAAAATAATATAAATGAATAGGTTCGTATTACTGCAGATATTACACTATAAAAATCTTTTACAATGTATTACACTCTGAAAATCAATTCCCTTGATTCTTTCCTTTCAGCCTTTCTCTTCTTCCTGAGTACCTTTGGGGAGGCAGGAAGGGGATGGATGGCCGCTTTAACTGTTATGATTGCAAAGGCTGGGGGGTGAGAAGGTATATGCAGCTGCTGAGCCCACATAATTAGAGGGCAGAGAGCAAAGTCTGAGTCCATTAGCCAATTGATTTCCAATCCGAATTCTTTTAAATGTACCTCAGATAGCAGACCAGTTCTTTGTAAAATGAGATTCCCTACCTGGTGACCCAATTCAACCATTACTTTGCACCTGGGGCCAACCTATACCTAGCTTTTCCCTCTGTTATTGACACCATATTTCATGCCGCTGATTCTCAGTGTTCATTCCAAGAGTCACATTTTGCTGTTTCTTCCCTGCTTTATTTTATGAGACCTGACTACTTGCACTTCCAATGCAGTTGCAGCACTTCTATTTAAGGTGTGAAATCTGCAAAAATGTTCCCCTCTAATCCTTACTTTTTATAAAATGATGTAATAGACCTCTGTATGCAAAATTTTTATATCTTTGGATGATAAATTTTGAGCAGGGCTTCTTTGGTAGAAAAAGTCCAGCAGGGACTCATTTGCATATTAGGTCACACCCCCTGACACCAACCAGCCAGAACTGCGTTCCTGTGCGTGTTCCTGCTCAAAAAAACAAAGCCCTGGTTTTAAGTATGTAGATAGGGGTTTTTTTAGTAATATTTTTTTTAAAAAGGTGTGAAATGTCATGATGACCCCACCTGGGACAGAGGAGCTAGTCTACACCACACGGCCTCCATCTCAACACTGGGTTTCCATATTATGTTGTTGCAATCATATTATCTTGAACATATAAAGTTGCCTTATTCTAGCCCTTTTCACAAGTTTCAGTAAATACCAAATTAATCCACATACAGCATACACTTGATTATTGTTTATGTGGGCTGAAAATTTTGCATATTATGTTCAATGCATGATTGAAACCCCACATTAATCCAGTTACTGTTCTTGGTTTCATTTGTGAAATGAAAGCACATTGGGTGCTTTCACATGGCGACGGTTTGCAAGTTGATTTTGCTATTCTTATACAATAAAAATCCAGCTACAAAGCACATTGTGTGTGAATGCACCCACTGACTCTTTCTTACAAAAAGATGCATACATATATGCAGGATGTACATGTGTTCTCAGTAACATGTGAACAGGGTTACTATCAGGCCCTGAGTCTTTCAAGGTCTATCTTATCTACTCTGACTGGCATTGGTTCTCCAAGATTTTGACCAGAGGCCTTTGACATCACATATCACCTTATCCTGACCCTGGGACCTTCTGCACACAAAGAAGATATGCTAGTGCTGAGCCATAGTTTCTCACATGCACACATGAAACTGCCTGATACTGAGTCAGACCAATGGTCACTCAAGATCAGCCACGGCTACCATGAGAGGGACAGCACTCCTCCACGACTTTTCATATCACTTACCATTAGATCTGTTTTATTTGGAGATAGAAGGAACTGAACCTGCATACACAGTAGATGCTCTGTAACTTAACCGCAGCTCTTACCCTTTCCCTATAGTTTTATCAGTCATTTATTCAGTTTACATATGTCTCCTCATCATATTCTGCAGTTGATAGATTGATGCATACATGTGATTTATTACTGTGTCTACTCATTGTTCTTTCAGCTTTACCAGTTTCCCTTTGTCCCCATACTAAGATGGGGGTGGGGAGGTTGCTTCTTTCCATTCTTTGATCTCATGTTAAGACGGCACCCAAATTTTGCCGGGGGTGTAATCCATTATCCCCTTTCTCATTCTGCTTAAAGGTTTTCAGGAGTTCACCGATAAAGTCCCATTACACAAATCTGTGTGTTCTTTGCTTGTCATATAATAGGTGGAAATGGATTTGAGATAAGCCTCATAGCTTGAAGGTTGGTATTGTTTTCTGTTTCTATTAGCAGAAGACTTAAAATATTCCAGCACAGTACATTCTCTCTGGTTAATCTTTTTTTAACTTTTAAAAATAACTCGCTTTGAGAAGCTGAAATGTAGTTTTTTTCCCCCTCCATCCCTGTTGCATGCTGCATTTCTAAGCAGTGAAGCCAGCATCAGTATAATTATGAGACTCAAGCAGGGAATTAAATCCAGCTCTCTTAAGTCCTGCTTCAACAACCTGACCATTACACCACACTGACTGTCTAGGCCAGTTACAAACATTCCTTAATTTCTGTAGTTCTCAATTGCCTGGCTTTGTTATGAGCTAAGAACAAAAGGATCCTGGGAAATGAGTCCCTGTTCTAAATTGAATGTTTTAACGTGGAATGTTTATAATATATAGTCATAAAGGGGGACAAAGGAGGAGCAGATCTTCAGTACACCAAAGGAAAAGACCAAGAAAAATATAAACATGTATTGTAAAGGATGAATAAACCATGGGATGCTAAATGTTATATGGAAAGAATATTAAAATATGATGTGACTCCTGTTAACCTATTCACTTTGTATCTTCCTTGGAAGCATTCAAATAATTCGAAATACAAAAACAGTCCATAAAAAGACCTGAAGGTAATGGGAGTTCCTCTCCAAATCTAAACTCTTCATGGGATCATTCAAGCAGGGGGGAAAAATAAATCCTAGTAAAGAAGTTATCAGGTTAGGTCTCATTTTTCAAGGGGGCTGTCACACAGCCAGGCCTAGCAGGGCCTTCCACTGGCTGCCACCACTCTGGTAAGGGTCTGCATGGAAGGGCCCAGAGCACCCAACCACCCTTGTCTTCCTAATATCTCCTAACCAGTGTTCCGTCTAAGCTGAGTTAGTGTGAGCTAGCTCACAGATTTTTGGTCTCTGGCTCACACATTTTTGTCTTAGCTCAGGAAGAATGGCCCCAGAGCAAACTAATTTATGCAGTAGCACACAACTTTAATGTCAGTAGCTCACAATTTTAATGCCAGCAGCTCACAAAGTAGAATTTTTTGCTCACAAGACTCCATGGCTTAGAGGGAACACTGCTTCTAACTGTGACCAAGGAGATGTGAGGAGCCAAGGAGTATAACAACAACAGTTTATTTACAGTGTTCAAATAATGTGGGTAAAACAGTGAAATATATAGATACTAAGGAAAAAGGAAAGGTCTCCTGAGTAAGCACCAGTCGTTTCTGACTCTGGTGGTGGGACAAATAAACAAAAAGCCCTGACGTGTTTATCTATACAATCCCTGCTCTAATAACCAACACTTACCCCCTTGGGTAAGGGAACTTTCCCCTGCTGCAAGCTCTCTAGGCTACAGCCTGCCTCCAGCTCAGCCTTCCAGGAAAAGAACACACCCTGCCTGGGCTTGACCCTTTTATGTTCTCCTCCTAGGCCCCACCCCTCTCTGGGCCAGTTTCCCTCCAAACCCTTCCCACCCAATCAGAGGGACAGAAGGGATCCTGGGAAATGTAGGCTCTTTTGTAACTCCTAGGTAGGCTTCTCTGGGCCTGCAGGGCTCATTAGGCCCAGGATCATGACAGGGGCAAATTGACATTTGCAGCGATCTTGAATTCTGCTGCCAAGGTTAGAACAAAGAAGACATTTGGTAGGAAAAAGCAGGTATTAAACCTGGATCTTCAATGGGGATTTAGAGGTGCTTAACATTGGCGAGGGGAGGGGAGGCTGCACAGTACAACCTAGCCTCAGAAGCTAAGAAGGATTAGTGGTTGGATGAGAGACCACCAAGGAACATTCTGTAGAGGAAGGCCATGACAAACCACCTCTGCTTCTCACTTGCCTCAAAAGCCCCTTGCTGAGATCACCATATGTTGATTACAACTTGGCAGCACTTATGTACATAACATTGTCTATATTATGTCAATTATGTTTACCTAGCATTTCTCCCAGCCGTTTCAGCCTAGCAGCATGTTCTGAGTCTACTAGAGGTAGATTTATTTATTCTATTTATTGATTTCATTTATATCCTACCTTTCTCCTCAATGTGGACCCAAAGCAGTCTGTATTGTTCTCCTCTCCTCCGTTATATCCTCATAACCCTGTGAGCAAGAGAATATGACCAGCCTAAGGTTACCCTGCAGGCATTCCATGGCAGAGTGGGGATTTGAACCTGGGTCTCCCAGATCCGAGTTCAACACTAATCACTACACAGCTCTGGCTCTAAGTTTCATAGTGAAGTTGTACTGTTTTGTTACAGCATGGCAAGCAAGAGGAAGGAGGGGTGGCTGAAAGTCAGGGGATGTCCCAGTACCACAGGTGTCCTACTTGCTCAAGTGTGATGCGGGGAAGGGGGGTTGTGACAAGAGCAAACATAGCAAAATGAAGGGCAGAGTTGCCTTGCCACCATCCAAGGGGACTCGGTCACCTTGGATTTCAACTGATGACTGAGATCAATTCCCCTGGGGAAAATGGCACTTTGGAGAGTAGAATCGATGGACATTATACCCCAGTGAGGTCCTCCCCTCCTCAAACCCTGCCCGTCCAAGTCTCCACTGCTATATCTTCAGGAATTCCCCAGCCTGGAGTTGGCAACCTTATGTGTGGATGCTATTCCCACATCATTCCATGCCATTTACTGCTGTTGCCATGGCAAGGTGCATTTTCTTCATTCTAAGTAGGAGCAACCTTGAAGGAATTAGTAAATTAGCCTCCTTACCAGTCACATGTGACAGTGAATGTGTACAGAATCCATATACACCACACATTATTATATTATATTACATTACATTACATTACATTACATTACATTACATTCAATGCATCTGAATGAATGTGAGATTTAAACCCCACATTTTTCCCAGGTCTCTGTGACCAATTTCGCACTTTCCCTTACGCCGCTCTCACATCCGTCTTCCCTGCCTGAAGTCCTCCCGATTTCCCACTATTTGTGCTGGGGCTGCAGCAAACATCACACAGCAAATGGAAACCGCTAAAAACTAGTTTCCATTTGCTGCACAAAACCCGCGATGTTTGCTGCAGCCCCGACACAAATAGTGGGAAATCAGGAGGATGCCGTGTGGAGAAGAAGGATGTGAGGGCGGAGCAAGGTGAGTGCGAAATCAGCCTGTGTTTATTTTTCAATTGAATGAGCATTGGTTGTTTCTTAGAAATAGGCTTAAGGTCATAAGAGCCCTGCTGGATCAGACCAGTGGTCTATCTAGTTCAGCATCCTGTTTCATACAGTAACCAAACCAGTTGCCAAGGATGACCAATACACACATGACATAGAGACCATGGCCTGCTGCTAATGTTACATCTTAGCAATGGGTTTCATTGGTTGGCTGCCTCTGAAATTGAAGCTTCCCTTAACTCACCATGGCTAGTATCCATTGATGGACCTATTATCCAGGAATCTGTCTGTACATGTATACAAGGACATGCATTCTCTTCAGAGTTCCTGGATAAATGAATAGTTGGGGTAATGTTGTTTGGGTTACTGGATTTAAAAAAAAAAAACTTTGGAAAATGTCAGTAAAATTCAAGTAGTTAAGGATGATTTGTGATGGTGTTGGTGTTCAGTGCATTTTTATGTAACCTGTAGACTCATTCTTTTGTTCACCAAAGAGAATTTTTTAAAAATCCTTTTTTTAAAAAAAAATCCTTTTGATACTAAAAATATATGCTTTCGGGATTTTTTTGTGTATGAAATAGCAATGCTCTGAAAGGCTTTTAAATAAATGAAAACCACTTTGCATCTGGGAGGAAATATTTCACTTCACTAGGTTATCAGAAATGAAGATGTTGGCTGCCGGGTTTTGGCAGTGGGGAGTCGTTCCGATGCCTGGGAGAGGGGATATGCACACCTGCCAGGTGACCTTGACCCAGTCACACTCTCTCAGCCTGGGCTGGGCACAGGAATACCAGCCTCCAGGTGGGACGTGGGGATCCCCTAGACTAGAGATCAGTTTCCCCAGAGAAAATGGATACTTTGAGGCAATACTCCCTCTAAGCAGTGGAGTCTTGTGGGCAAAAATTCTGCTTTGTGAGCTACTGGCATTAAAGTTGTGAGGTACTGCATAAATTAGTTTGCTCTGGGGCCATTTTTTCTGAGCTGAGACAAAAATTTGTAAGCCAGAGGCTAAAAACCTGTGAGCTGGCTCACACTAACTCAGCTTAGAAGGAATACTGCTTTGGGGGTGGACTCTCTGGCATTGTTCCTCACTGAGATCCCTGCCCTCTGCTGGCTCCATCCCCAAATCTCCTGGAGTTTCCCAACCTAGATCTGGCAACCCTATCTCCCATCGCCTACTGGCGGACAGGGGAAACCTGGCAGTTCCAGCTACCTAACAGGGTTGTTGTAACAATTAAAATGGAGTAGGAGAGAACCACATATATCAGTTCAGACTTCTCATAGGGGTGGTAAGTTAGTGTTGATTCATTCGGAGCCTTCTCTGGACATTTGGAGAAGTGACAGCCAGCAGTTTCTTTCCATTTACAGTTCTTATCAGCCACAAACTTTTATTTATACAAGAGTTACCAGGCCCAAAGCCTTTCAGGGGGAAGCATTCTGCTCAGGTCAAGGTAGTTTTCTCATATTTGGGGCCGAGCTTCCCTGACCCTTAATCTAACCACTGGAAAGTGTTTGGAAAATGACTGTCTGTGTTATTCTTGGAAAGCAAAGGAGGCCTCTCAACTCCAGAATCCAAGCCCAGGGAGGCAAGGTCGAATCCTGTCATAACAAACAAAGAATAGGAATGGGAAGAATAGGAAGTTAGAGGAAGACTGAAAGGGGGGGATCTGTTACAGCCAAGATTTGGCACGAGATCTCCTTGGGATAGAGTTTCTGTGGACAAAGCTACTCTTGTGGACTTGTTTTCCACCTTACTGGAAATGTTGGGTGAAGCATGTTTTGCCCCCCACCACCCCCAGTTCTGCCAATGAAAATATTAGTTCTCAGGCAGTGAAAACAGACAGCAAAGCTAATAAATACATCAAGGGCCTCCCTCAGCAGTTGGCCAGAGTTGTCAAAGGTGTCTGTGAGATCGCCTCTTCACACAGCATTTCTTCTGCCTTCATCAGACCCTGGAATCGTTCAGAGGACTCGAGAATGGAATGGCAATGATTTCCCCTGGTCTTAGCAGTAACAGAGAATTGTCACCCTGCTGAAATCACTTGCCTACCTTCCCTTCCCCCACAGGAAATCACAAACCAGGAACATTTAAAGTGAAAGCACTTGAAACAGTTGATGGACACAAAACAAAATACTGGTCCCTTCCAGCAGCTGCTAGAGTTGCCAGCTTTGGGTTAGGACATTCCTGGAGGTTTGGGGGTGGGCCTGGGAAGTGCAGGGTTTGGGGATGAGAGAGACCTCTGTGGATATGTCATAATGCCCACCCTCCAATGCAGACATTTTCTCATGGAGCTGATCTCTGTAGTCTGCACATCAGTTATAGTCCCAGGAGATCTCCAGGCCCCACATAGAGGCTGGCAATCTTAGCAGATGCGCATTCTAAGCAGTGAAATTGTCTTGCTGACACTCAGTCTCAATTCCCTCAGGGTTGTCAATTCCACACTGGGAAATTCCTGGAGATTTAGGGGTACTGTCCTGGAGAGGACAGGCTTTGAGGTGGGGAGGGATCCCACTGGAGCACCATCGAAAGCAGCTGTTTCCTCCCAATGAACTGATCTCTGAAGGTGGATGTCTTGCGGTTCCAAGACATCAGCAACCCCTCGTTCCCACATGTGCCAGAGATTCTTTCTTTCCAGGGTGTCTATTTATTTTAGATATTTATAGCCCATTTCCCCTCCAAAGTAGATAATATCATTCTCCCTCCTCCATTTTATCCTCACAAGAACTCTGTGAAGTAGGTTTCCCAGCTCCTCATCCAGTGATCTAACCACTACATCATTAGGGTAGCCAGCAGAAGGCTGGGAAATTCCTGGACATAGGGGTGAAGCCGGGGGGGGGGGGTGGTCAGGGTTTGGGAAAGGGAGAAACCTTAGTGAAGTGTAATGCTAAAAAGTCCGCCTTCTGACGCAGCCATTTTCTCCAGCCTGGGGAACTAACATCTATCGCCTAGAGGTCAATAGATCTCCAGGTCCCACCTGGAGGCTGACAACCCTAATCTTCTTCACTATAAAAGTACCCATGTGAGGAGAAAAACAGAACTTCAAGAAAGCAGTATTAAAATCTGGAAAGAATGAGACTGCACACAATCTCCCATGGCAACCTCCATGTACTATATCGCAGGGGACAGGGAAGAAGTGCACTGGCATTTGGGGGTTAGGCTGGCATTTCATGACTGTTCTCTGGTGTCAAGCTATATTGGTCTTTCTTTCAAAGATTTAATTTCTAGAGATTCAGGGAAATCTCAAGAACTCTAGCATACATTAATGAGATATTTCAAAGGCATCCCTAAAGTATCCCCAGAGGGCAAAAATATGGAAAAAGGGGGTATTTATAGCCTAGGCTAGCCCCATCTCTTCAGGTTTTGAAAGCTAAGCAGAGTTGGTCCTGGTTAGTATTTGGATGGGAGACCACCAAGGAAGTTTATGGTTGCTATGCAGAGGCAGGCAACGGCAAACCACCTCTGAATATCTCCTGCCTCAGTAACCTGGCAGAGAGCACTGTAAGTTGCCTGCGACTTGAGGGGCGCTTTCACACACACTAAATAACGCACTTTCAATTCATTTTCAACGCACTATGCAACTGGATTTTATTGTGTGAAATGTCAAAATCCACTTGCTAATGGTTGCTGAAATGGATTTAAATGGCATTATTTAGCATGTGTGAAAGCAACTGAGAGAGAGAGAGAGAGAGAGACGTAGAGTCTGTGAAGACCATGAGGATAGGGTTGGGGAAAATGGCTTCCATGTGGATGAGGCAATCCATACTTTCCCACCCAGCCAACAGCCATCCAAACTTTACTGCAATCTTTCCCAAAACATATCAGCAACAAAGCAGGTTTGAGAAAGACTGAGGAAAAGCCAGGGAAGCCCTGGGAGGTGTGTGAATGTGGGGAATCTGAGAACTGTGGATAACCCACATGGAAATGGCCTGACTCTCAATTACACATATGGTTGCCCACCTCCAGGTGCTACCTGGATATGTCCTGCTACTACAACTGATCCCCAAGTGAAAGAGATCAGTTCCCCTGGAGAAAATGGCTGCTTTGGAGGGTGGACTCTGGCAGGATGTACCAATGAGGTCCCTCCCCTCCACAAACCTTGCCGTCCCCAGACTCTATCCCCCAAATCTCCAGGTATTTTCCAACCTGAAGCTGGCCACCCTAATTACACCCAATGCTTTGTGCTCCACATTCAAACGTAGTACTTCTTAGGGTACCGTTTTCCCCCCATTTGGTCAATTTATGTGCAGCTGAGGAGTCTCTGCGCTATGTAGAGACCCTCACATTGTCTATGGCTGGTCCTGCTGTATAGCTTTCAGAACTGGCGCAGGATCCAGGCACCTTATTATTGTATGGTTGCCAGCTCTGGTTGGGAAATTTCTGGAGCTTTTGGGGAGGAGCCTGGGCAAAGTGAAGTTTGGGGAGGGAACTCAGCAGGGACTTGCTGCCATAGAGTTGACCCTCCAAAGTTGCCATTCCCTCCAGGGGAACTGATCTTTTTAGTCTGAGATCAGTTGTCACTCCAGAAGAATGCCAGGCCCAACCCTATGCCTCCACTCTGTTGGGAAGGGAAGAGCTTGGCCTTTGCTTCCTATTCATCTTGTACTTTTCTGAGGAGCCACCAACTACAATCGGGCACTGAGTATATCAGCATCTCTCTCCATCACTGATTTCATTCTTCGTTTTCCATGGTTTTCCCTCTTTGTTTCTGCCAGGCCTTTTCCCCTGCAATACAAGGTTTGTGGTCACGATAACAAGGCCTTTGTGTAGGGAGCCCTGGGTGGAACTCCTGGATAAACTCCACTCATGCTCCCTGTCCATTCTTTTTGGCGCTCTCAGGAAACAGCTTCATGATAAGGCAAAGAGAAGGGGAGAGAAGAAAACAAAGCCTGCCAAAGCGCAGATCAGCTGGGAAAAGAGCACACAGGAATTCCCTCCAGATGACTAAACATCCATTCAGCAGTCGCTGCAACAGATGCAGAAAAGAACAGTTGCTCATGGCCAGGAAGGAAGCAGGTTGCGAGAGGAAGCTGACCAAAAAAAAGAAAGGACTGATAGGGCTGCCACATCTGACTTCACTACAGACGCCTTGGGCACGTCCTTCTATCTCCAACCTCCAGCCCTTGAAAATTCAGAAAACACAGAGATAACTTTGGAGCTGCATCTATGTTGAGGTTTCACAAGGGCATAGAAAAGCTGCTGAAGTCAGTATGAATTGCAGTGTTCAGTTAAAAGGGAAAAGGCAAGCCCTTATGCTGAAGGATTTGCAGAATAAGATTTCCAGCAGTTGGGATGGAGGGCAGAGGGGGTTCAGTGTCCTGTTTAATTTATTCTCTCTCCTCACCCCACAACTATCAGAACCAACCTGGAGTCCTCAGCATTGTGTGGTTGTGACCAAAGCACTGACAGGATCCTGCCCCAGCCCCTGATGCTGGGCCATTCCAAGACAGAACCAGGACATTCAGACAGCTGCCAGGTCACCACAGTGCACTCCTGGGAGCTTTGGGGGGCAAGGAAAGGGATGGACATGATGGCACATCTGGAGGAAAATGCCAACAATCTAGATTTCCCCCAAAGCTCACATTCACCCACCTCAATTCTCCTGCAGGCCTGGCTGCAAGGACAAAGGGGAAGACTGGATTGGCAAGTAGAGCTGCCTGCCTGCAAGTGAGGACTGGAGTTCTCCTGGAATTATGACTAATCTCCAGATGATAGAGATTGGTTCTCCTGGAGTGCTGGAGTGACCTTGGGTCAGTCACAGTTCTCTCGGAGCTGTTCTTCTCAAGAGCAGTTCTTGGAGTGCTCTCTTCAGCCCCACCTACCTCACAGGGTGTGGAGAGAGGGAGGGGAAGGGAAGGGAAGGGAAGGGAAAGGAGATTGTAAACTACACTGGGTCTCCTTCGGATAGTGAGGGGTGGGGTATAAATCCAATTCCCTCCTCCTCTTCTTTGAGAAAATGGCAGCATCAGAAGGTGGACTCCATGACTCACATCCTCCTTGAACTCTCTCCCATTCCCTCCTCAAACTCCACCTTCCCCAGGTTCCACCCCCAAATGTCGAGGAATTTCCCACTTGGAGCTGGCAACCCCACTTGGTGGGTGATGGGCCACCCGGAGCAGCAAATAGCAAGACTGTATTCAGAAGACTCTCAGCTGCGGTGACTTCCTAGCCTTCCTCTCAAGCACCATTACAGTGGCTGCAGCTTCTAGGGTAACTAATTTAGGGTTGGGAAATTCCTAGAAATTTGAGGGCAAGGCCTGGGGAGGATGGAGTATGGAGAAGAAGCTGAGCTCACCAGGGTACAATGCCCTAGAGTCCACCCTCCAAAGCAGCCATTTTCTCAAGGAAACTGATCTCTGTCATCTTGAGAACTGTTGTAACTCTGTGAGATGTCCAAGCCCCAACTGGAGGTTGGCAATCTTACAGCTACCCAGGGGTTGCTCTTGATGGTGGTGTCTGACAGGTGCCAGCTGCTTACTCAGCTTGGTTCTCATGACAGGCCTTTGTTATCCATGGGTAGCCATTTGGCAGTGCCTGTCACCCTCTGAGCAGCCATCCATGACCCATTCTGGCTGGCTGGCTGCTGGCATGCCCAGATTAAAAGCACCAAGGAAGGTGAGCAAGGCCTGGAGGGCAGCAAGGGACAGCCCTGCAGATGGGAGGTGTCGTGGGTCATCATTAGGTGGGGGGCTCACTGGAACAGAAGACATTTTGCCAAGGGTCCTGGAATTGACCCAGCTTCAGCTAGTAGAAATAGCCAGAGACATAAGAAACTGAATGTGGAAGTAGAAATAGATAGTGGAGGAGAGGAGAGAAGATGCAGGTGAGAGAAAATGGGCTGTGCCGGAGCAGAGAAACCAGGCAGTATGCAGAGACAGTGTTCAGAAAAGGAACTCAGAAGAAAGCCAAAGGCATCCTCTTGACCTACTGCAAGTTTTCAAGTGCTCATTTTTATTAGCCCCAAAAAGGAAGGCTTTAAAATAGCAAAATAAACAGAGAAAGCAAAATATTTTGCTAACTGTAGTTTCTGGAATGTGCAACTGCTTACTCCCAAGTTACAGGACCCCGGGAACGCTTTGTGGGAACAGAGCAGGAGAAGATAAGGACTGTTGCCTGGTGGGATCAGACCAAGGTCACAAGCAACAAATGAAAACAATGGCCTTGCTGTGTCTTCAACTTCAGGTGTTTAGAGGTACACTGTCTCTAAATGCAGAGGTTCCATTTTAATTGCCATGGCTTCCAGAAGTCCTTTTTCTAATCCTTTTTTTCTCAATCATCAAGCTAGACCTCGTGGCAGTGCCCAGTGAATGTCATGTTGTGCAAAGCAGGACTTCACTTTGGCTAAAACTTCCCTTTCCTTTGTCACTTTCAAATCTACCACCAGTAAACTAAATAGAAGAGAGTGAGAAAGATTTCCCTTTCCTCAGAATTCATAATTATAGAACCCTATCAAGTCTACTGATGGGGTAAGCAATTTTTTTTAGTCTGACCCAGTTGGACTTAACTTCTATTTCTGATGCAGAGGAGGGGTATTGCCAAGCAAAATAATCTGGTGTGCTCCTGTTCAATACATGTGCTTGGGGCTACCTACCCGTGCTCTACCATCATAATGGGTTTTGTAAAAGATCCAAACACATAACTCTGGTCTCACAGAGAAGGTACTCCAACCCTTTTCTGTGGCTTTCCCAGCTCTGTGATATGATTCTGTGAAGTCAGAGGGGTCTCCCACCCCTTTTCCTGGGTCTCCCCCTTGGGCAACCCCCGCCATATTGGAAAAACAGGATGACATCACCATGGTTTCTCACAGGCTTTTCTGGTAGAAAAAGCCCAACATGAACTCATTTGCATATAAGGCCACACCCTCTGACACCAAGCCAGCTAGAACTGCCACCAAGCCAGCCGGAACTGCATTCCTGCTCAAAAAAAGCCCTGCCATAACTGATTTAAAAAGCTGCCTTCAAAGGTTGGCATTGCGCACTAAAAGATGGCAGCTCAATTCCATTTGAAGACTTCCTCCCAAGATTTTCCTCTGGGAGACACATGAAGAAGGTGATTGCGCTCAATACCAATGCAGCCTCATGCAGTTGGTTTTCATTTTTTAAAAAAAAATCAAGAAAAAGTGACCAATATTTGTGAGCAGCATCTAGTTAGTCCCCAGTTAGTCCCAGTGCAGAGGTACAGTAAGGCAAAAAAGTACGCCCAACCAGCATCCCCAGAAATGGTAAAATACATAATTAATTTAATTTGTGGAAGTATTGCCAATGCTTCTAATTGCATTTGCTGTTGTTGTTTTTTAATTAAAACTGGAAACTAACTTCACTTTTAAAGTTTAAAAAGGGTTTACTGTTAGAGTAACAGTGAGATGTATCTACCCTGGAGTGGAGCCTGTTCTTATTGTTATTTTACATGAGGAACTGCTCCTAGTACACCTCCTGCTTGGAAGGTGGCAAACTCAGAACACTGATGGACAAGGATGTAGCAGGAAGCCTCCTCTCAACTCTTTGCCAAGTCTCAGTTCAGGATTCAACCAAAGCAGAGACCCGCCTTGACTTAGCCCAGGCTAGAAGAAGAAGAAGAAGATATTGGATTTATATCCCTCCCTCCACTCCGAAGAGTCTCAGAGTGGCTCACAATCTCCTTTCCCTTCCTCCCCCACAACAGACACCCTGTGAGGTAGATGGAGATATTGGATTTATATCCCGCCCTCCACTCCGAAGAGTCTCAGAGCGGCTCACAATCTCCTTTACCTTCCTCCCCCACAACGGACACCCTGAGAGGTAGATGAAGATATTGGATTTATATCCCGCCCTCCACTCCGAAGAGTCTCAGAGCGGCTCACAATCTCCTTTACCTTCCTCCCCCACAACAGACACCCTGTGAGGTAGATGAAGATATTGGATTTATATCCCGCCCTCCACCCCGAAGAGTCTCAGAGCGGCTCACAATCTCCTTTACCTTCCTCCCCCACAACAGACACCCTGTGAGGTGGGTGGGGCTGGAGAGGACTCCCACAGCAGCTGCCCTTTCAAGGACAACCTCTGCCAGAGCTATGGCTGACCCAAGGCCATGCCAGCAGGTGCAAGTGGAGGAGTGGGGAATCAAACCCGGTTCTCCCAGATAAGAGTCCGCACACTTAACCACTACACCAAACTGGCTAGCCCAGTTTTGTCAGATCTTGGCAGCTAAGCAGGGTTGCATTTGGTTACTACTTGGCCTCGAGACCACCAAGAATGTCCAGGGTTACTGCATAGAGGCAGGCAATGGCAAACCACCTTGAAATATCTCTTGCATTGAAAAATCTACCAAGTTCCCATGACTTAGCTACAATTTGATGGCACTTCCCACCATAACTAGTCAAGTAGGACTTGATGCCCCCCCGCCCCTCCCCCTGCCAAAAAATACTCACTCTCAGTACAAGCATGAGAATTACAATCATTCAGTAGGAACAGAGTTGCCAGGTCAAACTCAGGAAATATCTGGGGACTTTGGGGGTGGAGCCAGGAGCAAGGTTGTGACAAGCACAACTGAACTCCAAAGGGAGTTCTGGCCATCACATTTAAAAAGACCTCGCTCCTTTTAAATGCCTTCCCTCCATTGGAAATAACAGAGGATGGGGCACCTTCTTTGGGGGCTCATAGAATTGGACCCCCTGGTCCAATCGTTTTGAAACTTGGGGTATTTTTTGAGGAGAGCCACCAAATGCTATGCTGAAAATTTGGTTCTCTACTTCAACCTCAAGAAACAGCACCCCCCCCCAAGCCCCAGAAACCCACAGATTGATTCTCCAGTATACCAGTCTCCATAGGGTATAATGGAGATGCGAGCAAATATTCAAAAAACCACACACACCCCTTTCTGATAACCCTGAAGTGGGAGGAGGGCCTCAAAAGCAGGGGATCCCCTCACCTCCAACTGGGGATTGGCAACCCTAAATCTAGGCCAGAACATTTAATTATGCAGAGATGCAGCAGGCAGCCTCCTCTGCTACAGAATAGCTTTGATTCAAGGAACATTTCATTATTTGATTCATCATTTCTCATGGCAGCCTGGCATTTCTGTCAACCACACAGTTTACTTTAGAACTGCTTTTCTTTAAAAAAAAACTCATAAAGGAAAAATACATGTAAGGAGGAAGATTAATTATGCAATTCAGTCTCCTCAAGGAGTTCTGGGAGTCTGGCTCTGCTCCAAGGTGGCTTTTTCAAGATTTCCCATGAAGGCATCAGTTTCCATTTTGGTCTCCTAAACAGGAAGTACTGGAAGGAAAGCAACAAACAGCTGTGGCAGGAGAAAATGTTCAAACCTCCTGTCAAAGTTTGGAAAAGAAAGAATATTTTAGTTTTTTTAAAAAAACAACATGGCTTCTGTGCATTTTGGTGAAAAATGTCTCAAACTACCTATCATATGACAAGGATGGATTTTAAATTATAGGTAGTTTGTGCTGCTAGGGCTATGCAAAAGTCAGTTGCATTGAGTTCAGTGGGTTTACCCCCACGCAAGTTTATGTAGGGCACTGATATGTTTTATTGACCCTATATACCATGGGTGCAGCTCAGGATCTACATGTGGCTCTTTCACACATGTTGTATAGCTCTTGAAGCTCCCACTGCCCCATCGGCCAATTTGGAGAAATCATTTCTATCTTTAAATCGCTTTTTCAAGCCAAACCAGCCAGTGGCTTGGAAAATGCATTTACATTTGCTTTCTTTCCAACTCTCACTCCCTCTTCCCTCCCCCATCTATTTGCCTCCCTCCCTCCCTCCTTCCTTCTTTGCTTCCTTCCTTCCTTCCTTCCTTCCTTCCTTCCTTCCTTCCTTCCTTCCTTCCTTCCTTCCTTCCTTCCTTCCTTCCTTCCTTCCTTCCTTTCCTTTCCTTTCCTTTCCTTTCCTTTCCTTTCCTTTCCTTTCCTTTCCTTTCCTTTCCTTTCCTTTCCTTTCCTTTCTTTCTTTCTTTCCTTGAAGCTCTCAAACATCTGACATTTATTCTATGTGGCTCTAAAGCAAGTCTGGCCATCCCTGCTATATATGTTAATCTGGAAGCAGCACCCATTGAATTCAGTAGTACTGAATCTTAAGTTACTATGCATAGCATTGAAGCCCTATGCAAGTTGCAGTCCCTAAGATACTTTCCCGGAAAAAAACTCATATTGGCTAACATGGGACTACTTCTACTTACGGCTGCACCCTTGTAGCACCAACCAAAGAAGTCAGTGTTCTTAGGAAGGTAAAACTTTCCTTAGGATAGTACCATCGCTGTCCTTTTTGTGGTTTGCTTTTTACATAACTGCTCAGAGACCGCTCACAATTGAAAAGCCAAATAAAAATAAAAACGTTGCTGTTATTCTTTTGCATTTATGATGTTTTGTAGGGATGCTTCAACTCCCACCTGTTTGGCTCACACTCTTCATCAGTTGTGAACAGGGATCTGTTTTTTCTGTAATGGGTTTGACAGTTCACCACTCTTATTCATCAATGTTCAGCAGATTGCTTCACTGTCTTCTTTCGCCATATTCTTCCCTGACTATACAGCACTGTGCAAGTGTCTTTTTGTGCATGTACATTCTCACATAGCCCAACTGAGTTCTTAACCCTCCACCCATCCTTGCTAACTGCCTTCAGCAGGCAATGGTTTAAATAGATCATTCACAAATCATATATTTCAATCAATAAAGGCTGTGTTTCAATAAAATCCTACCCTTTCACAGATAAGTAGCCCTTAGTGATGTGTCAAACATGTTGCTCAGAGGCTGCATCAGGCCCCCCAGAGGGCTCCTCTCAGGCACCCGAGGAACTGACTGTCATCTACTTCCTCCCTCTCTCTTGCTTTTTCTGCATCACAGCTTGCTTTGCCGGACTTGCTCAACTGCACAGGAGTTACAAAGCAAGGCCTCTATTTTCTTCATTGGCTGAGGCTCCATTGGAGAGGAAGGGGGAAGAAATAGCTTGCTTTGCCAGGCTCTCTAAATCACACAGCAGAGCTACTGAGCCAAGCCTCTCTTCCTTCTATTGGCTGAGGCTTCTGCTCTTCCTGGTCCCCTGGGGAAGAAAGGAAAGAGCAAGAGCTTCCTTTGCTAAATTTCCTGGATTGCACAGGAGAGATAGAAAGAAAGCACCATTAAGACCAATGAGTGCTAATCTTTTAAGCACATTTTATTTTAAGCTTTTAAAAATCTTTGTGGTTGTCTGTGTCCTTTATAAAGTTTATATTTCTGCTACCTGGCATTACATTTTATTACACACATGGCCCAGTTTGATAACATCTCATTTTTGTCAGATCTGGCCCTCATGAGTTCAACACCCCTGGCCTAAATAGTCCTTAGCGATGTTCAAATGGGCAGCGTCTTTGCATGTGCAGAGTACTGTGAAAACCCAGGGCAAACCAGTCCAGCAAGAGACTCCAGCTTTCAATAGTAAGAATTCAACAATGAGTGTTTATATAGCTTTTTCCAAAAACCACATATGTTGTCTTGGATTGTGCCAAAAATGTCTGCAGACAGAAGGATTTCTTCAGTGGAGACTTTTCTACCTCCCTGCTCCAGTCACAACTCAAAATGCTCTCTGAAATGTCACAAGGCATGGTGCCCAAGCTCTCTACACATGCATCCCGACAGCAGTCCTTTTCAAACAGGAGGGGAACAATAGTGGTTCTATCAAGGTGGCCAAATCCAGCTTGGGAAATGCTTGGAGATTTGGGGACAAAGCCTGGAAAGGGCCAAGTTTGGGGAAAGGAGGGAGCTCAGCAAAATTATTTACAGTGACGGTGTGGGGGAGGACACAGTCCTTTACTGGTCTGGGTAAGGTTGCCAGTTCTGGGCTCAGAAATACTTGGAGATTTTGGAGGTGTAGGTAGGTAGGAGATCAGCCCAAGGGCACCCAGTCTAGAGAGGGCAGAGTGTGGGAAGGGGAGGGACCTCAGCAAGGTATAATGCCATAGAATTCCACTCTCCAAAGCAGCTGTTTTCTCCAGGGAAACTGATCTTGGTCATCTGGAGATCCACTGTAACAGCAGGAGATCTCCAGGTGATACCTGGAAGTTGGCAACTCTAAGGGAGTACAGCTACAGCTTGCAAAAACTACATAGTTGCAAGCCAAGCTTTGCACCTGCTCCTATTAGACCACCACACCACTCCTCAGAGATGGCGCCAGAAACCCAGACAGCTGGCTGCCAGTAACTGTCGCTGGTCTCAAGAACTCCCCTTTGTATGCACTTCTCCTTTGGCCCAGTCATGAAACCAGCCTCGCTTCCCCCTGGAGACAGCTGCACCCATCCCGGGGGCCTCTCATTGTGTTTGCCCAGCTCCTTATCGAGCTCCCGCCAACAATGAACCAGATGGGAAAGCGAAGGCCTGAACAATATGGGAAAGTTAAGACCTAAACAATTCCCTTTCCCTGCCACTGGGGATGGGGAACGAGGGTTATATATAGCTGTGGGGGCCGGGGCAGACAATGGTGAGCCCTTGGGTTTGGCTGGGCCTCGCCAAGTGCGGCTGGTGACAAGCGTGTGTGAACACAACAGCCAGAGGAAGCCTCGCTCAATAGTGTGGACGACTTCCTGTATCCTGACATTGTCAGTCACCTCCAGACATGCTTCCTCCACAGGCTCCTTAAGAGACATGGCCCATTCTGGCCTGTGGACTCGCCTCCCCCGCTTTTGAGCCCTATTGCATAATTAATTCCCGCAAAGCCCGCTCTGTCCTTCCCAACATCAGCCCATGAATAGTCCATTTAAAAAAAAAACACACACAGCCTACCCTACCTATCCCATTTGTATGCCATTCTGTACTCACATTGCTTAGGACAGGCTACTGTATTGTTCTCCCCTTATCCATTTTATGACACAATGATCCTGAAAGGTAGGAGATCAGCTCAAGGGCACCCAGTAAGTTTCCTGACAAGCAGTGATTCCCAGTCTTAATCCAACCCTCTAACCACACTACACTACATATTTAGCCAGCATCCAAAGCAACCTTGATCTTCTAGAGGCAGTGGGAGAAATATTTTAGTGGGGTTTGGGGGGGGGGGCACGTAATGCTAGTTTGTTTTATGTAGAAATACTACTTGTGGGGTAACAACAAATAAGCCTCTATTTTTTTCACTTTGGGGGTATTCTCCCACTACACAACTTTCCTTTCAATCGATATGCTCTTCTGCAGTTCTTCTGCACTGATTCGTATGTCCTTTTTCATTCATTCCTTCTCTGAGGTGGGAACTTAGTGATGGATCATGGACTCTTCATTTTATAGGGCTCTCAGACTCCCACCAGGGGTGAGGGTTCCCCAGTTCCGGGGCCTCCAAACTGCCGCCACAGAACTGGCCGACGGGGGGGAGCCTTGCCCCAAAAGAGCACCAGCATGCTGCAATGTGCCCAGTGTGATAATGTCACGTCCAGATGACATCATCACGCCCCGTGCACTTTGCACATGTGAAGAAAACCCCCTGCTAGTTTGGTGTAGTGGTTAAATGTGCGGACTCTTATCTGGGAGAACCGGGTTTGATTCCCCACTCCTCCACTTGCAGCTGCTGGAATGGCCTTGGGTCAGCCATAGCTCTGGCAGAGGTTGTCCTTGAAAGGGCAGCTGCTGTGAGAGCCCTCTCCAGCCCCACCCACCTCACAGGGTGTCTGTTGTGGGGAGGAAGGTAAAGGAGATTGTGAGCCGCTCTGAGACTCTTCGGAGTGGAGGGCGGGATATAAATCCAATATCTTCATCTACCTCACAAGGTGTCTGTTGTGGGGGAGGAAGGGAAAGGAGATTGTGAGCCGCTCTGAGACTCTTCGGAGTGGAGGGCAGGATATAAATCCAATATCTTCATCTACCTCACAGGGTGTCTGTTGTGGGGGGAGGAAGGTAAAGGAGATTGTGAGCCGCTCTGAGACTCTTCGGAGTGGAGGGTGGGATATAAATCCAATATCTTCTTCTTCTGCTGCTGCTGCTGCTGGGATCCAGGTAAGCCCTGGCTACCCTGTCATTTTAAAGGATCCAAGTAAAAGCAAGACAATTCCCAGTTAACATCTCTATAATAGCAGGAATGTAATATATATATATATATATATATATATATATCCCTCTCTCTCTGTTTTGTGTATGTGAACTGAGGTCGTGTATATATAATAGGGTTCCTGCCTGGGTCACTGGAGCCTTTAGGACTGAGACCGTTTTCGCACACAGCTTACCATGCGGTCACGTTCCTGTTCTCTCTGCAGCGTCTGTCGGACTTCCCATTATCTGCGCCGGAGCTACAGGAAGTGCCGCGGCTCTTGCGTAGCAAAAGTAAACTGGGTTTTAGCAGTTTACGTTTGCTATGCAAAAGCCACCGCACTTCCTATAACTTCGGCGCAGATAATGGGAAATCCGACGGATGCTGTGGAGAGAACAGGAACGTGACCGCTTGGTAAGCTGTGTGCAAAAACGGTCTGAGTTTGGGGTAGGGTGGCCAGAACGTCCCGCCCTCCCAGGAAAGTCCCGCCCCCGCCTCCTGAATCCCACGTCCCGATTGGCCAAGCTCGGGACTCATTCAGAGTCCCGGATTGGCCAGTGCCCCTGTCCGTCATTTTGTCTCCATTATTTTTTTAATGATGAAGCCAATTACAAGGCAGCCTGCCTCCCCCAGCCAATCACAGGGGCACCTGGAAGGCGAGGGGGGGCATGCCAGGCACCAGGGCTCTCACCAGATTGGGCCCTGCTGCCTGCCCTGGAGGCTCTGCCTCCAGGCTTCCCGCCCGACTGCAGTTAACCAGAGAAAGAAGAGAGGAGAGAGAAGAAGGTACGATGGGGAGGGGAGGGGGAGGGAAAACTGGGGTGTTTGGGGGAGGAGGGGAAGCCCCAGGACCATGTGCTTTTGCACCTCCTGTAGCAGCAACCCATGAGTAGGGAGGCCAATCCCCCCTTCAGAGGCAACTAGCCAGGAACGGGGAGGGGGGGAAGCCCCAGGACCATGTGCTTTTGCACCTCCTGTAGCAGCAACTCGTGAGTAGGGAGGCCAATCCCCCCTTCAGAGGCAACTAGCCAGGAACGGGGAGGGGGGGAAGCCCCAGGACCATGTGCTTTTGCACCTCCTGTAGCAGCAACTCGTGAGTAGGGAGGCCAATCCCCCCTTCAGAGGCAACTAGCCAGGAACGGGGAGGGGGGGAAGCCCCAGGACCATGTGCTTTTGCACCTCCTGTAGCAGCAACTCGTGAGTAGGGAGGCCAATCCCCCCTTCAGAGGCAACTAGCCAGGAACGGGGAGGGGGGGAAGCCCCAGGACCATGTGCTTTTGCACCTCCTGTAGCAGCAACTCATGAGTAGGGGGAGGCCAATCCCCCCTTCAGAGGCAACTAACCAGGAACGGGGAGGAGGGGAAGCCCCAGGACCATGTGCTTTTGCACCTCCTGTGGCAGCAACTCATGAGTAGGGAGGCCAATCCCCCCTTCAGAGCCAACTAGCCAGGAACGGGGAGGAGGGGAAGCCCCAGGACCATGTGCTTTTGCACCTTCTGTGGCAGCAACTCGTGAGTAGGGAGGCCAATCCCCCCTTCAGAGCCAACTAGCCAGGAACGGGGAGGAGGGGAAGCCCCAGGACCATGTGCTTTTGCACCTTCTGTGGCAGCAACTCGTGAGTAGGGAGGCCAATCCCCCCTTCAGAGCCAACTAGCCAGGAACGGGGAGGAGGGGAAGCCCCAGGACCATGTGCTTTTGCACCTCCTGTAGCAGCAACTCGTGAGTAGGGAGGCCAATCCCCCCTTCAGAGCCAACTAGCCAGGAACGGGGAGGAGGGGAAGCCCCAGGACCATGTGCTTGTGCACCTCCTGTGGCAGCAACTCGTGAGTAGGGAGGCCAATCCCCTCTTCAGAGCCGACTAGCCAGAAAGGGGGGGGGGGGGGCGGAGAGAGGGAAACATCTTCATTTCCTATGAAAGGAAGACATTTTAAAAAGGTTTGCTGTCCCTTTAAATGTGATGGCCAGAACTCTCTTGGAGTTCAATTATGCTTGTCACACCCTTGTTCCTGGCTCCGCCCCAGTGTCTCCTGGCTTCACCCCCAAAGTCTCCTGGCTCCACCTCCAAAGTCCCAAGCTATTTCTTGAATTGGACTTGGCAACCCTATCCTTAGGCCAGCTTGCTTTTTAAAATTAGGGTTTCCTCTCCCACTTTGCCATGTAAAATTGTCTATCACAGGGTGCTTAGGCTGCTTGGTGTAAAGGTTGCTTGTTGGCTCTCTGGATGTTGTTATGGTGGTGGTGGTGTATATTTTTTTTTAAAAGAGAAATAATATCTGTCTCCTCTTCAACAAGAGGCTTGTTGTGGAAAAGACCAACCCCCTGTTGTCTTTTTTTCCCCTCCTTCTCTCTCTTCTTTCTTTCTTTCTTTTTTTTTGTTTGTAGGGATCCCTGGAGGTCCCTTCCAACTCTGTGATTCTTTGATTCTAAGCAGGTGCTCTGCCACTGAGCCACAGACCCTTCCAGTCTGCTGTAGACTGACCTTTTGTCTAGCGAGATGGGTATTGTCTGCTCAAGCTAGCATTGGCTCTCCAGGGTTTCAAGTGGAGGTCTTCACATGACATGATCCTTTTAACTAGAGATGCCAGGGTTGAACCTGGGACCTTCTGCATGCCAAGCCAAAGCCGCTTTCTAGCTGCTTATACTGCTTTCTAGCTGTCTTATACTGCTTTCTAGCTGTCTTATACTGACCTTTGGTCTATCAAGATGGGTATTATTCAGAGGTGGAATTCTAGTCGGAGCTCCTTTGCATATTAGGCCTCACCCCCTGATGTAGCCAATCCTCCAAGAGCTTACAAAAAAGAGGGTCTAGTTCCATAGAACTTACAGCAAAACCCAAAAAAGAGTTATAGTGTTTTAAAGGAAGTCTGTGTGTGTGTGTGTGTGTGAAATCCTTTTCTGTTTGCCATTGGAAGTTGTGGAAAGTACTTCTGAGCATCTTTTAATAGAGGCATGTGAGAGTCCTGAGATCTGGGGTGGCAGGGTGGCATCAGGAAATACTTCTTAGTTTTAGGAAAGGAGAATCTAGGTTGTTTTTTTAATAGTTATTTGAGGGTGGAAGATAAAGTGAGTAAAAGTTTTACACTGCCCACAAATAACGTTCCTGAAATGACCAATAATATTAGTACTGGGATCAATGACTAGGAGTTGTTGCATTCATAGGATGTAATAGAATGCAGGCAGAATGAATTACTACAGAAACTCTGAATGTGCCAGTATTCTCTTAAATATTATGATCAAGTTTCACTGTCTTGATTCTGCACTTGCCCCGTGCATGCATAGAGACCATGTGATCACATTTAAAGGATTGTGCATTATTATTATAGTGAATAATAATCTGTTGCTCATTCTGGAAATCTGTTGCTCATTCTAACCAGTGTATGTGCTGCAGTATCTTAATTCTTGCTCCCAGAGTTGTGGTTAACCAAGAGAAGACTGTGCAACTTTATTCAGTTTTCTTTCTTTTTTGAGAGAGCAAGCAAGGCCCTTCTTTGCATCAGATTGCATGTCAGCAGCATTTTTGAAATTATTAACTTAAAGGGTCTATGGTGTGATTCCAAGAATAGTTAAGCAAGCACGTTGTGAGCAAATACAGTCAGTTTATGGCATAGTTGACAATGTGTCTATTTTTAAATAGAAGAATAAACTTTTAACTAAATTGAAGTGGTCTGAGTATCAAAATCTTCTAAATTTTGTTTCTTAAAATGAGGCTTCAGGTTATGAGCTCTTCTGCCAGTAGGTAGAAATGTCTTTTTAGGTTTTGGCTAAGCAGGATTGGCATTTGGAAGACCACCAAGGACAACTGTGCAGAGAAAGGTAATAGCAAACCACCTCTGCTTCTCACTTGCCTTGAAAGCTCTTGCTGGTTTCGCCGTAAGTCATCTGCAACTTGACTGCACTTTACACACATGCACACGCACAGTTGAACAAACATTCTGCTGGGATATGGGACCTTTAAGGAATTTTTTATATCCCCTTTGGACACTGGGTGTACTGTTTTCCACTTTGGGAGAAGAAAAATGAAACTGGCATATGACTCATCGGTTGGAAGGGAAGGTGGCATGGTATAGCTAGATCTTGTCAGTCTTAGTTAAGTCTTTGGATGGGAGACTTCCAGGAAGGCTGCTGAGGAAGACAATGGCAAACCACCTCTGCTTTTCACTTTCCTTGAAAGTCCCTTGCCGGGGTTGCCATCAGTTGACGGCACAGTACACACACACAGCTTATCCATTACACTGCATCTGGCGATCTTTGCGGACTCCGCTTCCTTCAGCTTGCGTGTTTGGAAGCTCTCTGGGGCGGGGACCTGGCAGAAGTCCGGCAGCTGGAGGCAGATGGGAGCACCCCTAAACGGTGTTCCACCCCCGCTCCCCGAAATGCGAATCTGGGAGCACCCTATGGATTGCAAAGCAGGTCTCTCTGCTGGGAGGGAGGGCTGCTTTTGCTCTTTCCCCAGGATCGGAGGAGCGCCTGTGGGGGGAGCACGGCAGGGAGGAAAGCCGGACGAGAGTCGAGATTGGCCAGCCGCTGGCCGTGAAAGCAGCCTGAGGGGATAGGGTTGCCAATCCCCAGGTTGGGGGCAAGGGATCCCCCAGTTTGGAGGACCTCTCCCCACTTCAGGGTCATCAGAAAGCAGAGGGGAAGACGGAAATGTCTGCTGGGCTCTCCATGATTCCCTATGGAGACTGATTCCCATAGGGTGTAATGGAGAATTGATATAGGGTATAATGGAGAATTCTCGGGTGTCTGGGGCTCTGGGGGGCTGTTTTTTGAGATAGAGGCACCATATTTTCAGCATACCATCTGGTGTCTCTCCTCAAAACACCCTTCAAGTTTCAAAAAGATTGGACCAGGGGGTCTTATTCTATGAGCCTCCAATGAAGGTGCTCCTAGCTGTTATTACCAATGGAAAGGAAAGGTCCCCTGTGCAAGCACCAGTCGTTTTTGACCCTGGGGTGACGCTGCTTTCACGTTTTCACGGCAGACCTTTTTAGGTGGTGGTTTGTCATTGCCTTCCCCGGTCATCTACACTTTCCCCCCAGCAAGCTGGGTACTCATTTTACTTCCTGTTTCTGGCAGTGGCATTTGGGGGAAATGATGTCACAGGAAGTGATGTCACTTCCTGCTTCCGGCAGGTGGCGCAGGGAAAATGATGTCACAGGAAGTGATGTCACTTCCTGTTTCTGACGGTGGCATGCCGTCACCGGAAGTGACATCACTTCCTGTTTCCGGCGGTGGCATGCCGTCACCGGAAGTGATGCCACTTCCTGTTTCCTGCGGCACGCGCTTCGCGCGCACACACACACACATTCATTCCCCCTTCAAGGTGTCCCCTGGCTGGCCTGCAGATATTATGGCCACCCTAGGGGGACTCAGGAACAATGGGCAGCAGGATCCAAATCCCTGCTGCCCTGCTCCAATCATGGCTCCCCTGCTGGTTTGAATGATCCAATGGCATCCTTGCTTGGGAACCTTGAGGTGTATATAGTTGGCCCCATTCTCCAGTCTTAGAGTTCAGCCCTTGCCATGCTGTACTTAATAAAGGAGTTATGATCACTACCACCTCGCCTCTTCCTTGCATTGAACCCACTATATTATACTCTCTCTCTTTCTTTAACTCCTCCTTTTGTCTGCTTGATGCTTTGGAAATCCACTGTCTGTAGACCAGAGGTATCAAACTTATTTGTTATGACCAAATGTCACTCTATTGAGCTGGGTCATTTGAGCCATAAAATGAAATTCCAAGTACTGGATATAAAATTTATAAAGGACAGCAGCTGGTAAGCTCCAAATTGCTGTGTCCTCACTGTGAGTCTCCGGGGTGGGGGGCAATGCCAGAGGTTCAAGTCAGAAATTGCCTACAAGCTCTACCACTCCCATCCCTGAATGGTGGCAGCCACCTCAGGCCAAAAGCCACCAGATCATATGATGAGGGGGTGGACACCACGTGCAGAAGGCCACTCATCTGGCACATGTGCCCAGCAACCAGTATAACAGAGATCTCCAACACACCACCCCCTCTCACAAGGCAGCAGCTGCCTAAAGCTGAAGGCTACCAGCTGGTCCCAGGGGGAGGAAGGCCCAGCTGCTGAGCTGTGTGCTTGGTGGCAGGACTAGGCCATCAATGTGCAGAAGAAACTGCCAAAGAATGCCCCATCATTGGTCAAAGCGCAACAGCCTCATGAGAAGGTGTGAATACAGCAGTGGTGCTGGCTGCCAGCAGGCCCCAGCAGAGGATCATCTGCACACGCCCCACATGCAAAAACTGATCCCTGTGACCATCGGAGACATCAGCCCAAGAGTTGCAGGCCAAGTGGAGAAGCATGTGACCTCACCTTGGACCCCCAAGCTGGCATCCCCCAACTTACCAGTAGGGTTGCCAAGATAACTTGCCTGGCCGTGGGGGGGGAGCCTTCTGGGAGTGGGAGGGTGGGGCAATATCACCAGCCATGAAGTGATGTCATCATGCTGGGCACATCACATGGTGACACTTTAGTATTTTGGTCAAAACTCTATGGTTTGGCAAAAATGTGTCATGTCCAGCATTATGACATCACTTCTGCATTGCACCAAAGATGTCAGTGTAGGAGGGGGGCTGTTTGGGGGTGGGATTAGAGCCCCTGAAATTGGGGGGAAACCTGCCCAGACCAGGGATCTGGCAACCCTACTTAGCAGTGAGGTTGCTGAAGAAGCAAAGGGATTCTGTTTGACTGCTGCAGATGTGGTTGTTCCTCCACACAGCAGCCACAATTAGATTGATTCCATCTGCTGCCCACCCCCCCCACCAGCAACTTCTTGTTCCCTCCCTTACACAACTTGCTCACAGGCCAGATAACAGCCCTGGATGGGCTTGTTCTGGGTCACAGGCCATATGTAAGCTAATACTAGGTCATGTGATTTGAACTGGTATACAGGCTGAGATCAGCAGGTAATCAATGATCTCTCTTAAGATTATTTTAGTTTTCAGATTAAGACCATAAGAAGAACCCTGCTGGATCAGACCAGTGGTCCATCCAGTCCAGCATCCTGTCTCACACAGTGGCCAACCAGTTCCTCTGGCAATCCAACAACAGGGCATAGAGGCCAAGGCCTTCTCTTGATGTTGCCTCCTGGCTCCGGGATTCAGAAGCTTAGTGTGGAGGTTCCCCTCAGTCACCATGGCTAGTAGCCATCTTCCATAAATCTATCTAATTCCCCTTTAAAGTGGTCTATTCCTGTGGCCATCACTATATCCTCCAGCAGCAAATCCCACATTTTAATCACTCTTGTGGTGTCTTGCAATTCGGTCCCTGAATTTACAACGCAGTGCGAGTGCACACGCGCAGGGATGACCAGTGGGAAGCCGCAGGTTGCCGGACATAAGGACGAAAATACACTCCGCCTATGAAGATCTGTGGCGGGAAGTTTAACTGGCCAGGATTGGACCTGGTCTGGTAAGGGGGTTGTTCCAGGAGATGTATATAATTGGGACCCGGCCCCGCCATGTTGTCTTTGTGATGTACTCGCCAATAAAGCATGCTGCCTTCTAAACGTCTCAGAACTCAGTACATTACAACTCTCCTGCTGGCATTAAACAGAGGAATGGATCCAAACCTAGAATTGCGAGCCTTCAGGTGCTGCCTGGAGTTCTCTTGAAAATTCTCTTGAAAATACAAGTGGCCACATTACCCCTCTTTGCAAACAATCTCCCTCCAATCACCTTAGTCCCTTGTCTCCATAAGAGGGTAGAAGAAAAATCAGAGTGAAATGGTGTCTGTTTATGCCACGACATCACTTCTGGCTGTGTAACTGGAAGTGATGTGACTGCATTGTGAGACTCTCTAGGATTCACCCCAAACTCTGTGGTAAAGTTTTTAGTGAATCCTAGAGCATCCTATGATGCTGTGACATCGCTTCCAGTTATACAGCTGGAAGTGCTGTTGCCATTTCACTAAGTGTCCTCCCTCTCCCTCTCTCAAATGCCAGGCAGCTTACACAATAGATATCAGTTTTCCTAGAGAAAACTGCACAATGGCATGATGCCTCTGTCTCATTGGCTCTGAAGAGCTGCTCCCAGTCAGAGTATACAAGACTGACCATGATGCACCAAAGATCGGAATCAGTAGAAAGCAGTTTCAAGAGAGCGTATGTGATTAGACTTGGTCTAGAGAAGCCCAGAGAAATCCTTCCTTAGTTATGAAACTCATGGGATGACCACCCGTCACTCTTTGCTTAACCTTTGTCTTGTGGACAAAATGAAGGAGGACAAAATGAAGGAGGGTGGAATTATGTATGCCACCCTGAAGTCCTTGAAGAAAAGAACAAAATAAAATAAGCATATGAGATGCAGAACTCATTTCTTGCATTTGTAATCCAGGCAGGGGCTACCTTTAAATAGCATGCATGTCTAATGCCTTGTGTTTCTGACTTGCTGTGAATGAAAATCCAAAAGGGAGGGAGCCATGTGAAGCTGGCCATCAGGGAGCATGACAGGAAAGGAAAAGGGTCTGGTGAAGGACAGAAAACTAAGCGAAATTCCCACAGCATCAGGGGAAAGGGCAGAAAGGGAGCATGGGAAGAAAAAGGCTCAGAAGCAAAGGGAGAAGCAATCAGTTCCCTTGGGAATTCACAAGTTCTGTGCTTGCATCATACAGCTGTTCTGCTCAGAATTTTCTTTGAGTATTGACATGAGCTTTGATGCATAAAAGCTTATTCCTTGGAAAAATTGGTGGGTCTTTGGGGTGCTACTGGACTCAAATTTTGATCTACTCCTACAGACTACAACAGCAACCCACCTGGAATTATTTGCAGATTAAAGTGCTACCTCTCAGTTTTCTCCTACTGTTTGTCAGCAGTTTGGACAATTCCTTCACCGTATGCCTTCCTAGCAATGCATCCTGGAGTGGTACGTCCAAGGATGAGTTTGGCCCTTGGTGAGAATTAGGCCAGAAAATCACAGACTGTGGACTTCTTTGGGCTGCACTGTCCCTTAGGACAGCAATCTTAATACCACGGGTCAGAACTCTCAGTTGGGTCAAAGGCTGTCAAGTAGGGTGACCATAATGTCTGAAGGCCAGCCAGGGACACCTTGGGGGAGAAGGGGGGAGGCAGGGCCCGGAAACAGGAAGTGACGTCACTTCCGGTGACGGCACTTCCGGTGATGTCATGCCACCGCCGGAAACAGGAAGTGACACCACTTCCTGTGACATCATTTCCCCGCATCACCTGCCGGAAACAGGAAGTGACATCACTTCCTGTGACATCACTTCCCCAAAATGACATCATTTCCCCCAAATGCCACTGCCGGAAACAGGAAGTGACTTCACAGCACTTCCTGTGACGTCCCCAAAAATCCCCCAAATATCACCGCCGGAAACAATTTTGTTCTCAAATCCTGTATATACTTCATCAGTATATGGGATAAGGCACTTTCTCAGCTGTGCTGCATAATGCAGCCTATTTATTTTGTCCTGTTTGCTCTGTTGGCTCTATCTGCGCCACCTTCATCACTTTCGGGGTGTGGATCCCCCAGTGGGGTGGTCTCCCGACTCCCTCCGCCGGCTGTTTCTGATAGCCCTGCGCCCCCTCTTTCATTTGATATGTGTCCCGTGCGGGTGCCACCCTCCCGCCGGGAGATGCCACAAAATGAGCCCCCTTGAGGCTTATGGCGGCAGGGCTCGGGGGAAGCGAGCTAGACTGCTGTTCTTTTGAGGGGTTATAGAGTGTTTCGAGCCCGTCCCTGTGGCATCGGTCCCATCATTGTGGGACCCTGGGGGCCGGCGCAGCGGCCCGCCGAAGCAGCCTGTCACTAATAACACAGGTCGAGATGCAGGACAGGAACCCGCAAGTGACCGACAGGCTGCTTCAGCGGGCCGCTGCGCTGTGTCACATAAGAACATAAGGAGGGAGGGAGCGAGGGAGGGAGGGAGGGAAGGAAGGAAGGAAGGAAGGAAGGAAGGAAGGAAGGAGGGAAGGAAGGAAGGAAGGAAGGAAGGAAGGAAGGAAGGAAGGAAGGAAGGAGGGAGGGAAGGGAGGGAAGGAAGAAAGGAAGGAAGGAAGGAAGGAAGGGAGGAGGGAGGGAAGGAAGGGAGGAGGGAGGGAAGGGAAGAAGGAAGGAAGGAAGGAAGGAAGGAGGGGAGGGAGGGAAGGGAGGAGGGAGGGAAGGAAGAAAGGAAGGAAGGGAGGAGGGAAGGAAGGAAGGAAGGAAGGGAGGAGGGAGGGAAGGAAGGAAGGGAGGAGGGAGGGAGGGAAGGAAGAAAGGAAGGGAGGGGGGAGGGAAGGAAGACCGCCCCCTCCCGCCAGCCCCCCCCCCCGCTTTCGGCCCCCACCCTCCCTGCTTACCTTCTGGACTGGATGGGCCACTGGCCTGATCCAACAGGGCTTCTGTTATGTTCTTATGTGACCTTATGTTCTTATGTGTTCTTATGTACCTTCTTCCAGGGCGGGGTGACGGCCTCTTCTCCCGGCGGCTGGTGCTGCTGGCGAGGCTGGCGGCGGCTGCGGAGGCCGGGGAGGGCCTCGGCTGGTCTCTGGAGGACCTCCAGCGACCAGCGCCGGCCTCTCCGCGGCCTCCGCGGGTCGGCGCTGGTCGCTGGAGGCCCTCCAGAGTCTCTGGAAGGCCTTCCGGGACCAGCACCGGCTGCTGAGCGGCCTCTCCGCGGCCTCCGCGGGTCGCTGGAGGCCCTCCAGAGTCTCTCAACTGTGCTGCATAATGCAGCCTATTTATTTTGTCCTGTTTGCTCTGTTGGCTCTATCTGCGCCACCTTCATCACTTTCGGGGTGTGGATCCCCCAGTGGGGTGGTCTCCCGACTCCCTCCGCCGGCTGTTTCTGATAGCCCTGCGCCCCCTCTTTCATTTGATATGTGTTCCGTGCGGGTCGGCGCTGGTCCCGGAAGGCCCTCCAGAGTCTCTGGAGGGCCTTCCGGGACCAGCGCCGGCTGCTCCGCGGCCTCCGCTGGTCGCGGAGAGGCCTTCGCTGGTCGGCGCTGGTCCCAGAAGGCCCTCCAGAGTCTCTGGAGGGCCTTCCGGGACTAGCGCCGGCTGCTCCGCGGCCTCTCCGCGGCCTCCGCTGGTCGCTGGAGGCCCTCCAGAGTTTCTGGAGGGCCTCCAGCGACCAGCGGAGGCCGCGGAGAGGCCTTCGCTGGTCGGCGCTGGTCCCGGAAGGCCCTCCAGAGTCTCTGGAGGGCCTTCCGGGACCAGCGCCGGCTGCTCCGCGGCCTCCGCTGGTCGCTGGAGGCCCTCCAGATTCTCTGGAGGGCTTCCAGCGACCAGCGGAGGCCGCGGAGAGGCCTCCGCCACCGCCGCTGGGCCCCGCGCGCGGGCGGGGAAGGCGGCGAGGGAGGGTGGGAGCGTCCCTGCGCGCGTGCAGGGGCCCTGCGCACGCGCAGGGACGCTCCCTCCCTCACTCGCCGCCTTCCCCGCCGGCGCCCGCGGCCCACCGCCTCCGGGGCTGGCTAAACCGGGACCTCTAAATGGTCCCGGTATAGCCAGCCCGGGAGGCGGGAATAGGGGGCCAGAACCGGGACATTCCCGGGCGCCCGGGACGGTCTGGCTACCCTACAGTGTCAAGCTCCAGGAGAGGCCCAGAGTTCTCCCAAAATTAAAACTGATCTCCAGACTACGGAGATCAGTTTCCTTGGACAAAATGGAAGCTTTGGAAGGTGGACCCTAATGACATCACATCCCTGCTAAGCTTCTTTCACTCCCCAGAATCTGCCCCCAAATCTCTAGGAGTTTTTCAACCCAGAGCTGGCAACCCTTGGAGACTGTGCTGATTCCCAGCTACTATACAGGAAAGCAGCCAATAAGCATAGATTAGGTTGCCAGCCAGTGTCTAGCAACCAGTGGGAGGGGGCACAGATAAAACCATAGAGTTTTGCCCAAATCCTAAAAGGCTGCCTCGTCATTATACAGGCAACATGACATCATTTCTATATTTTAATCAAAGTGACATCATGCCACCAGCTGGGTGCCATTTTTTAAAAAAATCCTCCAACCAGCCCCCAGCTGGCCAGCAGAGATACTCCACTGAAGCAGGATATCTGGTCTCCCTAGCATAGAGCAAGGATGGGAGAACTCTCCTAAACTCGGATTGGTATTGAATCAAAATATATGAGCACATAACTGACCATTCTTTCCCAGTTCCCACTGTTGAAGCAGACATGTTCACAGAACTGCATGTGTATATTGTTCCCTGGAGGCTATAGTTTCATTTCACTTGCCCTGCACCAGAATGTCCTTACTGCTCAGAGTTTCTATGTATAATTTTGCTTACATGAAGCCCAGTTATTTAAAGCTGAGGTTTTCCTGCTGATTTTCCTTATATCATGACCGAATGTTTTAACTTGCTTCAGGAGCTTTTAGTTAAGATAATGGAGTAAATTAAATTAGGAAAACCAAAACAGAACTCCCTAAACTCTATTTCTGCACATCCAGCCCTCTCCATCCTGGACCCTTCCCCGTCTTTGCTATCTGTCACCCCCCTCCTCACTGATGTGCTGCCCACTACCAGGCAGAAGATATTTCCTAGGATTGTAGCCTTTACCTGAAGATACCAGGGATTGAAACTGGAACCTTCTTCATGTTTTAAGTACCAAGGAAACCTAACAAGCTCATTCAAGTTCCTTGTATACAGATGAGGCTGTAGGAGCAAACAAGCCCACATTGCCTGTCTTGAGAATGCACAAGGGTCATATCAATTGAGGAAAAGGAAATGAGACACTCGGTTAATTAAAGGCTCAACTGAGCCAAAGGAAACGGAAGCCCGCCCCCCCCCCACATGCTCCTCACCCATCCCGGTCCTCATGCCATTCTTGTCTTTGTCAGAAGGGGAGCTCTTCTGAGCTTTAGCTTTGAACCCAAGGAATTATGGAAGTTGGTGAAGCAAGGGATTTAGATGCTAACGGGAAAGCATGGGGGTTGCATACAAAAAAGGGGGTTCAGACATAGCTATAATCCATGCTCTTTGTGCTAGAAGCCATGATTTATCAGTGCTAGAATATGTGCAGGCTGGGCAGGGCTAGTTCCAAGTAAATGCACTCTGTGCATGCTCAAACACACCATCAGATTTTCTGTGTCTGAGTCCTAGCTTTGAAAGTAGTTAAGTGCTGAGACCTGAAACTAAAAGATAAGTAGATGTAATACTGGGAAACTGGTGAACAGAATTTACATTTAAAAAAAAAAAAGCAGGGAGGGGGAATAGAAATCCCTGGGCCCCTGTTTTGGCTCAGATTCTGGTCTGAGGTGAGGAGAGTTTGACCATTCTTGCTTTGGACAGGCTGGCTGGTTTTCCTTCATTGTAACCACTTACCATTGCCAACCTCCAGGTGGCGCCTGAAGAGCTTTCAGAATTATAACTGCCCTCCAGACTACAGAGAACAGTTCTCCTAGTGAAAAATGACTACCTCCCCAAACTCCACCATCCCCAGACTTCACCCCAAAATCTCCAGGAAATTTCTAGCCCAGAGTTGTTGACCCTGTAACCAGGAAGCCAACCTTATCTCACCCATAGTGCAGGGAGAACTCTAACTCTATCCTATCATATGTACCTGTATTGGAAGTGTGCATGCACATGAAAGTTTATACCTTGAATAAAACTTTGTTGGTCTTAAAGGTGCCATTAGACTCAAACTTCGTTCTTCCCTGTATGTGCACAGTATCATGGATCCAAACACTGTAGCTCTTATTCGCCCTAGAAAAGGCTAAGAGCTGTTTTTGTCTTTCTACCCTTCAAAAGCTGAGAGGGCAGTTGTTTTCGAGTTGCAAAATTACACAGTAGTCGAAAGTTTACACCACTTTCCCCCACATCCCTGATCCAAACCATGCCTATCTGCAGGAGCTATTTCCACTTTTAAAATGTTGAGAGGGTTTGTTCATGGACTTCCATAATCATATAGAGCCTTGCCCTAACTGAACCAGGGATGGAGAGTATCGTTGGAATTGACCTGTATTTCTGCCATGTCGTGATCTTTTAGCCTCACTGTTTACATTGTTGTTTTTCTGTATCCACATGTGTCTATCTTCATGAATCTGATTATTTGGCTTTACACCACGAAAGGACACGTCACAAGGCATGTTTGTCTTTTCAGATGTCACAAGAGTCTTCCGTGCTTTTTCTGAACAGACTAGCACAGCTTGGATTTGAGAGATTACTTGTGCTACCCTAAAGACACTTTCCTGGGAGAGCCTCATTGAATAGATTTGAATAGGATTTTGAGTAGACATTTAGGATTGCTCTCTTAGGGTTGCTTTCCTCCAGGGGAACCCTGGAGTTCTCCCAGAATTGCAGCTCATTTCAGACAACAGAGATCAGTTCCCCTGGAAGAAATAGGAGCTTCAAAGGGTAGACTAAGTGGAATCTATCTCAAAACCAAACCCTTCCCGGCCCCCAGATCACCAGGAATTTTCCAAGTCACAGTTGGCAATCCTGTGCTGTGGTTAACCAAACAAAAGATCACCAAAGTCAAGTCTGTAAATTATGTCTTTATGAAGCGGCACCACAGACAAGAGTTCCTCGGAGCATAGGAAGAGTATGTCTTTCCCCCCACTAAGTTAGCACAGACCGCACCTATCTGAGACAGCAGACAGAATGTTTAGGTCAGGAGCTGCAGTTTCCAGCCTCTCACTTCCCTGTTTACAAACTGAACGCTGCTTAGCTGGTCTGTGTATTTTAGACTTATCGGGCAAGAACAGGAAATGGTTCTCTTTGGTTTGAATAATGCTTCTCAGGGTTTGGGAAGGTCTGCTTGTGAATCATTCTGGCACCATCTAACACTAGGGATGGTGTGCAGGTGGAGGAGAATTTTGAGTTGATCAAGAACCAACACGGCTGCACACATACACACCAGTTTTGACTGGCAAACTGGCAGCTATCAACCTGTGAACTACCACAGAGGAAAGTTTGTTTTTATGAATTTTTAATAGATACACATCTTGCTTGACACATGTGGTCTCAAAGCAGTTTACAGACCACTATAAAACATTATGTCATCACCACAACGGTGGTACACACAGAGAAAAAAAAATCTCTGGAAATGAACAGAACATGGGGTTGCTATTCTCAAAGTAGGGCCAGATGATCAAGATCAGTTCCTCTGGACAAAACAGCTGCTTTGGAAGGTGATGGCATTATAACAGTCTGAAATCCCTCCCCTCCTCAAACTCCACCCTTTCCAGGCTCTGCCCTCAAAGGGAATTTCACATCCTAGAGGTGGCAAATTTACCATGGAACAAATCCAGTAACCCACAGACATTCTTTTTCCAGCTGGGGGGATTGAGTCCCCTCTCCTTTACCAGTCTGAACCCTGAGAAAATCTTTTTTGAAATGCTAAAAAGGGCCAGGAGCTACAAACCAAAATCTAAGAGCCAAAGGCCTTCGACTCACACTAGGGTGGCCAGCCAGGGACACCTTGAGGGGGGAAGGAATGTGCGCGCGCCGCCGGAAACAGGAAGTGATGTCACGCCACCGCCGGAAACAGGAAGTGACATCACTTCCTGTGACATCATTTCCCTCGCGCCACCTGCCGGAAACAGGAAGCGACATCACTTCCTGTGACATCATTCCCCCCGCGCCACCTGTCGGAAGCAGGAAGTGACATCACTTCCTGTGACATCATTTCCCCCAAATGACATCATTTCCCCCAAATGCCACTGCCGGAAACAGGAAGTGACTTCACAGCACTTCCTGTGACGTCCCCAAAAATCCCCCAAATATCACCGCCGGAAACACCAAGATTATTTATAGAGAGGGAAAGGGGGAAATAAAGTTAAATAAAACTCTTTTTTTACTTTTTTCAAAGTGAGAAGACTAGAGAGAACGGGTTCCACGCTGAGAAGCCAGTCAGATTCCAGTGAGATTCCAGTGAGACTGTGCTGCATAATGCAGCCTATTTATTTTGTCCTGTTTGCTCTGTTGGCTCTATCTGCGCCACCTTCATCACTTTCGGGGTGTGGATCCCCCAAAGCAGCCTGTCACTAATAACACAGGTCGAGATGCAGGACAGGAACCCGGAAGTGACCGACAGGCTGCTTCAGCGGGCCGCTGCGCCGGCCCCCTGGGCCCCACAACAATGGGACCGATGCCACAGGGACGGGCTCAAAACATTCTATAACCCCTCAAAAGAACAGCAGTCTAGCTCACTTCCCCCGAGCCCTGCCGCCATAAGCCTCAAGGGGGCTCATTTTGTGGCATCTCCCGGCGGGAGGGTGGCACCCGCACGGGACACATATCAAATGAAAGAGGGGGCGCAGGGCTATCAGAAACAGCCGGCGGAGGGAGTCGGGAGACCACCCCACTGGGGGATCCACACCCCGAAAGTGATGAAGGTGGCGCAGATAGAGCCAACAGGACAAAATAAATAGGCTGCATTATGCAGCACAGTTGAGAAAGTGCCTTATCCCATATACTGATGAAGTAAATACAGGATTTGAGAACAAAATTGCACCAGAAGACACAAACACAAAGCTCCCTTACACTGAATCAGTGCTTGGGTCCACCAAAGTCAGTATTGTTTACTCCAGGGGTGGCCAGAGTTGCTTAACAAAAGAGCAACACAGAATAAAGGTCAGATGTTTGAGAGCCGCAAGACATGAACATTGGATATTTGAGAGCCACGGAAGGAAGGAAGGAAGGAAGGAAGGAAGGAAGGAAGGAAGGAAGGAAGGAAGGAAGGAAGGAAGGAAGGAAGGAAGGAAGGAAGGAAGGAAGGAGGGAGGGAGGGAGGGAGGGAAGGAAGGAAGGAAGGAAGGAAGGAAGGAAGGAAGGAAGGAGGGAGGGAAGGAGGGAGGGAGGAAGGAAGGAAGAAAGGAAGGAAGAAGGGAGGAAGGAAGGAGGGAGGGAAGGAAGGGAGAGAGGGAAGGAGGGAAGGAAGGAGGAAGGGAAGGAAGGAGGAAAGGAAGGAAGGCCGCCCCCTCCCGCCAGCCGCCCCCCCCCGCTTTCGGCCCCCTCCCTCCCTGCCTGCCCTGCTTACCTGCTTCCAGGGCGGGTGGAGGCCCGCGCACAGGGCCCGGCGGCAGTGGCAGAGCCCGGGGAGGCGGCGGGGAGGCGGCGGAGAGGCCGAGGAGGCGACGGAGAGGCCGGTGCTGGTTGCTGGAGGCCCTCCAGCGACCAGCACCGGCCTCTCCGCCACCTCCCCGGCCTCCGCCTGCAGTGGAGGCCTGCGCGCGGGGCCCGGCGGCGGTGGCGGAGGCTGGGGAGGCGGCGGAGAGGCCGGCGCTGGTCGCTGGAGGGCCTCCAGCGACCAGCGCCAGCCTCTCCGCCGCCTCCCTGTCCTCCGCCACCGCCGCCGGGCCCCGCGCGCGGGCGGGGAAGGCGGTGAGGGAGGGAGGGAGCGTCCCCGCGTATGCGCAGAGCCCGCCACAATTGCCCTGCGCACGCACAGGGACGCTCCCTCCCTCACTCACCGCCTTCCCCACCCCCGCGCGCGCGGCCCACCGGCTCTCTGGCTGGCTAAACCGGGACCTCTAATGGTCCCGGTATAGCCAGCCCGGGAGCGGGGAATTGGGGGCCAGAACCGGGACTTTCCCGGGTGACCGGGACGGTCTGGCCACCCTAACTCACACCTTTGACAGCCTCTTCAAAGTACTGAGAAAAGAGTGAATATTCAGCAACTGAGTTTCCCTTCCCCTTAATCTGAGAGACCCAAATATTTCATCCAATCAAGACAAGCCTTTGTTTTTGCTGATTCCTAAATGCTGATAGGCATGACCTGAGAGGTGTCTCCCACAATCCCTTGCAAGGTTGCAGAGGATGCTGGGGGAGGGGGGAATTTGCAACCCAAAAGTTATGCTTCGCATCCCCTGGGACATACCAAAGGTTTATGCATCTTACACAGGCTTCCCTAAAGATATGCTGCCCCCAGGTAATAGCTGGGGTTCTGTATGCAGTTGAACTGGCCTGATAGGAAAATCTTCTACTTCACTACCTACTAGGGTTGCCAACTTTGTTTTGGGAAGTTCCTGGAGATTTGAGGAGAGAGCCTGGGGAGGGAGCTCAGCAGGGATATACCATAGAGTCCACTCTCCAATGCAGCCATTCTCTCCAGGGGAGGTGACTTCCATATTCTGGGGATCAATTTTGGGAGATTTCCAGGACCCATCTGGGTGTTGCCAACCCTAGTACTCATCAATTTCCTCTGAATAGCAGTGCAGAGAGCCAATAGCTAGAAGAGTCCTTGTCCACAGTACCGAGCTTGTAGGGCTTCTAGGGACACCTGCTTGACCCTAATGGGACATAAGATGCTGGGCTAATGATCTGATCAAATGAATCGAACCCAGTATTTAACAGGGGGGTTGTATTTTACTTGTGCCTTTGTTGTTTCATCTGTCCTTTTGTATTGAGTGGAATGTGGCTCAGTGGCAGTATTATGTATTTGCTGTGTTATGTATTGCATCTCACTGGGTTATTATTGCGTGAACTTGAGTCAGGCACTCCTTGCAAACTAGTATCCTGAAACCTGGAAGAACTGGCTAATCAGGATGCTAGGCATGTAACAACTTGCAGCAGAGAGATGCAAATGAAGGATTCTGGAGTGAGCCAATAGGAGTAACTGTTGCCTGCTGAGGGGGGGGGGGGGGGCGTGGTTAACCATGGCCAGAGTGCATATAATGAGTGAAGTGCCTGTGCTGTTTGTGACTGTTTCTTCTTGCAATTAAGTGTTCTTGGTTGATTCAGAGCTGACTGAACTCACTTTATTTCAGGCAGAGTACCTGCTTTGCATGTAGAAGGTCCCCAGGTTCAATCCCTGTCATCACCTGCCAGCAAAGCTGGGGAAATACCTCTGCTTGAGGTCTTGGAGAGCTGCTGCAGGATGAGCCAGGCTCAGCTGGCACTGAGCAACTTCAGATCTTCATTTGCGAGATGCTCCTGGCCTCTCGGATAAGGCTGACAGGAGCCCCTCAGTCAGCATGTGCAGGCAGATAAGGGACATGCGCAGACAGCAAGCTCTTTTACACTATCTCAGGAAACACAGCCCGCTTTTGTGTACAGAAAAATAAAGTACTTCCTTTACTGTGAAGAGACGCTTAAGCAGGCTTTCTAGCTGGTGGAGGGGAACCTGGAATGACACAGGTTTGTGACATGGAGAGGGAGAGATACTGGTCCATTGTGTCCCCCCACACACACACACACAAATACACACACACCAGTTTCTATGGCACAATAGAGAATGGAATCTGGGGCACACAGATCCCAGTCTGGGTGTCAAACATGTGGGGTGTCAAACATGCGGCCTGTGGGCCAGTTCAGCCCTCTGGAGGACTCCTATCAAGCCTAGGAGCAACTCACTATTGTCTGCTTCCTTTTCAATCTCATGCTTCATTCTGCTTTGCCAGGCTTACTCAATTGCACAAAAGCTACAGACAAAAGCCTCTATTTTCTCCATTGGCTGAATGGCACATGAAGCAACTTATGTACAAAAGCTTGCAATGCCCAGCCATTTCATGTTTCCCCTGGGTCTTAGGCTCAAAATATTGACCGTGAGATTTCTGTAATGAATGAATGTCAAGAAATCAAAAGTAGTTTTGCAACTTAACAGACACACACTGAACAACACCTGAACAGCATGCTCAAGATTGCTACAGCACAGACATTGTCTCCAGATTTTGATGTAATAATTCAGAGCAGGAGGCTGTTAAATAAACAAAACCTTTTAAGCATATTTTATTTTAAGGGGTTTTTTTAAAAAAAATCTTTGTGTTTGTCCGCTACCTGGCATTATGTTTTATGACACATGTGACCTGGCCTGGCCCAACAAGGTCTCATTTATGTCAGATCCATCCCTCATAACAAATGAATTTGACACCTCTGCTCTAACCACTACACTTTGCTGTCTTAAATATTAACTAATCAAAATCCGCACACACACACAACCCCCCCTCTCATGGTTATCAAATCTAAAATTGCAAAATTGACAGTTAATGCATTCAGAAATCTTTTTAGATCTTTGCTGTTACTCTTGCACATGATTGCATACTCTTGAGTACACATAAGGAAGGAAGAGAGCCCACAGATAATATAACTGACAGGGACATTTTCCAACTTATACACATTTTCCAACTTACAAAGATCTTCCCACCAAAGAGGACTACACTGATAGGTCTGTCTTCCAAGATATTCTAATCACAAAGCTTAGAGAGGAAGCTGCTTCTATACAATCAGTGTGGCTCATGAGTGCTCAACATACTCCATTCTGAACATTTTGCTTGCAAACTGACATACAGGCAGAAGCACAGACTGAGGCAAGTGATAGATTAAAATGTTATACCAGCCAGCAAAGTGACTTCCATATATTATTTATGTACTGAAGAAAAGCAGGGCTTTTTTTTAGCAGGAACACAGTTCCAGCTGGCTTGGCATCAGGAGGTGTGGCCTAATATGCAAATTAGTTCCTGCTAAGCATTTTTTGTAGAAAAAGGTTTTCTCTGACTACATCCTGCATAAATCCATAAACCTGTATTACGTCCCCTTTTAATCATCTTTTGTTCTAACCTGAAAAGGATAAAAAAAATTCCAAAGATACCTCCATTTTATCAACTGCCCTTAATTTGCCCTTTCCGTGTAGGAAAGTAGCACAAGCGTTGCGTGATGTGAAAATCCTTTCCTGTACTTTTCCCAGCAATGTGGTATTTTCTGTAGACACGCATGTCCACAAGTGTACACAGGAAGAAGGGCCAGGTTCTCCCATGGTCTTTGACCCTCTCCAGATCTAGCAAAGCCGTGACTTGGATGGCCCAAGCCAGTCCAATCTTGTCAGATCTTGGAGGCTAAGCAGGGTTGGTCCTGGTTACTACTTGGAAGGGAAGGGAAACCACCAAGGAAGTTCAGGGCTGCTATGTAGAGGCAGGCAATGGCAAACCACCTCTGCTCATCTCTTGCCCTGAAAACCCTACATGGTCACTGTAAATCAACAGCAACTTGACAGCACTGTCCACCATCATAACTAGCAAAAGTAGAAGCTATTGTGAGAAACAAGTAGATTGATAGCATCCCTCAGGAAGTGTCAAGCATGGTGAAATTCCATTGATAATTGATTGCTATAGGGTCCTTCCTAACACTGGTCTGTGAAGTATCATGGAGGACCAAGGTTTGCTAGCTCTGTTATTCTTTCCCTTCCCCCTTCTTGCTTTATTGCCTGAAAAGTAGAAGTAGTGAGAAACGAAACTAACTTGAGAAGAAGTAATCAGCACCTTCCCATACATTCCTGGTAGGGAGTGCGACACATCTGGGGAAAGCAAGGACAGAGTCCTGATAACACTATGAGAATGTAGACATTTATGATAGTTTATGTGTGAGAGCTACCCCGCACCCCCACCCTTTGGAATCCTTTTGAAGTAAGCCTTAAAAGTATTGTATCAATGTATTTGCAGCATTACTCTCAAAAACCTGTTACATAGAAAGTATCAGTTTATCAATAAACGTAGTCTTTGTATCAACTTCGACTCGTCATTGTACCCGCATGCTTGACAGGAAGTTCATCAGGGGCCTTGGGCCAGTTACTCCCTTTCCCTCAACTTAGCTATATCTATCTCATAGGGCTGTTGTCGGATCAAAATGGAGAAAGAACTCCATATAAGCTACCTTGAGCTCCCTTGGGTTGGATACATAAATATGAAATGTGACTGGCAAGGAAGGAAGGAAGGAAGGAAGGAAGGAAGGAAGGAAGGAAGGAAGGAAGGAAGGAAGGAAGGAAGGAAGGAGATTACTAGCTACCTCCAATTTAAATCAATTCTCATTGTTCCAAATGTTTAAGAAATCTTAGGGGTGAGGCACTTGACTATTCATTGAGCAGGTCCACGTTTTTCCCCAATACAAACCCTAGCTTCTCTTCCCTCCCTATTTTACAACCCTACTGCTATTTTTTTAAATGAAAACTTATTTTTTGTTCAGATTTACCCATTTATTAGGAACACTATTTTTTCCACCTTTCCTATCAAGGAAAAGAGAGGGTCTGTCTTAAATTTGCATACTCATGACCATTATGTACACTAGGAAATATATGGGGGGCAGGGGTCATTTTACATTTCAGGTCAACTCCCTTTCAAGAATAAATACTATTTTCAAAATTCTTCCTGCACTGCAAAGCCATGTCCACTTGGGGGCAGCAAATGAATTTTCAATGGGAAAAAAAGCAGTTCAACAGTCAGCTTCCAATTGCAGAGAATTTTGAATAGTGTAATGCAAAAGAATTGCAAGCAATAAATTAAATACCAGGAGCCCAAAGCCCCCACCCTAAGAGAGGGAGGTTTCTGCTGCCTCTGTATTGTTCACCACAGTGGGGCTTTCACCTTCCAATCAGATCATCCAGCTCTCAGCAGTGGAAATGATTACATTAACTATATACAGAGAGACTCCAATATGGCTTAAGAGGAAAAAGGAGAGTGTCTGTCGTGTCTCTGCATTAGTGTTGTCATCTGGGTAGGGGTGCTAGGGATGGGGGGGAGGAATAATTCTGCTTTCCTCTGCTCAATTAACCATTCCAAAGATTGATTACCTATCCTTAGAAAAGACTGCCTGTTGCATCTCTGCAAGAGTCATCAATCACGAGACACAACCAGAACAAGGACTTAAACTGTTTTTCACTTTCACATGCTAAAAAGCAGTTTGGGAGGGAAGTGCAAACCTGGACAATGAATTATTATCTAATGCCATTGTTCTTCTTACATAAAAACAGTTCATTTTTTGTAGCAGGACTTCCTTTGCATATTAGCTTACACCCCCCTGATGTAGCCAATCTTCCGAGAATTTACAGGTGCAGAGTGGTAAAGCAGCAGTACTGCACTACTGTGATCTGAACTCTGCTCACAACTTGAGTTCGATTCCGGTGGAAGCTGGATTCAGGTAGCCGGCCCAAGGTTGACTCAGCCTTCCATCCTTCCGAGGTTGGTAAAATGAGTACCCAGCTTGCTGGAGGGAAAGTGTAAAAGACTGGGGAAGGTAATGGCAAACCACCCTGTAAAAAGTCTGCCGTGAAAACGTTGTGAAAGCAACGTCACTGTGAAGCGTGCTTATTTCTGTAACATTGGACACAGAGCAGATCTCCCGCTCTTTACTGCTCCCCCCTCTCCTTACAACCATGGGGCAAGTAATAAATTCATCTGGCCCAAGGATGTTTATGCTACAGCCTGGCTGGTACCACTTTCAAGTCACCTCTCCCACACTTTCACACAGACAGTCCTTATCTTCTGCAAGAGAAGTGTGAGAATGGGAGATGTTTTCAGTAGCCTAAATTCCTTAGTAAGAAAAGAGATAGTGTTTAGCAACCTTTCAACCCGTGACTCAAGTATGCCTCTGTAATGTAACCTTTGACGTTATCCTATACAGCAACTGTGTAACTCGGTATTACTCCATTACTCCCAAGGCTTGTGTCCTTCGTACAGCTTCTGTGTTTCTTTAATAAAACTGCTTTGATTTAAAACAAAAGACTGCTTATTGAGAAATACCGACGCTTGACATTTTGGGAGTAATCCGACTTGGGGACATAACTGAATTGGAAACTTTCTACCCAAATGGCGGAGAGAGCTCCAGAGAATGGAGAAGTCCTCGAAAACCCAGAACGACCAATTGGCAAGGATCAAAGACCCGACACAGCCCCAAGACAACCTTCGTGGCACATACTCAATGCCAGGAGGCCGGCGGGGAGAGGGGCTCTGCTGCACATACAGCAACTGTTCATAACCCCAAAGGATTGGGGCCCTAGGAGGTCCACCAGCTTAATGAACGAAGCACCCACTCAGAGAGAGGTGATCTTGGCATTGCCCCCTTTATGCTCAAGGATGGGAGATGACAGTGACCAGGGCGCCTTGGAAGCGAGCGGGGGAGATGGTCAGGAAGAACGATGCCCCTCCCAGATGAGGAGGAAGAAGAGCAGAACCCTGACCCAAGGGACTTCCTCCAAATGATGCAGTTAGAAATGGCAGACATGGCCAAGGGGCTAAGAGAAGAAATGCGAGTCACCAATGCATTCATGGCCCAAGAGGTGAGGAGTCATCTAGACCAAGTACTGCAGCCACTGGCACCAAGAGGGGGGCAATCACCACAAACCCCCCCCCACCGCTGCCACAGCAGCCCCAGCAACCTCAGCCGCTGTTTCAGCCACTGCCACGGGATTACGGGCGAGGCCAGGAGCTGGATGCCACCTTAGATGGAGATCCCAAAGAGATTGAGTATTTTTCAATACAACAACAGCTTTATGTTCTACTGGGGGCACACCTTCCCAGATGAAATGAGCAGAGTGGACTACTTGGGCTCAAAACTGAAGGGGGCTGCCAAGAGATGGTACATAAGCCTGTATGAGACTAGGAGTCCCGAACTAGACACGGTAGCAGAGTTCCTACAAGCCCTACTGACACATTATGAAAACCCGTTGCAAGAGACCCGAGCTCTGACCACCCTGAGGGACCCACAATGGGGCCCAAAGCCGTGCGAGAGTACACCGCCGAGTTCCGAGCTAGTGTGGTCAAAGTATGAGCGTGGAATGAGCAAACGAAGATCGAGCAGTTCCTGAGGGGCATGAATGCCAACGTACTGGATCGAGCCCTCCAACAGGCTCGCTCTACCACGCTGGTAGGGTGGGTGCAACTGGCGGGTGAGGTGGAAACCAATATGAAGAGAGTGGCTCTCCAGTGTCAACAGCAGCAAGGGGGTAAGGGGGGACGTGAGTCTCGGCCGGGGGCGAAAGCAGAAGGGCAGAAAGCAAGCCAGGGAGCAACTAAACCAGTCACCCCTAGACATTGCTTTTGATGCGGTGACCCAAAGCATATTGCGGCCAATTATCCTGAACGGCCTCAAGGCCCCCCCTCACTCCAAAGACCAGCGCACCCAAGGCGAAAAAAGCAGAAGGGAGGGCGAAAGACACAGCCAAAGGCAGCTCAGCATCCACAACCCCACGAGAGAAGGAAATCATCATTGCTGAGCTGGGAGAAGATGACTGGGAAGACAAGCCAGCAATGGACTCCACCAAAATACAAGTAGTACTAGATTGGGAACCCCCGAGGACACATAGACAGTGCCAATCCTTCCTCAGATTCACAATTTTTTATCATAATTTTATACAGGGATTTGCACGCACAATTCTCCCCTTGACAGACCTTCTTAAAACAAAGGGGAAGGTCCAGAGGCCAAAAGGCCAGGAGCAAAATTAAATTGGACAGAGAATTGTCAGGAAGCTTTTAATAAACTGAAGAGACTGTTCACCAGTGAACCCATTTTAATTCACCCCAATGAATTAAAACCTATTGTGGTTCAATATGACGCTAGCGATGTCGCGGTGGGGATCATTCTCATGCAACCAGATGACGGGGGGTCCTTAAAACCATGCGCTTACATCTCTAAGAAATTCTCTCAAGATCAGAGGAATTGGTCAGTGTGGGACAAAGAAGCATTTGCTGTAACATTTGCCCTGAAAACATGGCGCTCTTGGCTAGAAGAAGCGAGGGTTCCTTTTGAAATATCGACAGATCATAAAAATCTGGAAGCTCTGACAGGCCGCAGAAAATTGACTGAGAAACAGATCCGGTGGGTGGGATTCTTTGCGAAATTTGATTTTAAACTGAAACATATCCCAGGATCTAAGAATTTCCTAGCCGATGCATTATCCAGACTCCCTCAGCATAACAGCCAAAGGGAGGAAGTGATAGACTCACTCATCTCTCCCAGCCAGTTAGGGGGAGTGGAAACTACCCGCTCCCAAGCAAAGCACGAAAAACTGGAAGAGAAATGGGGGAGAGAAAGACTAATTGCTGAAGTGGAAAAGGAAGCAGATACTATACCTGAAGAGGTAAAGAAAGGGGAGGGGGGTTTCTGGTACAAGGACAGTAAACTCTACGTGCCAGAGAGCCTCTGGAAAGAGGTGCTCCAAATGTGTCATGACAGCAAGCTATCGGGGCACTTCGGGTATGTAAAAACCCTGCATCTAGTGAATAGACAATTTTGGTGGCCTTTTATGAAAAAAGACGTCTCCCATTATGTAGCTTCTTGTCCGATATGCTTGATGGCTAAGAGAACGGGGGGAAGCCCCCAGGACTATTACAGCCATCGGAAACGGCTACCAGACCGTGGTCAATAGTATCGTTGGATTTCATTGTGGAACTTCCCCCTTCCCAGGGAAAGACCATAATTCTGGTAGTAGTGGACACTTTTTCTAAACGCACTTCATTCCTTGCTCTCAAATACCCACGGCTAAAAGACTGGCGCAACTATTCTTCCAACACGTGGTGAAACTACACTCATTCCCGAATAAGCTAATTAGTGACAGAGGCGTCCAGTTCATTGCCAACTTCTAGCGGGAGTTTTGTAAGCTTACCAGGATTGAGCAGGGCTTTAGTTCCGCGTACCATCCCCAAACGGACAGCCAGACGGAACAGATAAATGCACTGCTAGAGCAATACTTAAGATGCTTTGTGAACTACCAGCAATCGAACTGGGCAGAATTGCTTCCATTTGCCGAATATGGATATAATAACAGCATACACAGCTCCACCAAGTCCTCCCCCTTTTTGGTAGTGAATGGGTATGAAGGGAAACCTTTTCCGCTACTCCCGGGGGGAGCAATATCTGAAATATCTTCAGCTTTTCAGCAATGGTGGGGAAAATTGGGGAAGGCTTGGAACAACATCCAGGAAAATCTGGAACTGGCTAAAAAGAACTATAAAAAACATTACGATAAGCACCATTCTCCTGCTTGGGATTTTAAAGTGGGAGATACAGTGTTCCTCTCTACCAAGAACTTGCCTTTATCACAAACTTTTAAAAAACTGGCATACAAGTTTTTGGGACCGTTCCATATTAAATGAGTAATCAATAAAGTGACTGTAGAACTTGAATTACCCAAACTGTTTAGTAAGATACATCCAATCTTTCATTGCAGTTTACTTCGGAGGGATCCTGGAGCCACGTCTTGGCACCCCCAACCCCAAGCTCCCGAACTTATACCAGTGGGGGATCAGAGTCACCATGAAGTAAAAGAGATCTTAGATGCAAAAATGAAGCAGGGTGTATTGTATTTTCTAATTAGATGGAAACATTTCTCAACAGCACATGATGAGTGGGTATTTAGCTCCAATGTGAGAGCGCCAGCACTGATTAAACAATTCTATGCTAAATCTCCTTCAAAACCCCGGAGAGCGGCTTAGGGGGGGCAGTATGTCAAGCGTGCTTATTTCTGTAACATAATGGGTTCTTGGACACAGAGCGGATCTCCCGCTCTTTACTGTTCCCTCCTCTCTTTATGACCATGGTGCAAGTGATAAATTCATCTGGCCCAAGGATGTTTATGCTACAGCCTGGCTGGTACCACTTTCAAATCGCCTCTCCCACACTTTCACACAGACAGTCCTTATCTTCTGCTAGAGAAGTGTGAGAATGGGAGATGTTTTTAGTAGCCTAAATTCCTTAGTAATAAAAGAGATAGTGTTTAGCAACCTTTGAACACGTGACTTAAGTATGCATCTGTAATGTAACCTTTGAAGTTATCCTATACAGCAACTGTGTAACTCGATATTACTCCATTACTCCCAAGGCTTGTATCCTTCGTACAGCTTCTGAGTTTCTTTAATAAAACAGCTTTGATTTAAAACAAAAGACTGCTTATTGAGAAATATCGACACTTGACAGTCACCCCAGAGTCGGAAACAGCTGGTGCTTGCACAGGGGACCTTTCCTTTTCCTTTTTCTTACAGGGCTTCCTGTAAGCTCTTGGATGATTGGCTACATCAGTGGGCTTTAGCCAGGGCCAGATCTAGGAGGGGGCATAGGGGGGTGCTTGCTCCGGGCGCCGACGGAGGGGGGCATCAAATTGGGTATGGAGTTCATTATATTCTATGGGACCATAAGATAGAATGGCCCATAAGAGGGCACCATTTTTTTTAATTTTGCCCCCCCCACTCAAAAAACATGTAGATCCAGTTCTGGCTGTGCAAAGAAGGTCCTGCTACAAAAAAAGTCATGTGTAAAAATCATACTACAGAATCTGAGAGAATAAAAACCTGCCTTGAAAAGCATTTTACTCATCCTAAAAGCTTTTTGCATCCAAAAACGTTCAAATTGAAAAAATCTTGTGGAAAATGGGAAAAACTTGTCCCGTTCCTCCCACCCTGATAACTCAGTCTTGACTTCTTTGTTTGTAGGACTTGCTTTCCAACCTCCCCTCACCTTTGTTTCCTTTGCCTGCATCTGCTCTCAATCCTCTGTGCTCAGAACTGTACTCCAGATGAGTTGTGACTAGTGCGGAGTACAACAAGATTATGACTTGGACACTGTGTTTTTTTAAGGCAGCCTAAAATCACATTACCCTTTTTTGCTGCTGCATCACGTTGACAATTCATGCCCAGCCTGTGACTGGTTGTAATCCTAAAATCCTTTTCACAGGTACAATAAAGAGAAATGAAAGAGAAATCCCATGTTTAAAAGAGAAAAGAATAAAAGGAATTAGTGGCTATATCTTGAAAAGAGGGTTTTAGAAAAAGAAATCCCCCTCCCATTAACAACAGTTAAAGAAGACAAAGCTGAAGTAAACTCAGTGCTGCCCTCTGGCATGGAAAGGGTGGTATTAGTGAGTGAGCCCCAGTAAGCTTCAGCGGGAATGAGAATTGTCCAAAACACTGGAAACTTTAAACCAGAGGTGTCAAACTCATTTGTTATGAGGGATGAATTGACAGCTTTTTTGTAGCAGGAACTTCTTTGCATATTAGGCCACACGCCCCGATGAAGCCAATCCTCCAAGAGCTTACAGTAGGCCCTGTAAGAAGAACCCAGTAAATTCCAGGAGGATGGGCTACATCAGGGGTGTGTGTCCTAATATGCAAAGGAGTTCCTGCTGAAAAAAAGCCCTGGCTGGATCGGACATAAATGTCACTTTGTTGGGCTGGGCCATGCTTGCCATAAAATGTAACACAAGTTACCAGAGATATAAACTTTATAATTCAGATGTTGATTGACAATAGGCTTGATTGGATTACTTGTGATATGCCGAGGGGTAATAGGTATAGATATACCAGTGTTGGGAATGAGATAGGAAACCTAGGCCTCAGTTCCATCCAGAAGAATTCAGTCCAGGAGGATGCAAAGAATAAATGGACCAAAGTCTGACATTAGAAACCACAACATTCAGTTGCTGACCTAAGAGTAGCAGTGCTCTTACAAAGGAATGTCAAAGGGAGATTAGAAAGTGAAACTGCTGAATTGCAAGTGATAATGAAGCTCAGTACAGTGCATCCTCCTGGACTGAATTGAAAGCTATTTTTCTTGTCTCATTACCAATGTGTGCTATTTAGGGGTGTGCATTCGGTTCAGCCGAACTGAATAGACCGCCGAATACCCCCTGATTCGGAAGTATACGGCATTGTATACTTCCAAATCCAATTAGAAGGCATTATACGGGAGCCGTATACAGCTCCCCATATACTTCCGAATCAATATTTGGAAGTATATGGAACTCAATGTAAAAGGCGGGAAAGGAGCTTCTGCAGCCTCAGGGAAGCTGCTTGCCTCCTTTCTCATCTTTGGAAGCCTTTTCCCACCTCTCCTGGGATCAGGGAGGGAGGAAGAGGGGCAGAGGAGCCTCAACAGCCAATCCAAAGCACGCATGCTTTGCAGGGCTGTTGTGTAGCCATCAGCAACACTGTTGTTCTTTTGTTTACTTGGGTATCGAAGTAAACACTGTTCTCTGGCCAATCACAGAGAAGTGGTATTTTTTGAAACTGCTCTGTGTAGGGCCAGAGAACCTTTTTAAGGAGTCTGCCTGGCTTGACTCCATTCCATCGCTGCTGTGTTGGTGTTGGTGTGAGAGAGATATTGTGCTGTGCTGGCCCTTTGCCTCAGCTGCTGCTGCTCTCTCTCAGCCTTGTTTGACTTGCCTGGAGAAGACATCTAAGGTAAGACAGTCTTGGAGTTCTTGTTTTTATATTGGTTAGGATAAAATTAAAAGGACTTTTTAAAACTCAGAGTCCCTTTACTTATCCAGATTGGACTTTAGTGAGAGGACTTTTAAAAGTGCAGTGGCCTTTTACTTTTCCTGATTTGGGTGGCTTGGATTTCTTGGGGTTAGGGTGAATGTTTTTTGGGGGGGAGGGGTTGGTTAAGTTCCTGTATTGTTAAAAGTCAAGTTTTTTACTGTTTTAAAAGGATTCTGTGTTTGATTTGTTGCTGCTGTGTTGTGCTGCTGCTGTTCCTTTTCTCGTCTGGTTCTGGTTCTTGGGGGGAGGGCTGTTTGGCTTAATTTTTATTGTTTAAAAGTTCAGTTTTTAACAGTTGAGTTTGTTGGCCTTTTCTCGGATTTGTTTGGATCTGTTGCTGTTGGTTTTGCATCCTGTCCTGTTGTCCCTTTTCCTAGTTCTGGTTTTTTTGGGGGGAGGGGGTTTAAAAGTTAAGTTTCTTTCTGGCATATTTTGGGTTTTTTTAATTACCTCTGGTTGGTGTGAGGGGGGTTGGTGTGTGGGCTGTGTGGGGTGGGTCACTTTCATGTTCTTATAGAGCTTTTTTTGGAGTCTGAGGGTTTCATGCAGTTTGGGGGGCTCTCCCTCAAACCCCCTGCCCCCAGTAGCCTCTGATTATGCCCTATGTTGCCATTGATTTCAATGGCCCATAGGGATAATGGTGGGATAGGGGCAACCTATTTGGGTGCCCCTGGAATAAGAACCCCTGGCCCAATCTTTTTGGGACTTGGGGGGTTCGTAGGGGAGAGTCCTCTGCAGATCTCCTGCAAATTTGGGGACTCTCCCTCAAACCCGCTGCCCCCCAGTAGCCTCTGATTATGCCCTATTTTGCCATTGATTTCAATGGCCCATAGGGTATAATGGTGATATAGGGGCACCCTATTTGGGTGCCCCTGGAATGGGAACCCCTGGCTTAATCTTTTTGGGACTTGGGGGGTTCATAGGGGAGAGTCCCCTGCAGGTCTCCTGCAAATTTGGGGGCTCTCCCTCAAACCCCCTCTCCTCCAGGCGGCGTCTAATATACCCTATTTTGCCATTATTTTCAATGGCCCATAAGGTATAATGGGGCCGTATATTCGGAAATAGCCGTATATCTCCCGTATATATGGCTATTCCGAGTACCGGTATTCAGAAGTATACGGTATTCCGAATATTTTGGCCTCGTATATTTCCGAATCCTATTAATTCCGATTTTTTTTTTTTTTTGCACACCCCTAGTGCTATTATCGCTAGGTATCTAAAATCACTCCACTCTCCAGGATATCAGGGACCAAGTGTTCTGATTCCTAAAGAAAATAAATCCAAATAGGAACAGAGATATCCAATCTTTTTTTAGAAAAACCTTCTCAGAATAAGCCAAAATAATTTCCTCAGTATACATTGGGCTTGTCAGAAGAATCCATCCACCCACCCACCTAAGAAGAAGTGTTCTTGCACACCAAAGCTTATACCTGGAATAAAATGTTGTTGATCTTAAGCTGCCATGATGGAACTCCAGATTTGTTCTCTCTCTCTCTTCCCCAAGAGAGGAGGAGCAGGGAGCTCTCTCTCTCTTTCTGTGAGAGAGAGTTGGGAGGAGGGAGGCAAGAGGCAAGAAGCAAAGAGACACTGAGGGAGCTGAGAAAAAGAAAGATATAGTGTGGCTGCAGTAGCAGTCTTAGAAATGGAAGCAGGTGAGGGAAGTTGCTTGGGGGATACATTTGAGCCTTGTACAGGCTGAATGTGTTCCACGGGCCACATGTCTGATACCCTTGATTTAAACTTTTCCTCTTGATACGAGAGGTCAAGCCTGATCAAGTAATAACCTTCTGCAAGGGGTGCCAGTTTTGGAATTTGATATCTTTGATCCCTGAGATCCCTGGAGAGCCAGTTTGGTGTAGTGGTGAAGTGTGCGGACTCTTATCTGGGAGAACCGGGTTTGATTTCCCACTCCTCCACTTTAACCTGCTAGCATGGCCTTGGGTCAGCCATAGCTCTGGCAGAGGTTGTCCTTGAAAGGGCAGCTGCTCTGAGAGCCCTCTCAGCCCCACCCACCTCACAGGGTGTCTGTTGTGGGGGAGGAAGGTAAAGGAGATTGTGAGCCGCTCTGAGACTCTTCAGAGTGGAGGGTGGGATATAAATCTAATATCTTCTTCTTCTTCTTCTTAGGGCCAACAAAGAAGAAGAGTGGGCTTTTATACCGTTTTTCTCTATGTTTAGGAGTCTCAAAGTGGCTTACAATTGTCTTTCCCTTCCTCTTCCCACAAGAGACACCTTTTGAGGTAAGTGAGGCTGAGAGTTCTGAGAGAACTGTGACTGACTCAAGGTTACTCAGCAGCTCCATGTGGAAGAGTGGGGAATCAAACCCAGATCTTCTTCGTGGTCTCTGTGCAGTCCCACACATGGGTTTTCCCGCTGGAATGAACCCGACCTCGGAGAATTCAAAGCTAGCCTTAAGCGTTATTTTTGGCGCGCACTTCCTCCCGCTCTGGGGAGCAGGCATCCACTGCGCATGCCTGAAGCGGGGGGAAGGCGCTCCACCCACCAGTTTCTTTCCGACCGCCGCCCGGGATAGTCCTTCCTCGTTGCGTCTCTCCTCAACTAGCCTCCTCATCCGTCTTCTCACCGCTACTGCTCAACGTTTTTCCTCACTTTTTCTTCTACCTTACTTCGTCTGTCTGGTATAGTAAAAAAAAAGAAAAAAAATTATATTTTCCCCTTTATCTCTTCTCCCTTCTTCCTCCCCCCCCCCCCCCCGGGCGTATGGAAGGAAAAGAAGTTAGAATTACCTTTAAAAAGTGCACCCGCTGCGGGATTAAAATTCCCTCTTCAGACGGCCACTCGTTCTGCTTAATTTGTCTGGGTGAGGCCCACAGAACGGACAATTGCACTCATTGTGCTCAGTTCGGCAAACAAGCTAGAAAGAACCGTGCCGCTAGACTCAACAGCTACCTACTGACGACGTCTTTGCGCCCGGCTATGTCGCAGGCTTCCGAACCGCGGAAGTCTCCACCTACCCTCACACCTCAGAGGGTCGGCACGGCCCAGGCAGCTTCTGTGGCTGTGGTTCCCAGGAAGCTTAAGCCCTCAAAACATGCGAAGAAGCACCACGATCCCAACAAACATGGTGAATCGGCGGGAAAAGAGAAATCTTCTTCGCCGCATCAAGGGGCTTCGGACGCGAAAGCCGCTATGGCAGTCTCTTCACTCCGAGTGCTCACGGCTCCGCCGCCACCTCCAGTCCTGACTCCAGTCCTGACTCAGGTGGATGCCATTGAATCCGAGGTTATACGAATTCGTTCTCGATCACCATCGGTACAGGAGTTCCTACCAGAGGACCTCTTGACGAAGGAACCAACTCAGCCATCTCAGCCACTTCAACAACAGCTCAATCTCGATTCCTTCCGGGATGTGACTGTCCCGCGTACCTACAAGGACGCTATGGTGTCTCCTCTCCGTCTTGATTCCCCACGCCGTCGAGACCATGCGCCCGATAGGCGTCACGGAAGATCACTCTCTAGGGACAGAGATGCACGGGGACATCGGTACCAGGCATCCCCATACCGGGAGCAGAGCAAGCGATACCGCAATCGATCCTCCAGTAGAGACGAAGGGAGTCGGTACCTTAGCAGATCACGCTCTCCATCCCGATCTCCTTACTACACTCCGTCGAGAAGTCCTTCTGTGGAATCCTACCACACCCATAGGCGCCGTGACCCACGGTACCAGGATATGGGACGTCACGAAAGGCACCATGATCGGTACCACGACCAGCACCAACGACACGACTCGACAACGTACCAACATCGGCAGCAAAAGAACTTGGGCCGGTACCAGCCACAAGATTCTGCACGGTACCAACACCACCAAAGTCCGCTACGGTACCAACCACAGGATTCTGACGCAGCACGGTACCAACAACAACAAAGCCCACCACGGTACCAGCCGCAGGACTCAGCTCGGTACCAACACCAGCAAAGCCCACCACGGTACCAACAGCAGACCTCTCGTCACTCCGCACAGGCAGTATCGCCTCGCTGTCGGGTCCCAGTCTCTCCTATACCGTCAACATCTAAACAAGCCGACCAGCAGATCAAACCACCCTTGCTGTCGGAACCTTTTACACCTACTCCACAGGGCCCACGGGATGAAGACGAGTCGGACCTTGAAACGTCGGACTCTTCACACTCATTATCTCAACCGGCCTCACCAGCTTCCGACATAGTCAAGCCTGCAGACCTCTCTCCCTCAGAAGGGGCCAAGTCCTATCTGGACCTCATAACCGATATGGCCACAGCTTTGAACATTAAGCTGACCACTGACCTTCCTAGAGTTACCGATGTCGTCCACGATTTGATTAACGCAGACCTACCTGCTAGCTCTTCACTGCCCATGCTTCCGGTCCATCTAGAGGCACTGAAGGAGGCTTGGGATAAGCCAGCCTCTATACCACCAACGTCCAAACGGGTTGAGTCACTGTACAAGATACATGCTCCGGAGTCCAAATTTTTATACAATCATCCAGCACCTAACTCTATGATTGTACATTCGTCATCGAAAACTAAACAAACACGCCACCCTGTACCACCAGAGAAAGAGGGGCGTAAATTGGATACACTAGGGAGAAAGCTTTACTCAATCTCTACAGCATCAGCTAAGATCAATAATTACATGGCCCACTTCGCGGCATATGCACACAACATTGCAGCACAACTTACTACTTTAGTGCCTTCGCTGCCTGAACCATCACAACGCCAGGCTACCAAATTGCTAAAGGAGCTTAATCGCCTTAGCAAACAACAAATTAACACTGTCCGCCACTCAGTCGGCTGCACATCCAGATCAATGGCGACCGCAATAGCCCTTAGGAGGCATGCCTGGCTTCGCTCGTCCACTTTACAGCAGGACATTAAGTACAAAATAGAAGACCTACCATTTGATGGACAGGGCTTATTTAATGCCACCACGGATGACATCCTTACCACCGTGGATGACAGCAGAAAGAGAGCAAGGCGACTGGGGGTAAACCAACAACAACCTCAAGGCAACAGACAGAGACCTTGGAGAACCCCCTCTTATAAGCGCACTAGATCTCCCAGGCAGTCTGATTACTGGAGAAAGAGGGCACCTCCCGCAAAGCAGCCCTTCCAGCAACGCCAAAGGCCGCAACCTTCTAAAAAGACCACTCCTCCAAACAAGCAGTCTCTTTGACTTTGCCCCCTCCACTTCCAGACTCCTTCCCTTCCTACCGACGTGGCAGTCCATAACAACGGACTCTTGGGTGCTGCAAATTATAAAAAAAGGTTACTTCATAGAGTTCACTTCCCAACCACAGAGCTCTCGCTTCCTGGTAACCCCCCCCCCTCACAGGTTCTACAAGACGAGATCGACATCCTTCTGGCCAAACAGGCCATAGAACCAATCCCCCCTCAATACCATCGCACGGGGTTCTACTCCCGGTACTTTCTGGTACCAAAGGGAGACGGGGGCCAGCGCCCAATCCTAGACTTACGCAGACTGAACAAGTACATACGCCCTACAAAATTCCGCATGATTACCCTACAGTCCACACTGCCACTCATTCCAAAGGACGCATGGATGGCGCTGATAGATCTCCAGGACGCGTACTTCCACATTACCATCAACAGCTGCCACAGAAGGTTCCTGAGATTCGCCATAGGGAACGCCCACTACCAATTCCGGGCGCTTCCCTTCGGCCTTTCAACTGCTCCAAGGGTCTTCACAAAGTGTATGGCAGTGGTAGCAGCGTTCCTCCGTCAACGGGGCATAACTATTTACCCCTATATAGACGATTGGTTGATGGTGGGAAGCTCCGAAAAACAGCTCAGAGATCACATTCAAATAACCCTTCACCTCCTCGCTACTCTAGGGTTGCAGGTCAATCATCAAAAATCTCAACTCTCTCCCTCGCAGACAATACAATTCATCAGGGCATATCTATCCACCACAGACCACAAGGCCTACTTACCTGTAGACAGAGTTGCGAATATTCAAACCCTGGCCAACACGATAATCTTGCACCCAACACAAACAGCCTTCGTGTTCCAGCGCATGCTAGGTCTGATGGCAGCAACAACCGCAGTTCTCTCATATGCCCGGCTTCACATGCGGCCTCTACAACTATGGTTTGTCAGAACTTTTTACCCACAGAAACAGTCACAACGGACATTACTCTCAGTTCCCAACCGCATTCTACCATCCCTGCAGTGGTGGACAAGTCGACACAACCTCCTAGAAGGGATGCCCTTCCTGAAACAATCACCTTCAACTGTGGTCACCACGGATGCGTCGAGATGGGGGTGGGGAGCCCACCTCGACTCTCTGATGGTCCAGGGACAGTGGACAGCGAACGAAAAGCTTCTGCATATCAACTGCCTCGAGTTTCTTGCTGTTCAGAGGGCACTGAAATCCTTCCTGCCCTCTCTGCACGGTCGCCACATACAAATAACATCGGACAATGTGGCGACTGTGTTCTATATCAATCGGCAAGGAGGGACTGTATCCTCCCGCCTCTGCAAGATGGCCCTACGCTTGTGGCACTGGAGCATCGCTCACAAAATCCATTTGACTGCAGTGCACCTACCAGGGGTGCAGAATACCCAGGCAGATGCTCTGAGCAGGATGACAGTAAACGATCACGAATGGTCAATCAAGAGGAAGTACCTCCTCCCTGTCTTCACTATGTTTGGTGCCCCAACCATAGATGTCTTTGCGTCCCCGGACAACGCTCAATGCGACATTTTCTACATGAGGGGCCCTCCCTCCTCCCTGTCACCAGGGGATGCGTTCTTATAAATGTGGAACGGCCCACTTCATTTCCTTTTCCCACCGATTCCGCTCATAACAAGGACAATTCAGAAGTTGCAGCTGGACCACACAAACTGTATCTTGGTCACACCCTGGTGGCCACGCCAGGCGTGGTTCACCACTCTCCTTCTCCTGTCGGACAATACCTACCACTGTTTCCCGCAGGTACGGGATCTCCTGTCACAACAGAAGGGCAGGGTCCTGCACCACAACCCCTCGGTCCTCAAATTAACAGCTTGGAGGATCAGTTTTTAGAGTTTCCCGACGACGTCAGGCACGTCCTTCTAAACGCCAGGAAACCTTCTACTAGGAAATCCTATACAGCTAAATGGAAACGCTTTACCCAATATGCAATGCGTAATAATTTCCACCCTGCGTCCTCCTCCATCTCGCAGATCCTTACTTACACCGTTTCTCTCTCGGAATCTGGTCTCACTTACTCCTCACTTAAGGTACATCTAGCAGCCATCTCTGCTTTCCACCCGAGCGTAGAGGGCCGTACAGTGTTCGCACACCCTGTTACAAAGTCCTTCTTGAAGGGAATCCTTCACCTTAAACCTCCGACAAGGCAACTTTACCCTGCATGGAGCTTGTCTGTAGTACTCAGCCAATTGATGAAGCCCCCTTTCGAACCGATGGCGTCTATCCCTTTGCACCTGTTATCGTGGAAAACAGCCCTGCTAGTGGCACTCACCTCAGCTAAAAGGGCCAGTGACATCTGCGCTTTTCGATCCGATCCGCCATACACTGTCTTCCATCACGACAGAGTAGTTCTGAGGCCGGACCCAAATTTCTTACCCAAAGTGGTGTCACCCTTCCACCTTCAAAGTGTAACAACCCTGCCATCGTTCTTTCAACATCCCTCAGATTCGGGACAGAAATCTCTCCATAATCTCGACGTGCGTCGAGCTCTTGCATTCTACTTGGACAGGACTGCTGCATTTCGCAAGGACCCGGCATTGTTCGTTTCCTACGGAACCCACAAGAGGGGACAGAAACTCTCTATACAGAGACTGTCTAGATGGCTGGTGGAGGCTATATCACTTTGTTACAAGTTAGCTAAACAGCCAGTTCCAAAGCCCCTAAAGGGACACTCTACTAGGGCACTAGCCACATCCTCCGCCTTTGCGAGGGGCATACCCATTGAAGACATCTGTGCAGCAGCAGTATGGTCTTCGTCGTCCACCTTCGCCACGCATTATGCCATGGACATTCATGCAAGGCGAGATTCTTCTTTTGGGCAAGCCGTACTCCGCTCCATTTTCAACTGAGCTGCCATGCTCTTCCAAGGTAAGCTGGAGTACCTTACTGCTCTGTTATTTATAACCTAACCTCTGAATTTCTCTTTCAGAAACAGCACCCACCTCCGTGCAGGTTAGCTCATCAGTCACCCATGTGTGGGACTGCACAGAGACCACGAAGAAGATAAACAGGTTGCTTACCTGTAACTTATGATCTTCGAGTGGTCATCTGTGCAGTCACACACACCCACCCATCCGTCCCCGCTGCTGTTCTGCGATTTCACACCTCATAGACTCTATTGCACGTAACAGCGGCTAGAAAGAAACTGGTGGGTGGAGCGCCTTCCCCCCGCTTCAGGCATGCGCAGTGGATGCCTGCTCCCCAGAGCGGGAGGAAGTGCGCGCCAAAAATAACGCTTAAGGCTAGCTTTGAATTCTCCGAGGTCGGGTTCGTTCCAGCGGGAAAACCCATGTGTGTGACTGCACAGATGACCACTCGAAGATCATAAGTTACAGGTAAGCAACCTGTTTTTCTCCAGATTACAGTTCCCTGCCCTTAACCACTATACCATGCTGGCTCACTATCACATGCTGACTCATGCCAATGAGAACAGAGGAGGGTACACAACTAATGGCGAAAGATTTTCTGGTGCTGGGAAGCATTGTGAGGAAGTTTGCTAGGCCTCCCACTGACAAACTTTGTTGCCCACTGCTGCTCCAGGCGGCAGCAGGGAAAAAAATAGAGGAACATTGCTGACATCACTTGCCATAGAGTTCCCAACTATTCTTAGAGCTACCCTCTGTCATGTCCAAGTTTTACCCAGAAGTCACCTAGCAATGACACTGAGGTTACTTGCACCACCCCATGCCTGGCAACCCTACTTGTGAGTTCATCAGGGCAGCCACACAACATGCATTGCCACACCACCCTCTAGCTTGGCTGCTCTTTTCTCTTCAGCAACCTCACCTCTCCAGCCCCAGCTGCAGTCTTGTGTGCAGCCAGGGCAGACTGTACCATCTTGTACTTGACTGTGCACATGTGGGATACATCTGAAGCATGCACGCTGAGAAAAAGCTGGTGCTGACTTTTATCTTCTGGTTTTGCTGAAAAATAAAACAAAAACTTCCAGCAGCACAGCCAAATTTCCGGTTTTGACTGACAGGCAGACACACACAGAACTCCGGCAACCAGCCCAGAGATCAAAATAACTGTCTGAGTCACCTTTTTGTCTGCTTGGTTGGAAACCCTGACTATTTCTGGATTTCCAAGCCCTAATTTAATCTGATGCTTTCACTTGCTACAACAGTAGGAAAGCGTTTTCAGCACACCTTGCAGATGGATCCTAACCATGCTGACTTAGAAGTAGGTCTGACTGCTTGGGGGGGTGCTGTGGTTGGATGGGAAGAGTATTTGCTTGGCATGCAGAAAGTCCCAGGTTCAGTCTCCAGCATCTCCTTCTGATAGGAGCAGGTAGTAGGTGAGGCATAAGACCCCCTCCTGAGACCCCAAAGAGCTGCTGCCAGTCAGAGTAGACAATATTCATCATCTTGATGGACCAGCAGTTCAGTTTAGCATAAGGCGGCTTCATGGGTTCATTCCTAATTGCAAGGAAGGGTTTTTTTTTTTTCAATTGTGTATGTCTGGGGCAAGGTTCAGCAAATTCCAGATATTAGGTTGCCATGGCATCCAGGAATTCCATTACAATGCCTGGGATCTTCAATAAACATAAGCCTTTTTCATTGTCTCTTGACTGGCTCTGATCCCAAAAGCAACAGCCATTATCCACCATCCTGTAATGTAGAGGAGAAGAAGAGAGAGAACAAGAAGAAGAGGTTGGTATGCTGCCCAAAGGGGTCTCAGGGCAGCTTACAATCTCCTTTCCCTTCCCCTTCCCACAACAGAAACCCTGTGAGGTAAGTGAAGCTGAGAAAGCTCTGACAGAGACTGCTCTTGAGAGGAACAGTACTACAAGAACTTGTGACTGACTCAAGCTCATATCAGCAACCACATGTGGAGTGAGGAATCACACCCGGTTCTCCCAGGTAAGAGTCCACGCACTTAACCACTATGCCAAACTGGCTCTCAAGAGGGAGGTGAGAGGGACCTTCACGTCAGGGGTGGGGCAGATATTCATGGCATGTAAAGGCTCAAAGTAATACTTGCATTGTATGAACACCTCTTAAACAGGGCTTTTTTTCTGGAAAAAGAGGTGCCGGAACTCTCAAGAGGGAAATGAAGGAGCAACACACAGGTGGCCTCATGAACTTTTGAACATTTTTTGAGAATTTTGTTTCCATGAAGTTCTGGAACTCTGTTCTGCCAAATTCGGGTTCTCCCAGAAAGAAAGCCCTGTTCGTAAGTAACAAAAGTTGGAGTTCTTAAAAAGGCTTATTTTTTGAGAATGGCTTTACTGAGATCCTAACAACCCTTTGGGTATACTTCTAAATCCACCCTAGTGTCCTCCTTGGTGGTGGTGGTTGTTTTAAATGGTGCAGCAATTTTTCAGAAATTGGCATTTTAGATCAGGTTGGGGGATATCTTTTTTGTGCTGGTGATTATGCTGACCAGGGTTACCACTGCATTGATTTATCTACTATAGAAGTTTTGTCATTACATTAATAACAAGGGAAAAGGTTAGGATTAGGTTTTGTGACAGTAATAATTATTAATTGGAAGCTGTCAAAATATGACATCCTTAAGACTTTTTTTTTTAAAAAGGATGGAAAAAACCTGGCTCCAGAATTTTGGGATAGACTGATAGAGCCAAAGAAAATTGACTTATACGTTGAACAAAAGAAAAATACAATGTTGGTTATTATGATTGTATGTTAGAAATTAACAATGATGTCACCCCCTATGTTTAAAATAGCTAATACCTTTAGGCTATGTTACATATCCAAAAGTATGGCCCTGTCTTTTAACAAAAGGCTTCTCATTCTCTGTTTAAACTTTATTTAAAGAGAACATCTGTAAAGTAGTTCATCAATGGCATTTTTCCTGCCAGAATTGCAAAAAAATATGGTAATATAATGGATAATTGTTAGTTTTGTGCTCAGTCAAAGGAAGACATTATTCATTTGTGGTTGTGCTGTGATAGAGCAAAAGTTTTTCAGCACAAAATTGTAAGAATATTGATGCTGGTAATTCAGTTTAAATGGATAACACAATTGAATTTGCACTAGTCAGCTACGTAGCTCCTATTCCTAAGCAACATCAAGTTCTTCTTTCACATCTTTAAGCTGTGGCAAGACTGACTTTTGCAAAGATTTAAAAATCAAAATGCAAACCATTGCTAATAGACTGGTTAAATAAGGTAAAAGACATGCTTAAATTATTGAAGTTATTCTATTACAAAAATATTTAAAAAAATAACTAGACAATGGTGCAAATAGAAAAAATGCAATTAATCTAACATAGATTCAACTGGTTATATGCTGCTTGTCTTAGTCATGTAAAACAACACCAATTGCTAAGCTGTACATCTAATGTTCATTTTCTGTTTGCTATTTTAGTTCATGTATAATGTTAAATTTAAATTTAGACTGCCAGGCTAGGTCTGTGGGTCATGGTGGCTGACCATGGGTTCTTCTGACTCTGTTGCTTCCCAGATGTCTGATTCCTAATGCACACTTTTTCTGAACTAAAATGGTCAACCCAGCTTCAAATAGTTTCCAATTCGAGTTTGGAGGGGAAGCACAACTCTAACTTGCTGATTTGGATGTAACTGTACTAATCAGATAATTCAAGTGGAGCAGGGTGGGGTTACAGGAATCCAAGTCTCATTTGAATGATGCCGAATCTCGGTTTGCTGCTACGAACCATCATCATGGAGTTCCATCTCTTCCAAGTTGCTGCATAATAACCACTTAGGGGTGTATCTTATCACCTTTTTGCCTCACTTTTCTTCCAAGGAAATCAGGGAGATTTCAGATTACCTCTCCCCTATTTTATCTTAACAAGAACTGTTCTGGTAGAGTACTCTAGGCTAAGAGGGACTGGCCCAAGGGTAACCAGGTCATCCTATTCTTGACAGAGTCTAGCCAATACTGGCTTTACTTGCAAGCAGGGCCAGCCTTGCCACTAGGCAAACTAGATGATTGCCGAGGGTACCACTCTTCCATGGGCACCAACTTGGGCACCCCCATGTGACTCGGTGACATTATCAGTGTGTGTGTGGGGGGGGGGGGTGCCGGAAGTTAGCCTTGCCTAGAGTGCCAGACAGTCTAGGACCGGCCCTGCTTGCATGTGGCTTCTTTGTGATCAGCAAACTTGTATAGAATAAGTTTTCCTTATAACTACGCAGCCATTAAGTTAAGCCCATTTGCCAAAAAATAAACTGGAGAGGGCAGGGCCGGCCCTAGGGTGCACAGTGCCCTAGGCAAACCCGCCGCCCACCACCTGCTGCCCTCCTTGGCACCCCACTGCCCACACGGTGAGGGAGGCGAGTAAGGTTGTCAAGTCCAATTCAAGAAATATCTAGGGACTTTGGGGGTGGAGCCAGGAAACATTGGGGCAGAGCCAGGAGCAAGGGTGTGACAAGCATAATTGAACTCCAAAGGGAGTTCTGGCCATCACATTTAAAGGGACCACACATCTTTTAAATCCCTTCCCTCCATAGGAAATAACGAAGGACAGGGGCACCTTCTTTTGGGGCTCATAGAATTGGACCCCCTGGTCCAATCTTTTTGAAACTTGGGGGGTATTTTGGGGAGATGTACTGAATGCTATGCTACAAATCTGGTGCCTCAACTTCAAAAAACAGCCCTCCCCCAGAGCCCTAGATATCCACAGATCAATTTTCCATTATTTCCTATGAGAATGTCTCCATAGGGAATAATAGAGTTCCCTCCCCTCCCCCTGCTTTCTCTCTCTCAATCACTCTCACACACTTAACTGTCTCTGGTGCAAGTGGGTAGCTGTGTTGGTCTGAAGCAGTAGAACAAAGCAGGAGTCTCTGGTGCCTCCACAACCAGGTCTGGAAAGTACAGGGGTTACTCTGCTCTTTTACACACACTCACTCATCCGAAAGGAAAGCAAAACAGAGGGTTTGTTTTCTCAGGAGGTCTGCTGTTGCTAACCCTTCCCCATGAAGTACTTCCTGCTCCAATTTAAGGGCACACACACATTTTAAAACTGTACCTGTTTGCAGGTCCTGCCCAAGATCTAGCCAGCCAGCTGGCTGGGGAAAGCCTGTAAAACCCAGGAATCCCCTGCTGGGACCTGGGGATTGGGAAGGGAAGGGGCAAAGAGAAGCTGCTGCGATGGGGCTGGGTGGGAGGGGAAGGGACAAGGAGAAGCTGCTGCGATGGTGCTGGGTGGGAGGGGAAGGGAAGGGACAAGGAGAAGCTGCTGCAATGGGGCTGGGTGGGAAGGGAAGGGGCGAGGAGAAGCTGCTGCCATCAGGGCTGGGTGGGAAGGGAAGAGGTGAGAAGACGCTGCTGCAATGGGGTTGGATGGGAAGGGAAGGGGCAAGGAGAAGCTGCTGCGATGGGGCTGGGTGGGAAGGGAAGGAGCGAGGAGAAGCTGCTGCGATTGGGGCTGTGTGGGAAGCGAATGGGTGAGAAGACACTGCTGCGATGGGGCTGGGTGGAAAGGGAAGCGGCGAGGAGCAGCTGCTGCGATCGGGGCTGGGTGGGAAGGGGCGAGAAGCTGCTGCCATGGGGCTGGGTGGGAAGGGAAAGGAAAGGAAGGGGCGAGGAGAAGCTGCTGCCATGGGGCTGGGTGAGAAGGGAAGGGAAGGGGGGAGAAGCTGCTGCGATGGGGCTGGGTGGGAAGGGAAGGGGCGAGGAGAAGCTGCTGTGATAGGGGCTGGGTGGGAAGGGAAAGGGCGAGGAGAAGCTGCTGCAATGGGGCTGGGTGGGAAGGGAAAGGAAGGGGCAAGGAGAAGCTGCTGCCATGGGGATGGGTGGGAAGGGAAGGGAAGGGGGGGAGAAGCTGCTGCGATGGGGCTGGGTGGGAAGGGAAGGGGCGAGGAGAAGCTGCTGTGATAGGGGCTGGGTGGGAAGAGAAGGGGCGAGGAGAAGCTGCTGCAATGGGGCTGGGTGGGAAGAGCAGGGAAGGGGCAAAGAGAAGCTGCTGCGATCAGGGCTGGGTGGGAAGGGAAGGGCCGCCATTTTTCCCCCGCTTCCGGATTTTTGGCGAGCGGGGGAGGAGGCTCCAAATCGGGGGGTCCCCCACCCAGGGCGGGGGATTGGGAAGCCTAGAGGCGAGATGGAGACGGGGAAGGCGGCAGGAAAGCAAGAAGGGTGGCAGGAAAGCGAGAGAGCTGGGGCGAGGAGAAAGATTGCGGGAAAGCAAGAGAGCTGGCATGAGCATGAGAAAAGCAGCAGGGAAGTGGAGAAAGCCTCTGCGAGTGGGGGGCACCCGATTTGGCATCCCCCAAGGCTGGCGCCCTAGGCAAATGCCAAGTTTGCCTAGTGGAAGGCCAGCCCTGGGAGAAGGGGAAGGGAAGGCGTCATGGTCTAACTGATCTCACCAGATCTCCAAAGCTAAGGAGACCGCCAAGAAAAGGGTTCTGCAGATGAAGGTACTGGCAAACCCACTCTGCTTCTCACTTGCCTTGAAAACCCCTTACTGGGGTTGCCATAAGTCAGTTGTGACTTGATAGGGCTTATGTATATAAGCTGGAAGAGACTGGGCTCTATCTAGATTTTTTTTCTTTCATAATTGAGATGTCAAGTTGAATACTTGTAAGATGGTTATGTGCAAAATGTGGTAGGAAATTTGCAAGTCAGGCGCAAAAATTGTCCTTAACCTCTGCCAAACATTACAACTTCCTTGCATAGAAAGACAGAAATCCAAAACAAATGCAAGCATCCCTTGTGAAAAATGGCCCTAGAAGTTTTAAAGAATCCACAGGTTTGGGGGGGGGGTTCAAATACACAAGCATGTTTACACTGCACCCACCCCCTCCCGAGGGACCCCTAAATCTCTTCCAATATTGCTTGAAGTTCCTCTGCGATTCTTGTTTACACAGGATTCAGCACTTAAGGCAGGGCAAAGGGCACCAAATCCTGGCTGTAAGCTGCAGCAGTGACCCAATGCAGATGGGTAATCATCAAGCCATCAGCTGCTCAATCTTTTCCTTCACCTGCAGGAAATAAGGCACCCGCTCACCTCGGAGCATGGCCTGTGGAAACAAATCTCTCATCAGCAGTGGCCAAAGATGCTGAGCAAGCAGCTGACAGGGGGGTTTCTAAGACCAAGAGACAACAGATTTAGTGCTGCAAAGAGGGAGAGGAAAACAGAACGAGGGAGTCAAAGCAAGGGACCTAGGAAGAACCCTGAACCATACAGTTAGCAGATCTTTTTGCACACAGCTTTTTATTTTCCTTTTTAATACACTGATCACATAGTATACCTCTGTTCTGGCTTAGCTGTCAGAGCCAGTGTGGTATAGCAGCAAGAGTGCTGGGCAGCTTCATCCTAGCTCTCTGTCTAAGTAATCTCATGGGGCCTTGTTGTGAGGATAACATGGGAGAGGGGAGAATACAGTTGTAACCTGCTTGGGGAAGGAAAGCATAGGTATCTAAACAAGTCAAGAGCTGTTCCAAATAAAAGGCTTGAATATAATTTTTATTGGGTTTTCATTTAACTCTAATATGCTCTCCAAGACCTGAGCTATTGACTGGACTAAATTCTCACAACGCTGTGACGAACAGCACAGGCAGGAGGAGAAAGAAAATGATGCTTTTGGAAAATATGAAGCATGATCCTTTATCCCTCTCCCCACCCTGGTTATCTCCCCCTAGAAAAGCACGCAGGCAGGATAGTAAGTGGCAAGTGGGTGCAAGAGCACCTTGATGGGCTACAACACAAACTGTGCAAGAGCTGAGATGCTAAATCAAATGTGGGGGGGTCTGCATCCAATGGCTTCCGAGCCAGATGTGGCTCCCTGTGGAACCATGGTCGGATCTTTTAAAATGAAATCTATATGTGAACGTCTACTTATAATAATGGCAGGTGGGATGCTAGAACCACCAGAATGTGAAGGGAATGGTAGGCAAAGATTACTGTGTGGCTGAAGAGCTTCTTGAGAGATGCTTTACTAAAATTACTAGAGGTGAAGCTTGTCAGCAAAACATGAACCATGCGCAGCTGGAGAAGAACATTGGATTTATATCCCACCCTTCCCTCAGAGTGGCTTACAGTCAGCTTCCCTTCCTCTCCCCACAGCAGACATCCTGTGAGATAGGTGTGGCTGAGAGAACTGTGACTGACCCAAGGATCACCCAGCAGCTGCATGTGGAGTAGTAGGGAATCAAACCCAGTTCTCCCAGATTAGAGTCCACAGCTCTTAACCTCTACACCAAACTGGCACACCAGAGTGCTCCCATGCATATTTACAGCTCCTTGTCAGATCTCGTGTGTGCTGTTCTTGACAAGACTCACAACAACCAGTGCTTGGCCTGTGGAAACTTTATGGATTATTACTCCATACATCAATTATCAGCATTACGCTACATATTTCATTTACACAGACACCATTTCCTATACTGTCTCTTTGCTGATTTGTTGCTCTGAACGTAGTTTGGTTTTTAATTACAAATGCTTGCTGACCTTTATGTATTAAGTTAAAACATTTCACAAACCCTGATGGTGCCCTAATTTCTTTCTATTCCAGACTGCTGGACATTGTATTGCCGGGGGGGGGGGGAGCTCAGAAAGGTAAGGAATGAAGCTTGGCAACTGTCACTGTCCTTAGTCTCAAAAGCCTGATGACCTTGCAGGCCTTATGGAATTGCAGATCCTGCAGGGCCCTGATGTCATCTGCCAGAGAGTTCCCCCAGGATAGCCAGACCTCTTTAGGGCTGGGGATCACCAACAAGTTATTACCCGCAGAGCGTAATGCTCTTCCAGCGACATAGCAGAGGAGGTGGTCCTGAAGATACCTTGGTCCCAAACTGCTCAAGACCTTAAAGGTCACAACCCGAACCTTGACTCTGACTCAGTCAACCAGAAGCTCATATAACTGGTGCAGCACAGGCTGAATGTGTGCTGTCCGTCGTGTTCCTGTCAGGACTTGCATTGCCACATTCTGGATCATTGCTGCTAGATCAGAACCAGACAGGAGGGGAGTCAATTGCCAAGCTTGGCAAAGGTGAAAAAATGCCGCCTTGGCAATATGCATAACTTGGGCCTCCATTGAAAGGGAGGCGTCCAACATCACTCCCAAGCTCTTGACAAGCAACTCCAGTGCTAGTGATGTCTCATCAAGAGCTGGTAATCTATGCTATGACTCCAGCCCCACCCCTCCTACCACAGAACCTCCATCTTTGACATCTTGGCAACACTCTAACCAGCTTGGCATCGTGGTTAGTATTGCACTAGGACTTGGAATAACCAGGTCACTGGATGGCCTTGGGCCTGTCATAAGAAGAGGGAAGAACAATGCGACAAGCCTCTGGGTCCCATTGAGGGACAAAAGCAAGATATAAATAAGGGGGGGGGGGAAATCTGCCACTCTGAACTTTCTAAAAGGGCAGGACAATTAAAAGTATAATTAATCTATTAAGAAGGGCAAGAGAGAAGTATAACTAACCTATTAGAATCTAGAAATCACAGCCATAGCTCTGGCAGAGGTTGTCCTTGAAAGGGCAGCTGCTGTGAGAGCCCTCTCCAGCCCCACCCACTCACAGGGTGTCTGTTGTGGGGGAGGAAGGGAAAGGAGATTGTGAGCCGCTCTGAGACTCTTCGGAGTGGAGGACGGGATATAAATCCAATATCTTCATCTACCTCACAGGGTGTCTGTTGTGGGGGAGGAAGGGAAAGGAGATTGTGAGCCGCTCTGAGACTCTTCGGAGTGGAGGGCAGGATATAAATCCAATATCATCATCTTCTTCTTCTAGGGCTGTTATGAAGAGGCAGGCAATGGCAAACCACCTCTGCTCATCTCTTCCCTTGCAAACTCTCCATGACAGCACTGTCCACCACCATACCCTCCCTTATCTTGTGACATCTGCATATGTACAGTTATCCTCAAAGGGAAAGAAAAATGACTGCTGGAGTTCAGGTGGCACTTTGGATTGCCACTCCAATGATGCAAGAGGATAGGCGGGTGAAAGAAATGAGGTGAGCTAGAGAAGAAGCTGGAACAGGCAGAGATTAGCAGGTGAAGGATGCCGGAGCCAGTGGACAAGTGAGCTGGCAGGGAAGTGGAGGTAGGCCATGGCTGGGAAGAGGAAGATGATGATATTGGATTTATATCCCATCCTCCACTCCGAATCTCAGAGTGACTCACAATCTCCTTTATCTTCCTCCCCCCACAACAGACAACTTGTGAGGTGGGTGGGGCTGGAGAGGGCTCTCACAGCAGCTGCCCTTTTAAAGGCAACCTCTGCCAGAGCTATGGCTGACCCAAGGCCATTCCAGCAGCTGCAAGCGGAGGAGTGGGGAATCAAACCCGGTTCTTCCAGATAAGAGTCCACACACTTAACCACTACACCAAACTGTCTGTCCCCAGAAAAGCCAGAATTGGCCTTGTGGCAATTGACTGTCAGCCAATCAGAGCTTCCACTGAGTGGGAGCTGAGCAGGAGTTGGCTTTTAGTTATGATTTGGAGTCAGTTAAGGGAAGAAAGCTTGTTTCAGTGAGACAAAGAAGCATCCTGTGAAGGGTCCTACATTCCTTGCACAGCTTTGGACAGGCACTCTGTGTCCTTAAGAGCAGCCTTGAACCTGCCAAGATACCGTATGGAAAAGGCAAAAACAAATTTTCCCTCAGGAACCATTTACTTTACTCGAGGCTCAGTTATAGAGTGGCTACTCTCATTGGGGAAAGCTTGTAACCCATGGGGGTGAAGCTGAGAAGCAATTCGCTTTCTATATTGAAACATTTCCATACAAGATCCTTACCTTGTTAAATATTTTTTTCCTGTTAAATAAAACATTTGTTGTTCATCTCCATTTGCGTTTTGTCTGTTCAGTCAAACTTCTAAGAAAAAGTGACTTCTACTTACCTCACAAATAATTACAGCCTTGGTCCAGCAGGTTCCCAAGTAAGGGATCTTGAGGGAGCACATATCTTACACACTACTAACCCTTTAAGTAAAGCGTGTGTCCCTGATTCTAGGCAACAAGGGTTTGAAGAATCTATAACAGAGGCTAGTGTGGGGAGATGGACATTCTTCAGTCCAGCAGGCAGTTGTCTCAAAGTCCTCTCTCTTTTTTAACCTCAGAGCTACCACAGGCCTCCTGTGTGTATAGATGGTGACAATCCTTTATAGCAAAAGAATAATGGCATAAACACCAGAAGACATATTTAAGGCATCAAAGGATGGTATACAAGAAAAATTACATGTGACCGACAAGCTGCCCTTTTATGGCTTCTCTGTTAAATAGTTGAATCCAGGAATTAGAAATTTAGTTGCTGAAGGTGGCTAAGTTTCTTTACTGTGTTTTAAAGGCACGCCAAGGGACCTCATAGAAACAGTTTATGCTTACTCTGATGTGTATGTATGCAATCGTTCCATTTTACCTTTTTTTTTAACTAATTTACTCTGATATATATTTACATGTTTTATGCCAATAAAGGCTAACTTGACTTGACTAGAAATTTAGTTAAGAACCTATTGTAGTTGCCCAAATGACCTTGGAGGGGCTGTGGCTCAGAGGAAGAGCAGGTTCAGTCCATGGCGTCTCCAGCTAAGAGGATCAAATAGTAAGTGATGTGAAAGAGCCACTGCCAGGCTCAGTAGACAATTCAGACTTCAACAGACCAAAGGCCTGATTCAGTACAGGGGAGTTTCATGTGCCCATTCTCTTGGCACCTGCACACGTACTTTGCCCTAGTAGAGAGTGGCACAATACTGGGGGAAAGACAGACTTCTTAATCCAGATTCACAAAGCCTGGCTTTTTATATTGATGAACAAGATAATGATAATTAAGCAGATTTGGCAGGGGGAAAGAAATTATGCAAGAAAATTTTATTAAGATTTGGCAGTTGTTTATTATGTGTTGGAATGCAATTAGGGCAGAGCAGAACAATAAAGGGGAAATTTTGAAGCGTATAAGATTAGGTTATTTTTAGATAAAAGTAAAGTAATTTGGTCCTACCGTTTTATGATATTGCAGCTAGGTTGCTATCTGTTTGGTTCTGTGATTCTACTGGGTTAAGTGTACGTTGTGTTGTTTTTAAAAGTTCATAATAAAAAATAAGCAAGGGCTCTTTGCAAAAACATGTGCCTCTGCTATTCACTTAATATAAACTTGCCAAGGGGTCAGCTGCATCTACATTTGAAAAACTTATGAACACAACACATTTTTGAAAGCAAACATGTAGGCTGCGATCCTACAGATCTGGAATTAATGACTATTGAAATACAGGGGAAGGACTTCTGTGTAATAAGAGTGAGGAGTCACCCTTCTACAGGGCTGGAGAGATTTTAAGCATTTTGCAAACTTGGAAACATTTTAGGGTAAACCAGATACTAAAACTCAGCTGGGCAGAAGCCGACTCTGGGTTACCCAACTATCTTCTCCTCTCCATCAGTTCTGTCTCTTCCCTTGCTTTTGTCCCCACACTGTATTTTCTTCCTTTCTGATAAATGGATGGCTGAAAGGTTAGAATGCAGAAGGAAGGAGAATGAAATTCTTAGCCTTGTAGCGCCCACTGCCTTTGCAGTCTTCCAAAATTAATACAAACATGCAGCTAAAAAAAAAAAAAGCATGTTTGTGTATTTTTGGAGCCAGTTTCAATATTTCAGACTTTTAAAACACGCTACTATTTCCAAGTATTAAACTATTGCAGTTTCTGCCACCCAGTAAGGAAAGGGACCTCAAATCCTGCTAATAATATTGTTCCACTGTATCTAACTGCACTCACAATGGATCTGGAAGGGCTGAACACAGACATCAGACCAGGATTTGAGGCGGAGTGACGAGACATACTTCTGGAATCTGTACTGTTAGCAGGTGTGTCAGGGTGTTTTTAATACCTTTCTTGAGTTAAACCAGATAACACCATTCTGCATCCCATGGTTGTCAAACCTTTGGGCTTGAGAAGATGTTTTCCATTTTAATTTTACTCAAGAGAAATAAATCCCTGAAGTGGAGGATTCTGACTGCAGTTTGTCACCCTACTCAGTAGCCACAGGCAAGCCATCTTCCAGATTGCTGCTCATGCTTCCCTTGTATCTATTGACCATGCCTTTGAAATCCACTGCAGAAGCTAATTCAAAAAGGACAAAAATTCATTCCCACTCACCCACCCTTCGAAATGACAGGCCTCCCAACTTTTCAAAGTGTTTTAACTTTTAATTTCAATAGCAGCCCCATGCTCCTCCCTACCCCAAAAGCCAGCACCCTCCAGGCCATGGGAAGAAACTCCTTGAGAAAGAAACATCTGATTTCCTGAGTAGCACCATGGCAGAGATGCTCAGCTAACCACCTCCTCTGGTGGTTATAGTTTCTCTCCAGCCTGGAAGTCTTGGAGAAGGGAAGAGGATACAGGTCACCCAAAGCCCTTCAGATAAGAGATTCTCCCACCAACTGAAGGCTGCCATACTTATTGGGTGTTCTTCTGAAAGCCTGCCTGTACCAAGGTACACTATGGACCCTGAGCTGACCATGGTGGAGAGGAAGGAGGTCTTCAGGCCAGATGCTACATGGAACTTTCACCAAGAACTCTGGAAGAAATTCCAACTCAAGACCAGTGTCTCTTACAGAGGAGTCTCCAAACTTTGTATCTCTTCCCCCACCTCTGATGAATTCTAGTAGCACAAGTCATCCCTTCCAGCTGCAGCACAGCAAAAATGGTGAAGGCATGAATGGCAAACTGTGATTGGTTGGGCTTGGGCAAAGTCAGAGCAATGGAATCAGAAAACCAACCAATTAGCATCACCCTTTTATGAAGGAAGGGCCTCTGGCAATCCTGGGGGGGCTAGCTCTTCTCTGGCCGGTTCCGGTTTAGCACAGCTTTGGGGGCAAATTCCAACTTCTCCTTAAGGCTGACCACTTGGGTGAGGTCCTTTCCAGCAATTTCCTGAAGCTTGCGGTCCTCCCTCCTCTCTGAAATGCTCTTCTCCTCCTCGGGTGGCTGCGGAGGCGACTGGCCACGGATGAACCACTCCAGGTGGTAACCCACTGCCCCTACCACAAAGGCCACAGGGAATGTGACATAGGGGGCATAGGTCCGTACGGTTGCCCAAAGAATGGGCCACATGGCTCCTTAGTGTCCTGTAGATATGAAAAGGAGAGTACAGAGGTAAAATTCACATCCCTGGAGGTGTGTGCCTGAACCCTAAATCAATTTCTGGCAGCAATTCTTCCAACAGGAGCTGGCTTTGAGCAGCTGGGGTTACACATCTGAATTCAGAACTATGCATTTGACAGATGCACCAGTATTTTATGTGCCTGGTTTCACACAGCCGCACAATTCTGCTGCTGGAAAAAAAATTAATCTGAGTGCACTTTCAAGATGATCACACTGACCACTGGTTTCACTGGATTAGAACATAAGAGAAGCCATGTTGGATCAGGCCAATGGCCCATCCAGTCCAACACTCTGTGTCACACAGTGGCCAAAAAAAAATTTATATATACATACGCACACACACATATATATACACACTATGGCTAATAGCCACTGATGGACCTCTGCTCCATATTTTTATCTAACCCCCTCTTGAAGCTGTCTATGCTTGTAGCCGACACCACCTCCTGTGGCAGTGAATTCCACATGTTGATCACCCTTTGGGTGAAGAAGTACTTCCTTGTCCGTTTTAACCTGACTGCTCAGCAATTTCATCGAATGCCCATGAGTTCTTGTATTGTGAGAAAGGGAGAAAAGTACTTCTTTCTCTACTTTCTCCATCCCATGCATTATCTTGTAAACCTCTATCATGTCACTCCTCAGTCGACGTTTCTCCAAGCTAAAGAGCCCCAAGCGTTTTAACCTTTCTTCATAGGGAAAGTGTTTCAACCCTTTAATCATTCTAGTTGCCCTTTTCTGTACTTTTTCCAATGCTATAATATCCTTTTTGAGGTGCGGTGACCAGAATTGCACGCAGTATTCCAAATGAGACCGCACCATTGATTTATACAGGGGCATTATGATACTGGCTTATTTGTTTTCAATTCCCTTCCTAATAATTCCCAGCATGGCATTGGCCTTTTTTTTTTTTTTGATTGGTACCTGAAGGGCAAATGGACACCTACCCAGGTGATAGCCAGTGTGGTGGAGTGGTTGGAGCTGGAAGACCCAGGTTTGAATCCCCATTTTGCCATGGAAGCTTAGCTTTCCCCTCAGCCTAACCTACCTCACAAGGTTGTTGTGTGGATGAAAAGAAGGAAAGGACAACAATGTCAGTTGCTATGGGTCCCCACTGGGGAGAAAGGCAGTCTACAAATACAATGAATAAAACAGCTCTGCTCCCTATTCATGAAGGACTGGAAATAAGGAGCATTTATACAAAACTGCTTCCCTGGATGCCCAGCTCTGAAATCTGCCCTGCCTCCCACTCAGTTATCCTTCATATACTGCTCGTAAGCTTCCCAGAGGATCCTGCCTGCTTGCCCTTGCCAGGAGAAAGGGCCATTGCTCTGATCTCCAACAAAGCGAGGTTTATCTTCTCCCTATTTAGTAACTTGCAACTAACCACAAACGCGCAGCATTTGCAGTGACATTTGGCGATCTAAAGGGCTCTGTCTGCTGCAGATAAACTCACCACTGGCTGTGCCACAAACACAAGCAAATCCCTCAAGCCACCCTCCTTGAAGAGCGAATATGCAGCCAGCCTTGCATTTTGGCTTTGTAGAGGCCAAGAAAAGAGGGAGGCTGTTTTGATTTTTTTTTTTTGTCCAGTAACAAATTCAAAAGCAAATGCAAATAACCTGGCAAGAAATGCAAAAAGCCAGCTGCCATATGCAACAGCACAGCCATTTCTGAAGTCCCCACCAGCAAGCCAGTTCTCCCTGGTCTCCCTTGCCCCTTCTCACACCCAAGCAGGGTTCCTTCCTCTCCTCAGCAATTCATAAACTAGAAGAGATGCAACAATTATTCTTCAGAGGTTATTTATTTACTTTACTTATTTCCCAACCTTTCGCACCCAGAGTGACTGATGTCATTCTGCTTGCCTCTGTTTAATCCTCCCAGCAACCCTGAAAGGTAAATTAGACTGAGAGGGTGACCTACCCAAGGCCAAGCTGCTATGGCAAAGTGTGGATCTGAACCTGTGTCTTCCAGATACTAGTCTGATACTCTAACCAGCACACCCCATTGGCTTCCAATTTACACAAAGCCCCTAGAATTACTGAAATACCCTACATAATTTGTGGGAAGTATTGCTTTCACTGCCTGATCTGAATAGCCTGATCTCATCAGATCTTGGAAGCTAAACATGGTCGACCCTGGTCAGTATTTAGATGGGAGACCACCAAGGAATACCAGGGTTGGTGCACAGAGGCAGGCAATGGCAAACCACTTCTGAATGTCTCTTGCCTACAGGGTCGCCATAAGTCAGCTGCGACAATGTCAAAAAATGTTTTCCCTAGAAAACTGGCCATGATTATGTTGGGCAGGAGAACTTCTGTCACAAGGTGGCCCTGGGGGGGGGGGCACCATTTCCTGTGAGGTCTATATCAATGAGCGACACACCAATGTTGGGGTGAAGGGCAGGCTTTCAGCCCTCTTCCCCCTTCCACAACAACACTCTCCCCAAGAGAAGAGCTGTTTTCCTTCCAATAGCATTGATGGTAACCCTGAATTCACAGATCATGAAATCCTTTGAGGAAAATTACACACCATTCCTCCTTTGATGGTCAACAGGGCTGTGAAATGGGGCCAAGCAAGGAACTAGAAGGCAGCTGAACACACACGAAGTTGCCTTATCCTGATTCAGACCCTCAGTCAATCAAGGTCAGTCTTGTCTGGTCTGCCTAGCAGTGGTTCTTTGTGCTCTAAAGTGGAGATAGAGATGTGAAAGTCTGCGGGGGGGAGGGGAGAAGGGAAGAAATTCAGCAAATTTGTGGCCCTTTTCTTCTTCAATTTTTCTGATTGGAAAAAAATGAAAATTTGAGGGAGTACGGAAGAACTCCTATGAAATGTTTTCTCTTTTTGAATGACTGAAATGTTTTTAAAGACAAGTTGGGTTTTTTTTCTGGATTAAATATTTCATTCGGTCTTAAGCAAAGGTAGACAAGTTGGGTTTGCAGTTGACGTATACTGCTCTTAAGTGTAAGATGCATTTCTGCATCTAGGAAACCTAATCTTAATTAGAGGAGCATGCAGGGCTTTCACTGCTTGCATAGCTTCTGTTGTCCTTTTGACTTGACTTGTGGTTGGCCTTTTCACCTCTCCCTCAAACCACTGTGACACCTATACCCACAGACTGCATGACAACTTATTTCCCCTACTTTGCTGGAGGGAGGGGGGATCAGAAGGAGGCGGGGCAGAAGCTGTAGCAAAGCCCTTCAGAGGAAAGTCAGCCACTTTCTGTTGAAAACTGAACTCTCTCTAACCAGACATCAAAAATTAAGGTGTATGCACTCAGCTTAAGGTGTATAAGCTTGTTGTTTTCTCTCAGGCACTGTGTATATTTGAAGTTTTGCTGTTATAACTTTTCAATTATTTTATTATAACACAACCCATAAAAGTCAGACATGCCGCCTGCCAATACGTTCTTAATGCACCACGTAACTAAACACAAATTTTGATAGGGTTAATCATGCGTAGCTGTCCCCTCCAGCTGGTGCAAACATTGATCCCTCTGTTGCAATGTTATTTTAACCAATAAAAAAGTGTCATTTACTTTAGCAAGCCACTCCAAAAGCATAAGGCAATTTATTTCACTGGGTGCAGTGACCATGTATAAAAGAATAACTTGGAACTTAGATGGATACAGCTGGACGTGGTTTAAAAGAAGAGCCCTGTATTATATTGCGGAGCGTGTTTAACAGATGATCAGATCAATAATCTTAGCCCAACATCCCTTTGCATGTTAACACAAACACTACATATGAATGAAATCTGCGGATGGATCATTGAACTACTTGAAGATAGGCCATAATTTTAGGGGAAGGGTACAATTGCTGAATGGGTTTGACCTTCTTCAAGGTCAAACTCATAGAGAACATAGCTTCTAGATAACATAAATTTCCAAGTTACAGATGTGATTTCTATGCCCAAAGACTAGTTTTACCTAGCCTGAAAGTCATGTGAGCTATCTAGATCTCAGGCAATTAACATATTAGAAATCCTATGGATCAGGGCATAGAGAACAAGACTTGATCCTGCATGGAGCAGGGGGTTGAACTAGATGGTCTGAATGGCGCCTTCCAATTCTATGATTCTATGAAGACTTTCTCTCAATGTTGCCTCCTGACACTGGGATTCTGACGCTGTCTGCCCCTAAACCTGGAGGTTCCCAAAATTTCCATTTTTTTCCCATGGAAAAAAAAGGAAAAAACGTCCCGTCCCCCTCCAATTGCTTCAGAATTTCTGGAAACTTTACATCTCTATATGGAGATCTTTCATATTATATACTACCCGATCCATTTTAACTGGAGAAGCCAGGGGTTGAACCTGGGACCTTCTGCGTGTGCAGAAAAGGAGTGTTTGTAAATGCAAAACGCAAAGTAAAAGCAAATCATACATACTTTTAAAAAACAACAACAGAACGGCCCACTAAGAACAGAGCATGCTCACTACTGCCCCAGGAGCAAAGGACCACTGAAAGAGAAAACGAGGAATGGGCGGATAATACACGTGATGCCAACGTCTTCCACCACCCCAATGTCCTCCTCTTCCAAGAAAGGTCAGCTTAGTGCAGTTTAAAGACAACTGAATCCAAGTTATTTTGCAGCTGAATCTAAACGCCCCAAACGCAACCAGGCCTTCCTTTCCACTTTCCAATCCAGCAATCCTTCCTGACAAATAAAGGCCACCCATTGAGCCCTTTCTAGAAATCGGGCCAGCAAGCAGAGCGCACAGGGAGGGGGTGGGGGGAGAAGACAGAATTGGGACCCTGGTGCGGAGTCCCCCCCCCCACCTCCCTGTGCGCTCTCCCTGCTGCCCCGATTTCTATTTAAACCCCGCCAGTGATCCTCAAGTGGCACACGGGCACACCAGACTCGAGACAAGAGGGACTTCGATTACGCTGGCACTGAACGCCCCCACCCCGTACTAGATGCCCCTCCGTACTAAATGGTCCCCAAGGCGAGCTTAGCTCTCCCCCCCCGCCCCCCCGGTGAGTTCTATACTCACCTCCTGGGCCAAACCCAGCCCCCTTTCGCCTTCGCCCGGCGCACTACGCTTGGCCCTCCAGCGCCTCCTCCCGGGCCGTGCGCCCGGCTTCCTGCCGCACCTCCATTGGCCACCGCGGCTGCTGGACTCCGCCCGCCAGGCCTTGCAGGAGCTCGGCGGAAGGGAGGTGGGCGGTGCGGAGAGGGAGGCGCCGGGGCGGTTGGGTCGCGGCCGTTCTGCGGCGCTTCCTTGGGCCGGCGGGCGGGGGGACCACGAGCCTTTCTTTTTACAGTTGAAACTGTATTTGTTATGGGGCTGTAACAGTTTTTGGAGCGGTTCGAAAGTTGTCTCTGATTAATCAGATGTGATTTTGTTTTTAAAAATAGGGTGTACTAAAAGAGACCGGGTCCCCAAGAGAAAATATAGCTCTAGATCAAAGCAAGCGTAAACAATCCCTAGAAGCTAAAATGACCAAACAGACTTATAACCTACTTTGGTCACAGTATGAGAAGACAATAGGCAGCGGGAAAAGAGGAAGACCCAGCCATGGACCCTAGTTTGCAAGACCTGAGCAAGGCCATTCAGGAGAGGGAGGTTTTGGAGGATTCTTTGGGTTGCATAAATTAGAAGAAGAAGAACTGTCCACAACGTATTGTTGGAACTCTCTGTCTGGGGCAGTTATGCTCTGTATTCTTGGTGCTTGGGGGGACACAGTGGGAGGGCTTCTAGCCCCATTGGTGGACCTCTTGATGGCGTTTGGGGGTTTTGGCCACTGTGTGATACAGAGTGTTGGACTGGATGGGCCATTGGCCTGATCCAACATGGCTTCTCTTATGTTCTTAAGAAGAGATTGGATTTATACCCTGCCCTTCGCTACCCTAAGGAGACTCAGAGTTGCTTACAATCTCCTTTCCCTCCCCACAACAGACACCCTGTGAGGTAGGTGGGGCTGAGAGAGCTCTCCCAAAACTGCCCCTGAGCAGAACAGCTCAGAGAGAACTTGTGGCTGCACCCCACGGTCACATCAGCAGGTGCAAGTGGAGGAGTGGGGAATCAAACCTGATTCTCCCAGATAAGAGGCCGCACACTTCACCACTACACCAAACGCTCTCAGAAGTGACTGATGGCACTCAGCGCACACACAGAGGAAATGGCAGCTTCGTCCTGTATTGCATAACATCCTTGTCTCAAACCTGAACCTTCCAGGGCCCACCCCTAAATTTCCAGTAATTTCTCAACTCAAGAGTTGGCTACTCAAATTTAGTGTAAGTACTTGAAGAAGCTTTTTTAGAATGGGCATACATTCCCTTGTATCCTGTCCAGAATTTCTCATTTGAGAAAGTGCTGGAACCATTCACTTTGGTTCCATCCCCTGTAGATTCAGTGGTTCTCACCTCCCCCCCGCCCCCCCCCAAAAAGACCCCATAATCATCTTTATCCTCCCCTGGGAAGTGCTTCTAACATTGCTCCAGACTCTAAGTTTTCTCTACAACATTGGTGCTGGGGGGGGGGGCAATGGGAGGGCTTCTAGTGTCCTGACCCCACTGATGGACCTCCTGATGACATCTGGTTTGTTTGGCCATTGTGTGACACAGAGGCTGATTCCGCACTCACCTTGGTCTGCGGCAGCTTCCATTTCCGTGTGGATCAAGCTGGTGATTTCGCACCAGTTGCTCCACGCTGCCATTTTGCGCATGGCCAACTCGCGATTTGCCCCGCCACAGTGTAAACCTGAAAAAACAGGTTTATACTGCAGCAAGGCAAATGGTGGGTTTGCCCTGCACAAAATGGCAGCGCAGAGCAACTGGTGTGTAATCGCCAGCTTGCTCCATGTGGAAACGGAAGTCTGCCCTGGACCAAGGTGAGTGCGGAATCAGCCAGAGTGTTGGACTGGATGGGCCATTGATCTGATCCAACATGGCTTTTACATTCTTATATTATGTTCTTATAGATCAGGGGTGGCCAACGGTAGCTCTCCAGATGTTTTTGCCTACAACTCCCATCAGCCCCAGCCAGCATGGCCAATGGCTGGGGCTGATGGGAGTTGTAGGCAAAAAACATCTGGAGAGCTACCGTTGGCCACCCCTGTTATAGATGGTCCTCATGTTGGATGGTTCTCGTTGCTATGGATGAGAAGAAAGAGAGAATAAAGCTGGAAAAGAATAGGTGTAAAGCTCCATTATCTGTGTATATGTGTTTCCACTTGCAGTGCAAGTCCAAACCGAGTGATGCCTTTCAAAATCCATGAAGTCAGTGGGTTTAGAAAGGTGTAACTCTTGTTCAGTTTGCATTATGAAGTGATAAGGCAGTGTTGCTCCAGACTCTTGCAGGTGGGTCATAGGGAAGAAAGAAGAAGATGGAACAGTGAGTTGGGAGAGGAGGTCCCATGGCCATTTGAAGCTTGCTTCTGCATAACATGTTTCATGGCTGTGAAATATAGATTGTTGCTCAATGGATCTATGTAAATACTAAAGTGGAAGAATGAAATATAAACTTGTTAAGTGTTAACTAGAATTGCCAGCTCCAATTTGGGAAATTCCTGGTGAGTTGGGGTGGTGCCTGAAGCGAGGGGAGGGAGTTCAGTGGAAATATGATGCCTTAAAGTTCAGCCTTCAAAGCTACCATTTTGTCCTAGGTAACAGATTCTTGAAGTCTGGAGATCAGTTGTAATTTTGGGAAGAGTCCAGGTGGATGGCAGCCTAAATATTAACTGAGGGGAGATTCTTGTTTTTATGCTGCAGAAGGAGAAAGTAGCATAGAGGCCATGGTTCAGGGGCAGAGTATCAGTTTGGCATGCAGGAGGTCCCAGGTTCAATCCCCAGCATCTTCTGTTAAAAAGACCAGTCAGCAGGTAATGTGAAAAAACCCAGCCTGAGACCCTGGAGAGCTGCTGCCAGTCTGAGTAGACAGTACTGACCTTGATAGACCAGAGACCTGAGTCAGTAGAAGGCAGCTTCATTTATATTCATGTGTGTTCAAGTGGAGCTTGAAATGGCTTCTATTTTTGCAAAATGAGTCTTTTGGCTTCTTAAAGGCTGACACAATGTTGGTCATTCTCCAGTGTGATCAAATGCATTGACTGCCAACAATGCTTTTCAGCTCCTTATTCCTAACAAAAAGGTCAGTCCTTCTGGAAAAGAATAAAATAGATGAAAATAATAAAAATAATGACAATAAAAATGACAATATTCAGAAACCAAATAATAATAAATTATAAATATTTATATTTATAACAATAAAAAATGACAATATTCAGAAACCAAAAGTCTCCCAGGATTTCTGCTCTTGACTTGAAATACACCATTCTCCATCAAAAAGACTTCATGGAGAGAGTCCAGAAACCTCTGAATTAAAATTTATTAACTGATTTCGGCTTCCCCCCGCAGGCTGAGCCAGGACTTCTTAATCACTATGGGTATTAACTGATTTAGCACAAACTTGGACCCTCTCCCACCCCTTACAGATGTTAACTAGCTTAATATAGCTGGTGAATGCCCTCTGTAGTTGTCACAATTAGATAGGAATTCTCCACTGCTTACGTTTTACCATGTACATCATGCCCCCCTTGCCTCTGCCGCATGTTTCCTTCATAGCTCCTACATGTTTGCATGTAACCAGTTTGGTGTAATGGTTAAGTGTGCAGACTTAAACCCTGGGAGAACTGGGTTTGATTCCCCACTCCTCCACATGCACCTGCTGATTTGACCTTGGTTCAGCCACAAGTTCTGTCAGAGCTGTTCTGCTCAAGAGCAGTTCTGGGAGAGCTCTCTCAGCCTCACCTACCTCACAGAGTGTCTGTTGTGTGGAGGGGAAGGTAAAGGAGATTATAAACCATTATGAGACTCCTTTGGATATAAATCCAATCTCCTCCTCTTCTTTATTGACTTCATTTGTGCTCCACCTTTCTCTCCAATGGAGACCCCAAGCAGCTTACATCATTCTCTCCTCCATTTTATCCTCACAGTGATCTTGTGAGCAGTGTTCCCTCTAAGCTGAGTGTGAGCTAGCTCACGGGGGTTTTTTGCCTCTGGCTCACACATTTTTGTCTCAGCTCAGGAAGGACGGCCCCAGAACAAACTAATTTATGCAGCAGTCATATTGCTCACTCACAACTTTAATGCCGGTAGCTCACAAAGTAGAATTTTTGCTCACAAACTCCAAAGTTTAGAGGGAGCATTGCTTGTGAGGTAGGTTAAGGCAAGAATGTGACTAGCCCAAATCAAGCTTCCATAGCAGAGTAAGGATTGGAACCCAAGTCTTCCAGATACCGGACCGTGCTTTGGAAGATATGGGTTCCAGGAAAGCTTATGTTGCAGTTGGGGAGGGGGTGTTTCATGCATTTTAAAGGGCAGTCCTCCACCTCCTGTCAGAAGTGGTATAGTCCCTTTCTGCTGCGACCAAGCTGTACCACCTCAGTCCCACTTCATCCTTCTGTGTGTGCCTCTCAGGCCTGGATCTGCCCACGGTTTGGCAGTGCCATTTGGAGAAGCTGCTGTTCTTTGCTAGGCAGACCAAGCCAGGGAGCAGCTGTGTGGGAGGCCGAGGCCGGTTTGACAGGCTGTCTCATCTTCCTGAGATTCTGCAGCCTGCCAGCCGAAGCATCAGATTGAAACAAAGCAAGCGCTAATTAGCCAGTTAGGGTTACAGAGATGCCTCGCCTGGGAAATGGGGGATGGGGGAGAGACAGAGAGGATGGGGGGGCGGGTCCCAGGAGAGCCTTTCCCTCCCTGTCAGCCATGTTCAATTCCTTCCTCAGCAGCTTTTCTTGCAAATGGCTTCCTTGTGCTCACCCCCCCCCCCCAGCAGGAGTTGTGCTCTGTATGACCTAGAGAGGGAGATGGCAGTTCTGCTCGGGGGGCTCCAATTTATGGGCGCCTGGGAATGGAAGCAGAATGAAACTGGAAATAAAACAGGAGAAAAGCTCTCAGAGTCTACGCTTGTGCCTAACATTTAATTGTCTTTCTGCAGCTGCCATGAAAACACTTACAAAAAGAAAGTGATGAGAATCCCGTGGGCTTATTCCACTATGACCGTGTGCCAAGCCACCCCCAGCTACCCACCCACCCATGCAAAGAGAGCTTTTGGGAGGTTGCCAATGTCTTTATCAGCCTCAGCTCCTGTGCCATAGCCATCAGCAGGTTTGTGATACAAATCTCCATTCTACAAAAAACCTCCCCCCCTCCCACAAGTTGCTCACCATCTACTGGGAATGAAAGTTCTTTATCTGAAGGCCATTGTTTGCCCCATTCAGGATAGAGAAGAATAATACACATGCAGGCCATCAGTACATGTTAAGATTTTCCAAGGACAGCAAACTATGACCCTCCACGGCCCGTTCAGGTCAGGGAAATGGTTTACAGCCCCCACTTCCTCTGTGCTATGGATCCGATCCTAATCATACTCTATGTGCCTGAGCATCTAAGTTTCATCTGCGATTCCCAGCAAGTGGCCAGCTCTGGGGCAGACGTGGGGTGGGGTCCGGGAACAGTGTAATGTGAAGTTAGTCCTTTGGTTCCTGGAGACCTGCTACCAATCAGACCAGACAATAGAGTTAGATGGCCCAGTGGTTTCTCTTGGTATAAGGCAGATCTATAAGAGAAGTTTTAGAGGCAGCATTACCAAGGTTTTAATTCCTTTGGATAAAAGAGCTCTGCAGATTTAGGGTGTCTTTTATCAAGTTTTGTAATACTTCCTCTGGCACATTTTAAGAATGTTGTGAACTACAAACACCAGGGCTTTCAGATTGTGCCTGTAACATTTTCTCTCTCTCCTTGGGTTTTTTTTTTTTTGTACTAAATATATATCCAACCTGAAGAGCTCAAGGAAACATTTTTCTCATTGGGACATTTTCCCTAGATCTGATAGAAAGTTATACAATAGTACAGCTTTTGTATTTGTTTTAATTTTAAAAGTTTTTATTAGTTTCAAAGAATCAGGAATAGGGGATAAGAAGGGATAAGAAATAAAGATTATAAATCAGTCTTAATCTGCATAGAGAGTTTCAAAAAATACGTCTGCATCTGCTGTACTTTCTTAAAATGCATAGATTGTCACATATTATTACCTCTCAACTTTGCATCATCAATATTTTGATATTTTGTATTATAAATCTTTTTGTTAAAATATCTATTGAATTTTACATTTCCAGTAAAAGCAATCTTGTAATACAGAATACAGGAAAAAGGAGATATAAGTTCACACCAGAGAATCATAAGAATCTTGAGTATCTAGCCAGGCATAGAATTTCAACCAATATTTTCTTGCTTCTTCCTTAGATTTCCCAGCCAACAGCTGGGATAAAAAGTCCAGCTCTGCTGTTTCCAGAATTTTTCCCACCAAGTCCATTCTCATGGGAATTTCCTGAAATTTCCGTCTCTGTGCCAAAAGAATCTTGGCTGCTGTATTGAAATGCGCCAACAAATGTCTCATCTCTTTGGAATAGTCCTCAGGAAATATGTTCAATAGAAATAGTTCTGGTTTGAATTGAATCTGTGTCTTCATAATCTTCTGTAGTAATTCATGAACCATTTTCCAATTGTCCTTCACCATCTCACGTGTCCACCACATATGATAAAAAGAACCCACCTGTTTAGCACATTTCCAACATTTGTTAGACATATTAGTAAAATAAATCAATGTAAAATAAAAAGGAGTGGTGACAGTAGGCAACCTTGTCTTGTACCCTTTTGAATATTAATTGCTTCTGTTAGTTCCCCATTCACCATCACTCTTGCTCTTTGGAAAGAGTATATTGATTCTACCGCTCTCAAGAAATTTTCACCAGATTCCATACCTTTCAGTTGTTGTAACATAAATTGCCAACGAACATTATCAAAGGCCTCAGCATCCAAACAAATTAATGCCAGTTGTTTCTCTGGATGAGTCTCATAATATTTCAATATATTACAAACTGTGCTAACATTATCTTTCAAGTATCTTCTAGGAAGGAATCCAGCCTGGTCTTGATGTATTGTAGACTGTAGAACTTTCTTCAAACATTGTGCCAATATTGCAGCAAAGATTTTATAATCCACATTTAAAAGAGAGATTGGATGATAGTTTTTTATATCTTTCAGATCCTCACCTTCTTTTGGAATTAAGGATATTGTAGGTTCTTGCCATGAAGCTGGTATTTGGCCTTCATCTTGAATCTTTTCAAGGAGACATTTAAATGGTAACAGTAAAGACTCCTCATAAGCTTTGTAGAATTCCACAGGCAGTCCATTTGGACCCGGGGCTTTACCATTCTTTTGAGATGCCATTGCGTCTCCAAGTTCCTTATTGTTATTGGTTCATTTAAAAATTTTTGTTGTTCTTCTGTAAATTTGTTAAGATTATTTTGGTTAATATAATCTTCTAAATCTGTCTTGTGAACTTATCTTCATATAGCTTTTTATAAAATTGTTCCACGATTTGACATATCTCCTGTTTTTGAACTTTCTCTTTATTATTCTCATCTTTCAAAACTGGTATTATTCTTTTGGCGTTCTCTTTTCTCATTCTATAGGCCAACCACCTTCCAGGCTTATTGGCATGCTCAAAAAAGTTTTGTCTGGCATATCTCAATTTTAACTCCATCTCCTCTATGAATAACAAGTTCAATTGATGTTGTGTTTCTTTAACCTTATTTTGGAACTCCTGTCTTGTCGGTTGCGTTTTTAAGTTCTTTTCAGCTTCTCCAGCTTGCAACATTAGTTTTTGAAAATTTTCAGTTCTTTCTTTCTTTTTCTTGGCACTATATCTAATTGCAAGGCCCCTGAAGTATGCTTTAGCAGTATCCCAAACTACTTGCATCTTTACATCTTGTGTTATGTTCTGTTTGAGAAAGGATTCCGTTTCAACCTTAGATTCTTTAAGAATATCTTTCAGAATTGAGGTATTTAACCTCTATGATCTTCTCATTCGCGTACTTTTGAACTTTACCGTTACAAAACTATGGTCTGATATGACTCTTGTTTGAATTTCTGTCTCAACTAAATCTTTAACCAAATTTGTAGAGAGCCAACACATATCAGTTCTTGACCACGTTTGATGACTAGGAGAATAATAGGTAAAGTCTTTTGAATTTGAGTATCTTGTTCTCCATGCATCAACCAGATCCAATTCTTCTGCTAGCTTCCAAAAGCTTTTTGGCAATTGAAGACTTTTAGTCTGTTTATTTTTTTTTTGTCCAGTTGTCTGTCAGAAACTGCATTAAAATCTATTATACAATATTCCACATATTCCAAATTTGATCATTTAAAATGTAAAACTTGAAAGAATTTCTCTTGATGATCATTTGAAGCATAAATATTTGCAAGAAGGATTTTTTTATTGTCCACAGTAATTTCCACCAATAGGGTTCTTTCATCTTCAGAGGCATATTGTAATTGTGGATTAAATTTATCCTTAATAAATATTGCCACTTCCCTTTTCTTTTTATTCATGTCTGTTGCTGTAAATAAACTTCCAAGTTTCTTATTTTTCAAAAGGTGTTGATCTTTAGTTAAAATATGGGTTTCTTGTAAACAAATTATATCCATTTCCAATTTTGTCAAATATCTGAAGGCCATGCTCCTTTTAACAGGAGAAATTGAGTCCATTCACATTAATAGAAATTATTGATGCGATTATGGATTTTTGTTATCACTATCTTTTTTAGTCTGCAGTCTTTGGGTATAAACAATTTTATTGGTAACATATGGTAGCAAATCTATATCAATATCTTACAACTTAAAAAAGAAAAATTTATCTACCCCATATCTTACTTTTCCCCCACCCCTCCCCCCGTTATTTGACCCCCACCAGTGTTATTTACTTAAAAAAATATTAAAGGTACCCTTAACTATTAAGAAAACCAAAAGTTATATTCTTCTTTTAAAACTTAATCATTATCAAAAATTGTCCAATGTCCTTTTATTTTCCACTCTTTTTCTACGTATCTTCTGAACTTCTTCCACTCCATCTTAAAACTTCCAAATCATAGTCTCTTAATATTCTTGTTAATTTGTCCATTTCACTCCATGTCATAACTTTTATAATCCAATCCCATTTTTCTGATTTTTTTTTTTTTTTTTGCTTCCACAACTGCGCATACAATGTCCTAGCGGCTGAGAGCAAGTACCAGATTAAAGTTCTAAATTCTTTTGGAAATGTTTCCATTTGCAGTCCCAACAGAAAAGTCTCTGCAACTTTGTTAAACTCATATCCCAAGATCTTAGAAATCTCTTGCTGAATCATCTGCCAAAACATTTTAGCTCTTTCACAAGTTCACCACATATGGTAGAAAGAACCTTCATGCTTTTTACATTTCCAACATCTGTCTGGCATCTTATTATTCATCTTTGCCAATTTTTTAGGAGTTATATACCATCTATACATCATCTTAAAACAATTTTTTTAATACTTTGACATGTAGCGAGTTTCATAGAGTTCTTCCACAGATATTCCCAAAATTCCATTTTTATTTCTTTATTTACATTAATTGCCCATTTAATCATTTGAGATTTCACTACTTCATCTTCTGTAGACCATTGTAAAAGTAATTTGTATACTTTTGAAATTAGTTTATCATTGTCTCCAAGCAGAACTTTTTCCATTTCTGTTTGCTCTTTCCTTATTCCTTCAGTTTTAATGTCATTCTCTACCAAGCTCTTTATTTGTTGCATTTGAAACCAATCATATTTGTGACTCAATTCTTCAGCAGTTTTCAGTTCTATTTTTCCATTTTGTATTTTTAACAATTGATTATATGACAGCCACTTTTCTTCACCTATCTCAGCCGTTATCTTTATTACTTCAGCTGGCACTATCCATAAAGGTCTTCTCTCATCTCCATATTTCTTGTATTTTGTCCATGTATTTAATAAATTGCTTCTTATATAATGGTGAGAGAAAAGACCATCCATCCTCTTTTTTCCATAATACAAATATGCATGCCAGCCAAATTTATTTCCGTGACCTTCCAACACTAGAAGTTTTTTGTTTAACAGTGTTATCCATTCTTTCATCCACACTAAGCAAACTGCTTCATGATATAATTTTAAATCTGGTAATTGAAATCCGCCTCTCTCTTTTGCATCTGACAGAATTTTCATTTTAATCCTTGGCTTCTTCCCAGCCCACACAAATTCTGAGATTTTCCTACGCCATTTATCAAATTGTTTGGCATCCTTCACAATAGAAATAGTTTGGAACAAATACATTATCCTTGGTAGAATATTCATTTTAATTGAAGCTATTCTGCCCAGCAATGACAGATTAAGCTTATTCCATTTTAGCATATCTTCATCCATTTTATGCCATAACTTCTCATAATTTTTTTTAAACAGATCAATATTTTTCATTGTTATCTCCACCCCTAGATACTTTACCTTAGAGGTAACTTCACAACCCGTTAGTCTCTGTGATTCTTGTTGTCTATTCATCTGCATATTTTTACACAGAATTTTAGATTTTTCTCTATTTATAGAGAGTCTCGCCAACTCCCCATATTCTTGTATTTTAATTAATAGCAAAGGTGTAACTTGTATGGGGTTTTCATTTATAAACATTATATCATCAGCAAATGCTCTGTATTTGTAAGTACAACCTTGCCCTTTGTTCAGAGTATATTGCTTTTATCATTCTTATAAAACTTTCTCCCAACTCCATTTTTTTCATTATCACGAACATAAAGTCCCAGCTTAAATTGTCAAATGCTTTCTCTGCATCTGCAAAGAATAATGCTACTTCTTTTTCTGGATGTCTTTCATAATATTCTACAATATTTACAACAGTCCTAATATTGTCTCTTATTTGTCTTTTGGGAAGAAACCCTGCTTGATCTTCCTTTATAAAATTTATCAAATGTTGTTTAAGCCGTTTTGCCAAGATTCTTGTAAATATTTTATAGTCATTATTTAATAACGAAATTGGTCTGTAATTTTTTACATTCGTGGCATCTCTATCTTCTTTAGGTATCAACGAAATAACAGCTTCTTTCCATGTATTTGGTACTTTCCCTTTTATTCTTATTATATTCATCAACTTCTGCAATTTTGGTATTAATTCGTCCTTAAAAGTTTTAAAATATTTAGCTGTATATCCATCTGTACCAGGAGCTTTTCCATTTTTCATTGCATTGATTGCTGCTTCAATTTCTATCTTTTCAATTGGCTCATTCAAAACTTTTCTCATATTTTCAGTTAGGGGTTCTATTTTTAACTTTTGTAAATATTCATCCATCTTCTCTTTTTTTATTCTAACACCTTTAAACAGTTTGGCACAATACTTGAAAAATTCTCTTTTTATTCCCTCTTGAGTAACCACTTCTCTTCCATTTACCACAATTCTGTTAATAATTCTATTTTCTCTCTTTTTCTTCAATTGCCAAGCCAAATACTTTCCCGGTTTATTTGCTCCCTCAAAGGATTTCTGCTGAAATCTTTTCAAACTCCATTCTACTTCTTTATTCAACAAATGTTTCAATTGAGTTTGTAGTATTGTAATTTCCCTTAAAATTTTCTTTTTCCCTGGTCTTTTTCTCAACTCCCCTTCCTTTTTCTTTATTCCATTTTGAATGTCCAACAACTGTTTTTCTTTTCTTCTCTTGTCTTTATTATTCAAAGTAATCAACAATCCTTTCATTACTGCTTTATAAGCATCCCAGACTGTCTGAAAATCAATATCTTCTTTATCATTCACTTGGGAAAAGGCTTTAGTTTTTTTTTCTAGATATGTCACTGTTTCTTTATTCTGTAGCAAATCTTCATTCAGTCTCCATCTTCTCAATTTCTTGGACAATTTTGTAATCCACAATATTGGGTTATGGTCAGCCCCTATTTTAGGTAAAATCTCTATCTTCTTTGTTATAAGACTTAAGTCTTTAGTTCCCCACAGCATGTCAATTCTAGAAAAAGTTTTGTGTCTTGCTGAAAAAAAAGTATAGTCCTGCACTTCAGGATTAAATTTCCTCCATATATCTTCTAAATTTTCTTGTTTAGCCAATTCAAAGAAAGACTTTGGCAATTTCCCTTCTTTCCCATCATTTTTTTCCTCCAGATCTATCCAATGAGTTCTTAACTGTTCCATTGAAGTCTCCCATTAACAATACTTGATCATAGGTCAGTTCATCAAATTGTTGTGTAATATCTTTGAAAAAAGCATCCTTTGCACCATTAGGCGCATACAATCCCAATAACAATGTTTTTTTCCCATTTAATATTGTCTCCACTGCTACAAATCTTCCGTCCTTATCTTTAAACACTAATTTTGGCTCCAATTCTTGTTTGATATATAAAACCACTCCTCTTTTCTTCTGTTCAGCTAGTGAAAAAAATTCTACTCCCAATTGTTTATTCCATAAAAATTTATAATCCTTTTGTTTAATATGTACTTCTTGCAAACATATTATATTAAAGTTTTGTTTCTTAATCCAATGAAATGTTGCCCTTCTTTTTTGTGGTGAATTTAGTCCATTAACATTCCAAGACAATAATTTGTAATCCATCATGGTGCAAATTCTTTATTTTCTTCAAAAAATCTACGCAACTGCTGAGCATTTGTAAGTGTGACTCTTTTCCCCTGGAGTTCAAAGCTCAAACCTTCAGGTATAATCCATCTGAACCTCATGCCATTGTCCCTCAATTTTTCTGTCAGCTTTTTATATGTTCTCCTATTGTTTATCACTTGCCTTGGCAACTCCTTCATGATTCTCACTTTACTGCCTCCCACTATCAGTGCCTTTTCAAAAAATTTATTCATGATCCTTCCCACCATTTCCTTTGTCATATATCTTATAACAACATCTCTTGGTAGATTATTTTTCTTGTCAAAAAGTGAATTCACTCTGTACATATAGTCATACATATTTTTAGTCTCTTCAGGATCTTCAGAATAAAAATTCTGCAATTATTTTTATTATATATCCTTTCAAGTCACCATCGTCCACTTCAGGTACTCCTCTCAGACGTATCTGAGTTTCCATCAATTTGCAGTCATGGATTGTCACTTTTTCTTGAATTTTCAACAAGGTGGAATCATAAACTTTCATTTTTCCTTCTACTTCCTGCACTTTCTTAGATGTTTCCCCAGTTTCCTTTCTGAGATCTTCCATATCCTTTTTAATCTCTGCAATAATTTCTTCTTTTGATTCATCTATCATCTTCCTTACCCCTCTCATCATTCTGGCTTCCATCGCGTCCAATTTTTCCTGCATCTTCTCCAATGAAAGAGCCCTTGTTCAGGGCTGCTTGGCTTCAGACATTTAAAAACACCAAAAATTTTAACGTCACAGATTTCGGATTTAACTGTCTGGTTCAAAAGATTAGGGCTTGCTTTTTATAATAAACTTAGTTTAACCTTCCTCAGAGCTTCCTAGACCAAGATATAATTTTTTAAAACTTTTAAAAACCCTGCAAAAAAACCGAAATTTTAGATCTCACCAATTTTCATTTTGACTATCAGATTCAAAAGAGTAGGACTTGCCCTTTACGGCAAGCCCAATTTTGCCATCCTCTGAGCTCCCAAAGTCCAGATATTTATTTTTAAAGTTTTTAAATTCTCCAAAATGGCGGCAGCAACTTTTTATTACTTCTTGCAATTTCTTTTCCCTTTTAAAAATTTCCGAGGACCACACAAATAATATGACCAATAGTTCTTATCTTCTTCCCTGTTTTCAGTTGATTCCAACAATTTATACTGTCCCAAATTCTTTTTTATAACAATGTTTATAATTTAGCCTCCCAGCATTGGCCACCGATGTTTCTCAATGGTATATATTCCTAGAGTAGGTTTTCTTTCCACTACTTCCTGTTTTTGTTACCACAAAGTCACAAGGAGATCTCACGATACTTGACGTATTTCCTGTCTTGCTCAGATGTGCTGCAGGTCTGTTCCAATAAGATGATGTTGCTTTTACTTCCAAAACCGCAAGTAGACAAAACAATAAAAGCCCTATATGGCCTGGGACCTGCCTACCTGAGGGACCGTCTCTCCCCACATGTTCCCCAGAGAGTACTGAGGTCTGGGACTCAAAATCTCCTCACCATCCCTGGGCCTAAGGAAGTCCGTCTCAAGGCGACTAGAGACAGGGCTTTCTCTACAATGGCTCCAACATGGTGGAACCAGCTACCGGAAGAGGTGAGGGCCCTGCAGGATCTTACTCAGTTCCGCAGGGCCTGCAAGACAACCCTCTTCCGGTTAGCCTACGCCTGTTTGGATAAATGTAGCCTGCTAAACTGCTGTGTTTTATACTGTGTAGTTTTAATGTTATAATGTTATAGTTTTTAGGTTTTTGAATGCTTAACTTTTAAACGTAATAACTTTGCTTCTGTTTTATTGTTTTATCGTTTTGTCGTTGTTGTGAGCCGCCCTGAGCCATTCTGTGGGAAGGGCGGGATATAAATTACGGAATAAATAAATAAATAAATAAATAAATAAATAAATAAATTCCTTCTCCCTTTTTAGCAGTTTTTAACACTGTCCTTTATATTTATAAAATCCAAATTTCACCTCTTCTTTCCCTCTTCTTCCAAGCTCTCTATATTTTCTTTTTCCACCTTTTAACTTTGTCCCTTTAAGCTATAAATTGCTCCGGAATGAAAAAATAATTTCTGTACCTTTTCTTCCAATTATCCAAGTTTCCACTGGTCTTTCAAAGCTTTAGATGTTTAGCAATGTCCAAGAAGGTTAGGATCCTAACGAGCTTATGTCAAATAAATGACTCTGGGCACTTCTGCAGACAATGACTATGCAACTTCTCCTGAGACCCCTCAAAGCCTCAAAAAAGTCCCCTCTGGGGCTCCCTTTTAGCCAAGGTAAATCTCCTTAAAGTTTTCTGTGCATGTCTTGGACTATTCTCTAACTGAGAAAAGTAGGCAGTAGGCATTAATTTGCCTTCCACTACCCCGAACAGAAGTTCCAGCCTGCTCCCGTTATGAGAGACAGCTCAGCTCGCCATTTTCCTCCCCCGGAAGTCCTTTTTTAGTCTGCAGTCTTATCGGATATTTCCGTGATTCATTTGGATTCTCTTCACCAGAGCTTCCTTCTTCCTCTTCATCCTCCTCCTTTTCCTTTCCCTCTTTTTCCTTCACTCTATCCAGAAAATTCTGGGCTTTGAAAATGGAGTTTATCCTGTACCTGTTCTCTTCATAAGTAAAAAGGATGCCTTCCAGCATTAGCCATGTATAGGGTATTTCTCTTTCTCTCAGGAAGCCTGTTAAAGCTTGGTATTCTCTCCTCTTTTGTCTCATTGGTCATGGTACCTCTCTCAAAATTTTCACCGTATTTCTAGCCGTCATCATTGGTTTGTCTCTTGCTTGCTTCAAAATATCATCTCTGGTCCTCTTTCTTTTAAGTTTCAAGTGAATTTCACTGGGCAATTTATTCTGTCTCATAAAGCTTGATGGCACTCATCTGACTCAATCAAACTCTCCTTCCATCCTTTGAGGAGTCACCTGTAATATTTCAGCCAAGGCTTCACTTAATATTTTTTGTAAATCTTCAGTTTTATCTTCTGGTATGTTTTGAAACCTCAGCATATAGGCAGCTCTGTCTATTTCCAGTTGCAAGAGTCTGGAATCATGTATGTTCTGTTCTTTTCCCAATTGTTCCACCTTTTGTGTATTATCTGTCACATGGGCATCTAATGCCTTTAAGGCTTTATTGGTCTCTGCTGTCTGTTTGCTGTTCTCTAGAAGCTCTTGTTTGATCCTGGCCCAGATGAGGAGCTGGGTGAAGGTATTGGTGGTTTACCTTCTCAGTTATCTTTTTTTAATTGTTTCTTTAAAGCCAATCACAGCTTTATTTCCCATCCTTGTTAAAATAATTGCACTCACCGCCACAAGATCCGTATGCTGCCTCTTAGGGGTTTGTTTTGGAACTCAGTATTCCTGTTTATAGTAGATAAGCGGATCTCTGCCAGACACTGCCAGTATTATAGAGTGATTTTAAAAGAAAAACAGCCTTCTAGCTTCTGTCAACAATTTGCCAGACTCAAAACAATGATAAGACTAAACAACATCCTTAGTGCCACTTAGCCAAAACAGTTCAACTCACTAAAACAGAAACAATTCACTATAACAGGTCTTCTACCAATGATAGTTCAATTAAAATCCAAGTCACAACAGGATCATCCGACTGCTTCAAGGTGTAAATTTGTAATCCAGGGCTGAATGCTCTATTTATAACCCACAAGTGAGATTAAAAATTAAACAAACAACCCAAGAGAAAAAGAAAAACACAAATTGGACCAGACACTCCCAAAAAGATAGTTACAAAAATAAGAAAGACTTCAAATATGGTATATAAAAAAGAGAAAAAATGGAAAAATGAATCAAAAGTCAAAAATATTCAAACCATATTAAAAATAAAAACAAAATTAAAGGGTTATATCTATAACATCCACCATCAGAGAATTATAATCCACTTTGAGAATTTGCACAGGCATTCTTCCTTCAACCAACAATCAGGTTATGTTTTATAATCCAGTATACAATGCCCACCAGGATTTAAGTGTCTAGTCAGAGCTCACATAAATTTGTTCAGAGCACTTCATAAGCTTCAAATTACTTCTTAAACCAGCTGTCCTTCTCATCCATATATGCTTGCAAACAACTTTCCCAAAGTCAAATCTTTCTCCAGAAAGAAGTTTAAAACACATCAGTTAAATTCAGCCATCGAGTCTCTTCTATGTTTAGAAATTAGTGTGATTCATATTTCTCATGCAGGGATTATAAGCATCACCAGGTTAGGCAGAAACTTGGAAGCCTCGAATGAGAAAGAGAGACATGGCAGTCATGTCAGGCAATGGGATCTCAAATCAACCAGACCTTGAATTGTTGCAAAGTTAGGCTTTATTCGATAATCCATAGGCATCAGAACGAAGAAAATTGAGACTGATACTATGTAGCAGTACAGAGCATACTTTAAGGGGAATACATCAAAGGGTATCACACAAAGCCACAATTCTAAACATTGCTGAACTGAGGTGCGACGATTCACACGGTCTCCTTTCCTTATCTTATTGTTACGGTTAGTCTTCCGGGGATGGCCAAGCGGCTGTCCCTGGAGGTGCTTTATCTTCAAAGGGGAATTCTTGCCTTTGTTAGTATCAAGGGAAAGAAATGTTCACACCAAGCACTAGCAACAATCTACAACTCTCTACCTTGATATGCAAGGTCTTTCTCATGGTTAGTAACAGCGTTTCAAGATGGCAGCAGTTCAGCTAAGCACTTTATTTCAGGAAAAGTTACATCGTCTGACAGTCAACCCTCGAGCTATTTAAAAATGGCGATCGAGACAGTGAGACTTGGAGCGAGCTGGGATCGGGGGGCAGCCGCCACCGCTGTCACCCCCGTTCGACTGCTCGAGCGGCTTGCCTTCCAGGACCCTTCCTGGGTCTCAGAGTCGAGTCTCCCCTCAAGGGGGACCCCTCCGCTGTCAGATTTAGAAGCGGCTCTGGACATGACGGTCCGAGCAGCTCCTAATAGCGCGTTGCCGAAACCAGAAGTCTCCGCTTTTGTATTTGTTTTAAATGGGCCAGAACAGCTACCTGCAAATGTTGTTTGCAGTATTTATATTTGATTTACAAACACCCTGGCAGAACATGTTGGAGGTAAAAGGGTTCCTCAAAGCGGGCAGCAGAGCCACTGATCCTGCACCAAGACCCCCAAAGTGATGATGAGGAGCCTGAAGACGACTCAAACAATTCTCTGCCTCTGTTCCTTTTTTCCCTGTGAATTCAGTGTGCGGATGGACTCCAAGCTGTTTCTTGGTCTCTGACTTTAGACTTGACACCTTCCAAAGGTAGAGTATCTCCAGCCCCAAAGGATTGTTCAAGGTATTTGAAAATTCTTGAGCACTCAGTGTAACCAGGCATCAAGCCAGCCAAACTCACAGAGGGTCTACATAACGCCACGTTTGGTCCTCCTCAAGTCTCTTCAGCCAAGGGGAGTTGCAGGTTCTGTGGTAGAAATTTTCAGACATGCTCAGATCCTATGCAGATCTGAACTAATGTGTACAAGGAGAGCAAACTTATACCTCCCACTGTTTTCACAGAAAGAATGTTATTTTCTTAAATGGGGAAGCCTATGGGTACCTAAATAGTACACATGAAGCCTTCCCACCCAACTGGCAGCAAATAACTCACCGGGGGGTACTTATACCCTGCTTTTCTTCCCAGTAGAGTCCCAAGTGGCTTAAAATGTCATTCTCCCCTCACAACAACCCTGAGAGGCAGGTTAGGCTGAGAGCATGTGACTGGCCCAAGATCACCCAGCACGCTTCCATGACAGTGTGGAGATTTGAACCTGGGAGACCCAGATCCTAGTCAGACACTCTAACCACTACACCACACTGGCTCAGATCAGGAAACAGCATAGTGGGGAAGCCTTCAACACCCACTCCTCATGGTCCCAGTATAAATCAGGCCCCACACACCTGTGAATCAAATTCCCAGCATGAAAGTATCTAAACCTGCAGTCTTGAAGTCGACCTAGAGAAAACATACAGCTCTGCTTTTATAACAGTATGGAATGTGATAACTGAACACTCAGAACCCAGAAGAAGAATTATGTTCTTTCTGCAAAATGATATCCCTGTTGTTAAGGGCTCGAATGGAATCACTCTTATCATCCAATTTCAGCTCAAATGCAAATATTTTTGAGCAGAGACTCTTCATACATTCAGCTCCAACATTTCACACATTGGTCTCACAATCCTACCATTTCTATTGCCCAAAAGAGCCTTCTCCAGGTTGCCAAAGGTTCGTCTCTGAAAGCTTTATACTGGCTTCATTTACGATAGTAACGGTTCAAAACTCAGCAGCTGCGGTGCATGAAATAGCACCTTAAATTCATGTGCATTTAAATGCCCTAAAAGTAAGAGGCACCCAATGTAATGATCCTGGGAAGGGAACTAACCCCTGAAGCCTGACACCACAAAATTCACAGAAACACAATTTTAACAAGGTTTATCCCCCTCGAAGCTAGCTAGTATGTAGATTCTCTTGCGTGCAGACTGATTAGGGACAGACATTTCCCTGGGACAGAAATAGGGATGGTCCCTGTAAGTGACATTTGATGTTTATGAAGGTCTGGAGAAAATAGAAACTTGTTACTCAGCTCCCAGTGCACACACCTTGGGACAACAACATATACAGCAGCCCACCAGGGGCTCAAGAAATCGCTTGCTTCCTGCCTAATGACAGGTGCTACAGCACCTGGCGAGCCACCATATGCATGTGGTCTCTGGCAGGGCTGGTTTCAGCATACCTTGACATGGGGCAGTTGGTGGGGCCTACAGCTTCTGCCAGAACCCACTGTCTTTAACTCCCCCACACCCATTTTCCTTCCCAGCTCCCCATCTGTGTTCCTTTCTCTGCCCATTTGCTTTCAGGCACTCCACCACCCATGCTCCCAGCTTCCCAACACTGAGGGTGAAGTGCATGCGGGTGGCGCACAGTGCCAGCATTCCTGGTGGCCACAGCAGCAGCACTGTCCATTGCTTGTATCAGCCAGTGCTGTTGGGGAGACAGCATGAACATGGTGCAAGCAGTGCGAGGGCTTGGGAGCAGGGAAAGGATGCACAGGCAGGTGAGGGTTCAGGGAAATGGGTGGCTGGAAAGGGAAGCATGATCGAAGGAGGTCTCTTGGTGGGCTGGTGGGGGCTCATGGGCACTGTTTACTCAGGGAGGCCACCAAAACCTGGAACTGGCACTAGTCTCTGGTACAGCCTCATGTAAAACGAGGGTTGAGATGCTCGGGAGAACTAACAACGAAGGATCCTGCAAGGAGTTACCTTCTATGAGGCTAATATCAAAGCCCTTTTACAAGAAACTAATTCCCCTTCCCTGCTGACAGCTCCAGCCATCCTTTCTGGAGACAAAGCGAACATCTGAACCAGCAGTGGAGTTGGCGCTGCTGCCTTAATGGCCCATGAATTTTTCAAACCCCCAAATTAAATTTTCATTCTAATTTATGCAGCTCTGATAACGGAGGGCCTGGATGGCAGGTAAAGATGATCTAGTTAGCTCTCTCTGCCTCTTTCCAGTTGGTCCCCCTCTTAGTAACCATCAGCTCCTTCTTAGTTACCGTGGATGTTCTGTTTGCATGTGATGCATCCAAAAAAACAAGTAAAGGTTAGAATAAAATCAGAAATGGGGTGTGTGTGTGTGAAAGAAAGAAAGAGAGAGAGAGAGAGAGAATTGCGTTGCTGGATCAAACCATGATCCATCTAGTCCAGCGTCATGTTTTCAGCAATGGCCAAATAAATGCCCGCAATCATATATGAAAACTGAAAGCCTGATCTTTAATCAAAGGTACAGTGCCTTTCAATGTGAAGGTTCTATTAGCAATTCAGGACAAGAGTTTCTGACGGAGCACAGTTTTAAAAGCCTCCTGCATTAACGGCCATCATCACATCCTGTGGCAGTGAGTTCCATTTTTTTAATACGTGTGTGAGGTATCAGGCCCAAAATTACTGTCAATCCATTTCACTGGATAACACTTCCCATCTCCTATGTTCTTGCATTTCCCTGGGGAGGGTGGGGCAAGCTGGTCTTCGTGAGGTTTAACTGGATATACTCTGAACAAGCTTAGACACAGTCAAGGTGACAAAAAGACTGTTGTTTACATAGGATTTCCAATGGTTGTTCTCTTTATACTTGAAACCATAGAAATGTTATCAACACAGGTCAAATAAGCTACCCTGTATTTTTTTAAGTACCTTTGATTTGCATAATATCTGTCCATATTTTTATTTCACCTGCCTTTAACGAGCTGAGGGCTGCACGCTCCATTCCTCCCTGCCCACCAGTCCTGTGAGGTAGGTAAGCTAAGAGTCCCTGGCCCAAAGCAGAAATATATCAGAGGTGTCCTGCTGGATCAGGCCAGTGGCCCATCCTGTTTCATGCAGTGGGCAACCAGTTCCCCTGCTGGGCCAACAAAACAGGGCACAGAGATCAAGGCCTTCTGATGTTGCTTCCTAGCATTGGTATTCAGAGGCTGACTGCCCTGTCTATGGAAGTCCCCTGTAGTCAACACACCTAGTTTTGTGGCAAGTAGAGACTTGAGCTTAGGCCTCCCATCTCCCAGTTTGACTCCCAGACCACTTCATCCCACCAACTCTCTGCTTGTGTACATTAGGGGGATGCAGTTATTTTTTCCCTTCGTATTTTTTGGCTCAGGTCTACCTGTCTCAAAAAAAAAAAAATGGGATTCCTCCTGAAAAAATCCTGGATCCCAATACCAGTTATATATTTGGATCTGGGATTTTCTGGAATCCCAAAATTTTTTCAGGTCCAATAGATCCAAGAAGAAAAAGAGAAAAAAACAACAGTGGCAAGCCACAAAAAACAGGGTGCATTTAAAGGGACTGCACATGAGATCCTGGGAAATGATGGGGAGGCTGCTTCCAAAAGGCTCGGCTGTTTTGCTCAGTTGTTTTGGGCTCTGTTATGCAGGCCCTTTAAATGTGACTGCACAAGAGAGCTTGAAGCTGAGCTGGCAGAGAGGCTGTTCCCCACCGGCTCAGCTGTTTTGGGCTCTCTTGTGCAGTCCCTTGAAACATGCTTGTCTAAAGGGACTGCATAAGAGTGCTCAAAATAACTGAGCCCTCAGGGACCCTAGACCCTGCTGGGTCAGCTGTTTTTGGGGCTGTCTTCTGCAGTCCCTTTAAATATGCTCTGTTTAAAGGGGCTGCAGAAGAAAGCCCAAAAAACAGCTGAGCAGCAGGAACAGTCTGCTCCCACCTCAGCTCTTTTTGGGGGGCTTTGCTGATCTCCCTGATAATTCCCAAATATATCAGGGATTTTTGGGGGGGAGGGGATTTCTTCCTGGTTTTCCCAAAAATTCCCAGGTATCTTTGGGATACCAAAATATACCTGGAAAATACTGATAAAGTATTTTTCAGAATGCACACAAGCCCCTTTTATTTTTCACAGCAATAACCATTTGAAATTAACAAGAGGGCCCAAAATAGAGGTTCCTGAAAATAATTGTGCCTTCCCTAAATGCCGTTCTTCCCTGCCTTGGATCACCAGAGGAATGGCCATGTTATCTGTGGCATCTCAGCTTTCCCTTGTCAGAAACTTCCAGTCTGTACCATAGGCCTCCCATGCATTGTAGAGGATTCTGGGATGCACTGCTGGGCAGGGTCAACATACACTGCAATGTGGCATCTGCCAGGGCCCATGGCTTCTGGTTGGGCCCACTGCTGCTGACTCCCTATGTGTGCATAAGAATGTAAGAAGAGCCCTGCTGGGTCGCACCATTGGTCCATCTAGTTCAGCATCCTGTCTCACACAGTGGCCAACCAGTTCCTCTGGAGGGCCAACAACAGGGCACAGAGGCTGAGGCCTTTCCTTGATGTTGCCTCCTGGCTCTGGGATTCAGAAGTTTAGTGCTTCTGAATACAGGGGCTCCCCTCAGTCACCAGTAGCCATTGATAGATTTCCCCATCATGAATCTGTTTAATTCCATCTCTTCTGATGCCTGCACTCATGCCCTTCCACTGCCTGTTTGTGCCCCCAGTTGCATGTGCTTAGAGCTCCTGGAGAAGGGCACGATGATGGTGCACAAAGCATGAGTGTTCCTGGAGGCCATTGTAGTAGCACTCCTAGCTACTTCCACCATCACCCAGCCAGCACCACTGGGCAGGAGTGACTGCAGGAAAACCCATGAAGCTGCCTTCTACTGAATCTGACCCTTGATCCGTCAAGGTCAGTACTGTCTACTCAGACAGGCAGCAGCTTTCCAGGGCCTCTGGCAGAGGTCTTTCATATCACCTGCTGACTGGTCTTTTTAGCTGGAGATGCCACAGATTGAACCTGCAATGTGCAAACCAGAGGCCCTTCCCCTGAGAGTGCTTCCAAGCGGGCAGGAGAAAGATGCATAGGTAGGTGGAGGTATACAAGTGGCTGGGCGAGAAGTAGGCACAGAGAGGCCCTGAGCACTCTCTGCCCAGCAACCCCCAAACCCTGTAACTGGCCCTGTCTGCCAGGTTTCCCCATCCTCCCACCCCAGCAGGGAACATGCCCCAGCATTCTCCTGACAGCCCAGGCTCGAGCATTTCTCTATCCACTCCAGTTCACAGGCAAGACGAGATGCAGCGCATCTCCCGGGATTAAACCCCGTTGCTCCTCATGCATTAATGAAGGAACATAGCACAGCTCTTAATAATGTCAGACCAGAGAGAGAGAGAAGTCATTCCCATCCTCCAGCCTTCTTTTTCACAGCCGAGGTGGAGGAGCGTGCAGAGAACACAGATGCTCTGTATTTATTAATTTGGTTGGTTTGCGAAGGGTCTGCGTGGGCTCATGCTAGGATATGTGGATGACCAAAGAACAGGTTCAGGGGAGTGAGAGTGAGAGTTTGAAATTGCATGTTGCTCAATAAGGGCACACACATTTGCAGTCACTGCTTCCATTGCCCAAGTTGGAGCCACTGGATTCATTCCACTGGCAGAAGTGCTTTACTCTGGTGGGAGGAGTACCTGCAGGAAAGTACCTCCACTGGGAGAACAGATCCAAAGGGTGCAAGTTGCTCTGTGAAGCTGGTCCCAGAGAGAAGAAAGAGCCAGCAGCCTTCTGAACCAGCTCTTGCTCACTCTATTCCAAAGGACTGGACACTTACCTGCTCTCCTCTCCTTAATTCCACAGTCCAGATCTACACTGTGCCATAAGCAGACAGCATGCGTGCTGCCACACCACAAATAGCTCCAAATGATCCAGTGGTTATCACCTTATGGTGACACATTAAGGACACACACATTTGCAATCACTGCTTCCATTGCTCGAGTTGGACTCACTGGATCCATCCCTGTAGCATGTGTTAAGCATATGGCATAAATACACCCCTAATTTATCAGGGACAAATAGCATCTTTGCACATGACAACACTTTTCCTGTCTCTGCATTAAACTGGAACATCACAAACATGTGCTTCTGAACATAGAGGTACATGCATCAGGGAGTCACCAAACGTAGCACATGGCTCTGAAACTATGATTGAAAGAGGGATATCATTCCTCATTTCAGTGGACTAGAAACCTCTCATTGGGTGAACATGTTGGGCATAGTTTATATTACAAATGTGTCTGCTTTCTACCAATTTAACTGTCAAGGGTGCTTGCTGATTTGGCAAGGGTGCTGCTGATATTTTCTGTTTGTGATTCTTACAGGCCCAAACTGAGGCTGTGGCCACATGGTGACCTTTTTGCATCCCATCCATATGTCAGTACAGTGGTTGCAGTGTTGGATCAGCAAGTCCCAGGTTTGAATCTCCCTTCTGCCATGGAAGCTCTCTGGGTGACTAAGAGCAGTCACATGCTCTTAGCCTAACCTACTTCATAGAGTTGTTGTGAAGATAAAGTGGAAGAGAGTGATAAGCAACTCTGGATCCCCATGGGGAGAAATGAAGTAAATATGTAAATAAATGCAGGGGGTTTTTTTAAAGCTTGCAGAGCAGCAGCAGGTAGGAAACCCTATCTGGATTTTGTTCATGCAGGCTATAATACCAACCATTATTAAATTTTTGTACAGATTGTTGTTTTTGCTTGAGGTGTCCAGGGCTTTTTTTGTAGAAAAAGCCCAGCAGGAACTCATTTACATATTAGGCCACACACCCCTATGCCAAGCCAGCTGGAACTGCGTTCCTGTGCATTCCTGCTCAAAAAAAGCCCTGGAGGTGTCAAAATCTTTTGAGACTGAGCCAGCCTCCTCGTCTGTCTGTTGATGTCCAGCCTACTTCCAGTTTGCAGAATTTTTTTAAAAGGTCTTCTCTAGGGAAGGAGAAATTGGTATTAAACCAGCTACAGTCTGTAGTGTCGATAAGCGATTATCTCAGTATGAGCATGTATTTGCGGGAAGAATCTGTCATGCAACATCTGATGGAAGAACTGGAGGAGGGGAAGCAAAGAAGGCTTCTTCAGAAACAAATCCCAGGTGCTTTAGTTCCTCATAACTAAAGCAAATTCTATTTCTGCATCCCCCACGGTCAAAAGAGGATGTATTCTGAGCACAGAGTCCAGGAGAAAGCAAACCTAATTTGGCAGATGGAGCTTGAGGGGGTGGATGCTTAATGCCAGCTTTTGCTCAAGCTGTATCTGCAGCCAGGTATGTAGGTAGGAGAATGAAGAACAGGAGGATTTGGCACCAGTCAAAGGGGCCAGGCAGCTCAGCAGTTAGGCCCTGCGTGGCAACCGTCTGCCCACAGCTCCAGGGTTGCTCATAAACAGAGCATGATGGGGAATATCCAAAGTAAAATATGCAAATCTACAGAGAGCCCTGACCAGGCTAGCCCAATCATGTCAGATCTCAGATGCTAAGCAGGGTCAGCCTTGGTTAGTACTTAAGAATAGAGTTTACAAAGGAAGTTCATGACAGTTGCTATTCAGAGACAAGCAATGGCAACTACCACTGAAGAGAGAGAGGGCATTTTTGAGGGATTATTAGTATAATGCAGTAGTTCAAGAGGGCAGTTTTTATATGGGATAAGATTCCAGTCTGCTGCATTCTTTATGTGTCACCTTCCCTTTACTGCATTGTCTTCTCCCTTTCTAAGCTGCTTTCTGCCCGATGGTATGTCATGGCTTAGGCAGGTTTTATTGTTTGCATTGTTCTGCAGTTCGGCAGCCCTGGTCCCACTGCACCGTTTATTGGAGGTCTTTGCTAGTTGTCAGAATTGATTTTTACATCTCATACTCCGCCCTGAGTCTCAGTGGGAAAGGCAGTCTATAAATGAATTAAGTAAATAAAGTAGCCAAAAAAAGGGCAGGGATGGATATTTCCCATCATGTATTGCTTTAGACACACTGGAGAATTGCTGGGGCGGGAGGGGGGCTGACACCAAGGCCACAGCAGCCCTACTGGAATCAAAATGTGCAAAAGAGGGAATCATTTGTCTTATGTGTCACTTCTATCCCCACCCCTGCCTTACCTCGACACAAAGAGACCTTCCTCCTGCATATTTGCTAGGGAATGTGTATGACAGCTCTATCCCAAGATTTGCTGGCACCACAATCATTGGTGTGTTTGAAGCAGGGCCTTTTTTGAGCAGGACCGCACAGAAATGCAGTTCTGGCTGGCCTGGTGTCAGGAGGTGTGGTCTAATATGCAAATAAGGTCCTGTGCAAAACAATGGTTGTATCAGGGGGTGTGGCCTAATGTGCAAATTAGTTCCTGCTGAGCTTTTTCTACAAAAAAGGGCTTGGTTTGAAGGGAACTTCGTACTCATCAATCACATCTCTTCCTTCTCCCAAAGAACTCAAAGCAGCACACGTAGTTCTCTCCTCCATTTTTAGCTCCACAATAGCCTCATGAGGTAGGCTAGGCAGAGTGTTTGCAAAGAGTTAAGGTCACCTGGAAAACTTTGTGGCTCAGTGTGGGGTTGGAACCAAGGCCTTCCCAGCCCTACTGCAGTCAAAATAAGCAGGGGGCCCTGGGAACCTTCTGCCCAGAGCATGCCAGAACTGGGAACCAGCCCTAAAAATGAGGGTGTATGCTTCTCCCAGAGCACCTTTTACCAAGTTCAGCCACTGACCTTTTCCAGGGGAGGGATTGGTCCATAATTAGTGATGCCTTACTGCCATCCAGGCTGAACTGCCCCAAGATGCCTGTGCAAAGGGGCCTTAGCAACTAGTCCAGAATCCAGGTGGCAGCAAGCCTCCAAGAGCTCATCTCTCCTCATCTCTCTTCATTGGTTACCTGAAAGCTGCAAGGCCTTCAAAGTGTCAGCTCGGGCTTTGAAGCCCACTACTTGCTTATTTATTTATTTTACTTCTTTTATACCCCACCATTCTCCCCAGTGGGGATCCAAAGCAGCTGTCAAGCATGCTTATTTCTGTAACATGTTTTTCTTCTGGAGAAAGAGCTCTCTTCTGCTCCTCCCTTATTTACAACCATTGGGCAAGTAATAAATCCATCTGGCCCAAGGATGTTTATGCTACAGCCTGGCTGGCATTACTTTCAAGTCGCCTCTCCCACAGGTTCACACAGACAACTTTTATCTTCTATCAGAATAGTGTGAGAATGGTTGATGTTTCCAATAGCCTAAATTCCTTAATAATGAAATAGATAGTTGAACCCGTGACTCAAGTATGCATCTGTATGGTAACCTTTGATGATATCCTGTATAGCAACTGTGTAACTATGTGTACATTATTAATCCCAAGGCTAGTGTCCTTGGTACAGCTCCTGAGTTTCTAACAATAAGACAGCTTTGATTTAAAATAAAAGACTGCTTATTGAGAAATATCAGCGCTTGACGTTTTGGGAGTAATCCCACTTGGGGACGTAACCGAATCGGAAACTTTCTACCACAATGGCGGAGAAAGCCCCAGATAATGGAGAAGCCCCCGAAAATCCAGAACAACTGATTGGTGAGGATCAAGGACCCGACACAGCCCTGAGACAACCTCCGTGGCACGTACTCAACGTCAGGAGGCCGGCAGGGAGAGGGTCTCTGCTGCACATACAGCGACTATTCATAACCCCAACAGATTGGGGCCCCAGAAGGTCCACTAGCCTAATGGACGAAGCACCTGCTCGGAGAGAGGCAATCCTAGCACTGCTCCCCCTACGCACACGGATGGGGGACGACAGCAACCAAGGCACCTCGGAGGCGAGTGGAGGAGATGGTTGGGAAGAACGAGGCCCTGATCCGATCCCAGATGAGGAGGAGGAAGAACAAAACCCCAACTTCCTCCAAACAATATTAGAGATGGCCAGAAGTCAAAGAGAAGAAATTCGAGCAAACAGTGCATTCATGGCCCAAGAGGTGAGAAGGCAACTAGACCAGGCACTGCGACCTCCAGTGCAAAGAGGGGGGCAACCACCACAACCTCCCCACCGCCGCAGCTACCCCAACAACCTCAGCCGCTACTGCTGTCGCAGAGGGATTACAGCAAGGCTGTAAGCTGGATGCCACCTTTGATGGAGACCCCGAAGAGGTGAAGTACTTTTCAATACAAGCTAACAGTTTTATATTCTATTGGGGACACACTTTCCCCGATGAATTCAGCAGAGTGGATTACTTGGGTTCCAAACTGAAGGGGGCGGCCAAAAGATGGTACATAAGCCTGTACGAGACCCGAAACCCCGAATTAGACACGGTGGCGGCATTCCTATGAGCACTACTAATGCAATACAAAGACCCCCTGCAAGAAACCTGAGCGCTGACAACCCTGAGAGACCTACAACAGGGGTCCAAAGCCGTGAGAGAGTACGCAGCAGAGTTTCAGGCCAACGCGGCTAAAGTACGAGGGTGGAACGAGCAGATGAAGATCGAGCAGTTCCAGAGGTGCCTGAATGCCAGCATGCTGGATCGAGCCCTCCAACAGGCTCGCCCTACCATGCTGTTAGGGTGGGTGCAATTGGCGGAAGAAGTATAGACCAACATGAAGGGAGTGGCTCTCCAGCGTCAATAGCAGCAAGAGGGTAAGGGGGGACATGAGTCTCCGCCAGGGGCAAAAGCAGAAGGGTGGAAAGCAGGTCAGCCTGGGGGAACCACTAAACCAACCACCCCCAGATGCTGCTTTCGATGCAGCTACCCCAACCACTTGGCGGCGAATTGCCCCAAGCGGTCTCGAGGGCCCCCCTCACCCCGAAGACCAGCGCAGCCAAAGCGAAGATGAGCGAAAGAACCAGAGAAGGGCAGCTCAGCATCTGCAACCCCATGGGAGAAGGAGATCATCATTATTGACGAAATGGTAGAAGATGCCTGGGAAGATGAGTCGGCGGGAAACAGGAGCGACCTGCACTGAGAGGTGGCAAGCAGTAGGTCGTGGAACTAACGGTGCCACTGAGGGTGAGAATTATGGGTACTTTGTTTTTCATCCCACTGACTTTACTGAACCCTAGCCTTAAACGTTTTATGCACGCCCGAGCAGTATTAGATTCTGGGTGCACCAGAGACATAATCACACCCAAACTAGTGGAAGCTCTCGGACTCCCCATTGCAACACCCCATACAAATTGAACAGATGGATGGGACAGTAATGAAGGGAGAACCCTGCACAGAACAAACCCAAGGGGTGCCGGTGGGGATAGAAGAACACTGAGATACAGAGATTTTTGTTGTGGCCCCTTCATCATCATTTGACATTGTCCTGGGAGTGGGATGGTTGACCAAACAAGAACCTAAAGCGGGGGTTCATCAGACGGGCCACGGCCCTGCATGCCGCCCCAGTGCTTTTAAGGAAGAAGAAAGACGGGGGGGCTCAGGTTATGTATGTATTTTAGGGGGATCAACATGATTTCAACATCAAATGCATACCCCATACCCCTAATAAAGGATTTATTAAGCACCGTGTCGGAGGGAAAGATTTTCACCAAGCTGGATCTCAGAGACGCTTACTTCTGGGTATGCATAAAAGAAGGGGATGAATGGAAGACGGCGTTTAACATGCCGATGGGGCAATTTGAATACTTATTCATGCCCTTTGGGTTGCAAGGGGCCCCAGGAGTTTTCATGAACTTCCTAAACAAAGTCCTGCGAAAGTATTTGTACCGAGGGGTGGTGGTATATCTGGATGACATAATTATTTAAAACTGGTGAGGGAAGTCTTAACAACCCTCTGTGAGAACCAACTGTATGCAAAGCTATCCAAGTGTGAGTTCCATAAGACGGAATTGGATTACCTGGGCTACCGAGTGTCAGGGAGAGGGTTGGCAATGGACCCCGCCAAAATATAAGCCGTGCTAGATTGGGGACACATAGACATCTACAATCCTTCATTGGATTCACAAATTCTTACCGTAATTTTATACAAGGGTTCGCCCACACCATGCTCCGCCTGACAGACCTCCTTAAAACGAAAGGAAGAGGTCCCGAGGCCAAGCAGCCAGGAGCAAAATTAAATTGGACAGAAAGCTGTCAAGAGGCATTCAACAAGTTCACCAGTGAACCCATTCTAATTCACCCCAATGAGTTAAAACCCTTTGTGGTCCAATGTGACGCCAGTGATGTCGCCGTGGGGGCAATTCTCATGCAACCAGATGAGGGGGGTGTGTCTCTAAAACCGTGCGCTTACATCTCTAAAAAGTTCTCCCAAGATCAAAGGAATTGGTCAGTGTGGGACAAGGAAGTGTTCACTGTAACGTTCGCGCTAAAAACATGGAGATCATGGTTAGAAGGAGCGAGGGTCCCATTCAAAATATGGATCGACCATAAGAACTTAGAAGCTCTCACAGGTCGCAGGAAGCTAACCGAGAAACAGATCCAGTGGGCGGAATTTTTTGCTAAATTCGATTTCAAACTGAAACACATCCCAGGATCTAAGAATTTTTTGGCCGATGCTTTATCTCGTCTCCCCTAGCACAATAGCCAAAGGGAGGAGGAAATCGATTCACTCATCTCCCCCAACCATCTGGGGGGAGTAGTAACTACCCACTCACAAGCAAAGCATGAAAAACCAGAAAAAAGTGGTGGGGAGAAAGACTGATTAAAGAAGTGGAAAAAGAAGGAGATGTAGTACCCGAGGGAGTGAAAAGGGGGGAAGGGGGCTTCTGGTACAAGGACAATAAACTTTATGTGCCAGAGAGCCTCTGGAAAGAAGTGCTACAATTTGGTCATGGCAACAAACTGTCTGGGCGCTTTGGATATGTCAAAACCCTGCATCTAGTGAATAGCCAGTTTTGGTGGCCGTTTATGAAAAGAGACATATCTAATTATGTTGCTTCGTGCCCAATATGCTTAATGGCTAAAAGGAGAGGGGGGGAAACCCCAGGGTTGTTACAACCACTGGAAACAGCAACCAGATCATGGTCCATGGTGTCATTGGATTTTATCACAGAACTTCCCCCTTCTCAGGGAAAGACCGTAATTCTGGTAGTAGTGGACACCTTCTCTAAGCAAGCTCACTTTATCCCATGCTCTCAGATACCCACGGCTAAAAGACTAGCCCAGTTATTTTTCCAACACGTGGTGAAATTACACTCTTTCCTGGATAAGTTAATTAGTGGCCGAGGAATACAGTTCGTTGCCAACTTCTGGCGGGAGTTTTGTAAGTTAACCGGGATCAAGCAGGGATTGAGCTCAATGTATCACCCTCAGACTGACGGACAGACGGAGCGGGTGAACACACTACTGGAGCAATATTTAAGATGTTTTGTGAACTATCAGCTGTCGAACTGGGCAGAGTTACTCCCATTTGCAGAATATGGATATAATAACAGCAAACATAGCTCCACCAAATCCTCCCCCTTCATGGTAGAGAATGGTTATGAAGGAAACCCTTTCCACAACTACCGGGATAAACAATGCCTGAAACTCCATTGCCTTTTGAGTAGTGGTGGGGAAAGTTGGGAAAAACTTGGAACAACATCCAAGAAAATCTAGAATCACCTAAAGAGACTTACAAAAACCTTACAATAAGCATCATTCACTCGCTTGGGATTTTAAAGTGGGAGATACCATGTTCCTGTCTACCAAGAACTTGCCTTTACCACAAACTTCTAAAAAGCTGGCATACAAGTTTTTGGGACCGTTCTATGTTAAACATATAATCAATAAAGTGACTGTAGAACTCGAATTACCAAAACTGTTCAGTAAGATACATCCCATCTTTTATTGCAGTTTACTTCGGAGAGATCCTGGAGCGACGCCCTGGCACCACAGACCCAAAGTACCAGAACCTATTCCAGTGGGGGATCAGAATCACCATGAAGTAAAAGACATTTTTGGATGCTAAGCTGAAGCGGGGTGTATTGTATTTTCTGATTAGATGGAAACATTTCTCAACCGCACATGATGAATGGGTAATTAGCTCAAATGTGAGGGTGCCAGCGCCAATTAAACAATTCTATGCTAAATATCCTTCAAAACCCCAAAGGGGGGCTTAGGATGGGCAGTATGTCAAGCACGCTTATTTCTGTAACATGTTTTCTTCTGGAGAAAGAGCAGGTCACCAGCTCTCTTCTGCTCCCCCCTTATTTACAACCATTGGGCAAGTAATAAATCCATCTGGCCCAAGGATGTTTATGCTACAGCCTGGCTGGCATTACTTTCAAGTTGTCTCTCCCACAGGTTCACACAGACAACTCTTTTCTATCAGAATAGTGTGAGAATGGTTGATGTTTCCAATAGCCTAAATTCCTTAGTAATAAAATAGCTGTTTAGCAGCCTTTGAACCCGTGACTCAAGTATGCATCTGTATGGTAACCTTTGATGATATCCTATATAGCAACTGTGTAACTGTGTGTACGTCATTACTCCTAAGGCTTGTGTCCTTGGTACAGCTTCTGAGTTTCTAACAATAAAACAGCTTTGATTTAAAACAAAAGACTGCTTATTGAGAAATATCAGCGCTTGACAGCAGCTTACATTGTTCTCTTCTCCTTTTTGTTCTTACAACAATCTTGTGAGGTAGACTACATGGGGTGTGTGGCTGGCCCATTCGGCCAGCAGGCTTCCATGACAGAGCAGGGCTTCAAACTTCGAGTCTCCCAGATCCTCGTCTGACTAAGCGCTACAGCAGACTGGCTCCCTGAATCCAGAGTACCCCTCTTTTCCCTGGACACAGAGTCCCCCTCTAGACATCACTCTCTCTGTGCCACCAACATCCGCTGTGTGGTGGATGACCACAAGAAAGAGGCCCTTGGTGACTGTAGTGACAGTTTTGGAAGGCCCTCTTGGCTCGCTCTCTGTCAGGGTTCTCTTCTTCCTCTGGAACATCCACGCTGAGAGACAGCATGCCTTTCAATCCCAGTTTGAGGAAGGAGGCAGCCCTTTAGGCAGAGCTGTCATTTTTATGACCAACTTGTCAAAGAGCAGCTCATTGGCTTCTGTGTTGAGAACAGGGTGGTGAGCTAAGCTGCAGTGTTATTTAGATCCAATAGTGTTTCTTTGTGTAATGCTCTTCTAATGTGTAGAGCTACCACGGCCCACATCAAGGATCAGTTCTCTGGCCCAGCCACTGGCTTGGGGTGGTTCAGTGACCTCTGATAAGGCTCCACTTGATCAGTGGCAGCAAGAGGTACTGGGAATTACCTATAGGGTTGAGTTGTTTGGTTGCCTCTCATTTTTATGGTCTCTGGCCAGCAGCAACCTGAAACTGGAACCTTCTTTGCCTGCCAGAAGTTTCAACATATCCTAGTCCAGGAGTGGCTAAACTGTGGCTCAAGAGCCACACTTACCTCTTTCACACATATTGTGTGACTCTCGAAGCCCGCACCGCTCCATTGACTGACTTAGATGGCCATTTAAAAGTTAAAATTGCTTTTCTTTCCACCTCCCTCCATCTATTTGCCTTCCTTCCTTCCTTGCAGCTCTCAAACACCTGATGTTCTTGAGGCTCTCAAACATCTGATGTTTATTCTATGTGACTCTGTTAGGGTTTAGATATACGATTAGCAGAGTAACGTGGAGAGAACTACAAATAACAGCTAGGCACACGGTTTAGCTTAAGAATAAAAGTAGTTTACTTTACTAATGAGGAAAGGGTATGACTGGGATTTCTAGAAAACAAGAAAGGATTCCATATCCTATCTAGCTTCTAAGCTACATCTCGACTCTCTCAAGTCTTAACTTCAACTGCATGGAGATCTAAGGGCTTAACACAAAGGGCAATAAAACTGACCAAATGTTTTCCCCTAGACTACCACCCAAATATATGGATTAGCCTATTAGGGCTCTCCCTCAATGGTCACTATGCATATTGACACCTAGCCTTGGTGGGAAGTACATGCAAACATTCTCATTGGCTCTACCTATCTCACTGGCTAAACATCAGCATGCATATACAAACACTTAATGAACTTATGACAACAGGAAGTGAAATTGCATCAAAAACCCAACAGACTCTTATGTCAAGCAAATTTGGCCACCCCTGTCCTAGTCCAAGAGGGTCTCAAGGTCATGATGACCTGAAATATCTGCTTTCCCCCTCTCTTTCATTTCTTAAATCCTGGCCTGATGAAGACTACGTTGCACACTATGATGTCACTGGGTATTCTACAGATTGCTTTGTGGGTCACCTCCTGGGCTTGCAGTGTTCTTAGTCAGCACAGACACAGAAGGTTATGGGCAGATCAGATGCCTTGAGTTGTCCTGACCTCAGAGGACATAAGAAGTCCCAGAGTCACACTGGTGAGTGAGGAAAGATCAAAAACTTTGCCCTCTTATCCCATCCAGGAAAGGTCTGCTCTGCAGCCTTAGACACATTGGGTTGAACGACTGGCGGGGTGTCGTGCCTCCATTCTTTGGCACATGTGAAAAGCTTAAGGAGTTGATTACCTCCTTGCACTTTGAGCCGGCGATCAGCATAATTGTTATTATTAGCAAATTATGCGGCTGATTGAGAAGGGAGGCAAGCACTGATGAAGGAAGTAAGGGGAGGGAGAACTGAACAGTGAGAGTCTCACAGGCTGAGCCTCGTGGCAGGGCCAGCCCTGCATGGTCTCAGAGGAAGCCGAGGTTAGCATGCTGGAGTCTGCATCCACAGCAGGGAATTACGGGAGGAGATAGAAAGCTTCAGCAGCAAAAAAAAACACTAGAGGCCAGTGGCAGAGACCATTACTTGGTACGCACAAGGTCCCCTGCTTAATCCCTGGTCTTGCCTATTGAAATACAATGTCACATAGTGAGTCAGCAGGGCATCTCCCACGAGGTGGTCAGTATTGAGCTAGGTGCATCAAGAGCCTGACTCACTATAAGGTTGCTTCCCAGCAGCCATGTGAAAATATGCCCCTTGCCACAGCAGCAGCAAGTGGGCCAAGAACTGTATCTGCATTTGCCGGTTGCTGCCTCCGATCCATCCTGACCCCTTCTCTCTTTGATGCTTTTGAATCTGTGAAAAAAGCGCACACACCCCCCCCAACAGAAACCCCCCCTTTTCCTTTCACTTTCCTAGCTGAGCTAGGATTACAGCACAGGTGGACAGGAAAAGTGGAAATGCTGTCTAGAAGGGTGTGCAGGAACTACTCAGTATGGAAAGCAAATCCACCCCCTCCTCAGAATGGTGATGGGAGGAACATCTGCGTGGACACTTCCTGCTCATGCTGCAATTAATTCCTCTTGAGGTAGGCTTATTTTTGATCCGGTATAAAAGGGAAAGCCCTGGGAATGTTGCGAGTTCTTCTCAGAAGAAGCTCAACATTCTGCAGATGCTCTCCTTAAATGAGGGGGCTTCCTGTTCTCCATGTGGGGGGAAATCTCCAAATGGGAGCAGCCCAACAGCTTCATTCCCCCCTCCCTCATCTGAAGACGGGTGTAGGAATTTGCTTCATTCCTCTCTGCAGCCCTGAACATTCGCAGGTGGGGTGAAGATTACTAGCTTCAAGCTGGGAAATTCCTGGAGATCTGGGGGTGGAGCTGGGGGAAGGCAAGGTTTGGGAAGGAGAGGAACCTCAGCAAGGTATCACCTGCCAGAGTACCCATTTTCTCCATGGGAACTGATCTGTGTTGTCTGGAGATCTCCAGGCCCTATTTGGAGTCCGGCAACCCTAGGTAGGGTTCATCTTGGCCTTTCTAAAAATCATCGACAGAAGAGGAAGGAGAAGGGATGATGTCTGGTTCAGTTATGTGTCTGCAGCCCTTAATTTCTCATCTTCCAACTTTGGCATACAACGCTTTGCAGCTGAGCCTGTGAGCATGACTTCTACAGAAAAGCATTATAAAATGTTATCTCAGTGGTGTTATAGCCACGATGGAGCAATTCAAACAAGCAAGTCTCCATCTGACTCTGCAATCAGGAAAAGGAGAGACACAAGAACTAACCCCTCCCTGGCTGATTGTAAAGCATGGGGAGATTAATATGGGAGAAGGTACCACAGGGAACAGATCGGAACAGAACAGATATCCATCCATGCAGAATCCAAAAATGAGAACAAAACCCATGCAATGTCTTTTACTAGGGCTAACCAAAATGACCCAAAACACTATGCAAGCTTTTGAGCTCAACAGAACTCTTCATCAGGCTGGGTCTTATTAACTTTAAAAATGTTAAGAGGGGTAGGAACCAGGTTTTTCAAACCAGGATGTTACAACCAGCTTTTGCCAAGATCTTCTGTGAGACTCATGCGGGTCAATAGCTTAGTTTTACTGATGGTGTTAGGTGACAGCACATTCTCTGAGAAGATTCCCTTTTTTGATGGCATCCATTCCTTGTAAACACAAAGACCAGCTGAAGTCCCATCTCCAGATCCTCTCAGACTGTATCAAGCATGGACTGCGTCTACTCAACAGTGCAGAAGAATCACACGGTGCGTGCCATCCTGCCTGCTTTACAAGTTCCAGGGGATGATGCCGGGCCTTGAAAACAGATTCTGGCATTCGGCCAACAATGCCAAGCCTTGGTTCAAAAAAGTGTGCACGAATGAAAATGCTTACGGGTCGCATCATGGAGCAGCAGTTCCTTTCATTGCTAAGGAACAGCAAAGTGGCATAGCCACCATTAGAGGGCACTGTGATCCTTCAGGCCAATCAGTCTTTGAGCAAAAAATCAGCCCATGATTCTCATTGACTGAACTTGATGAAGTCGTCACTCTAAAAATACAGAAAGGATGGGACTTCTTGGATACCATAGTGATCAAAGGTGCCATCAAAACATAGCTTATTTGGGGCTTTGGGGAAAATGTCTGAGAAAGACATTAAAATTTCTCAGAAGTGAAGAGTGTATACATACTTTTGCAGGGATGGTCATAGCCACCGGGCAACTGGGGCTCCACACTGTGGGGGGGGGGGCTTCCCACAGGCTTGTAACCCCCACCCCCACCCCAGAGCAGTCTTAGACAGCAGGCAACCAGGAACTGGCACCCGGGAGGGACAACTACCTCTGTCCTCTCCCCTCACCAACAGAGAGGGAAAGAAGAGCAGGTTCCTGCTGCCACTCTCAGCCGATCTATCCACAACTGGCCACTGCATTTGGGGCTCAGGCCGCCAGCATCTGGTGATGGTAATGTGGGTTAATGCCTGCCTTGCACTGGTAGGGTGTAGGATGCCCCTTTAAGATTTAAGATATTGGATTTATATCCCGCCCTCCACTCCGAAGAGTCCCAGAGCGGCTCACAATCTCCTTTCCCTTCCTCCCCCACAACAGACACCCTGTGAGGTGGGTGGGGCTGGAGAGGGCTCTCCCAGCAGCTGCCCTTTCAAGGACAACCTCTGCCAGAGCTATGGCTGACCCAAGGCCATGCTAGCAGGTACAAGCGGAGGAGTGGGGAATCGAACCTGGTTCTCCCAGATAAGAGTCAGCACACTTAACCACTACACCAAACTGGCTCTCCTTGCTTGGGCCCAGAGAAGGCAGGGGACAGGCAGGGAGGTGACAGTTATGTTGGGGCTCTGATCAACTCCCGTTAGTTCAGCCAACCTGAAACTCTGAGTCTAATTTGCTCTTGCATATTCTGGCTGCTCATGCCTGGGTACTTCTGAACACGAAAATCTGAACTAGAAGAGCCTACCAGCCTTTGCACTGGCACTGCAATTTTGTAATCTATCCTTCTGTCACATCAGTACTGAAAGAGATGAATCACAGCCAGGAAAAGACGTTCTTTATTTCCTACCTGGACATCTAACTATGGAAGAGATTTGTGCAACTCCAAAGGGTTGAAGCCCTGACCTGGATAGCCTGAGCTTGTCAGATCTTGGAAGCTAAGCAAAGTTTTTGGAAAGAATGTCAGGGTCGTGACGTGGAGGCAGGCAACAGCAAACCACTTCTGAACATCCCTTCTTGCCTTGAAAACCCTACAGAGTCACTACAGGTCAGCTGTGACTTAACAGTGCAAAACCTCCCCACCGATGTTGAAATACCAGCTGGTAGGGAAGGGATACAACAACTGGTCCTGAATCACAGATAGGTACAGGCAATGAAATTATACTTGTAACCCGAGATGGGAACGCACAATCCCATTTACCTACTGTGGAGTGCATGAGGATCGCATTGGACAGCTTACATCCAGGTCTTTGTTGCTCTGCTGCTCTTCACTGCCTGTAAAATATTAAGTGCTTCCTTGTTGGATCCACTGAAATCCAAGATCAGGCCAAAGTCCTATCTAGTCCAGCATCCTGTTTCCCAAAGCAGGGCACAAATCCTCTGGGGTTGGTATCCCTTCCCCCTGACATCTGGCATGCAGGGATATACTGCCTCTGTACAAAAAGGTTTCGATTGGCTGTCAGGGCTACTAGTTGTCAAGAAAGTCCTCCTCTGTGAATTTGTCTGATGGTATTTCGGAGCTGCCTACACAAGTGACCATCTGCACATTCTGCAGTAGCAAACTCTATTCAGATGGGGTTTTTTTTTTTAATACCGGGTTTTTAATATTGTATGTGTTGATTTTGGGCTGCTTTATGTTTCTGTCATGTTTGTAAGCTTTCTCCCAACTGACTGGTCTTGTAATACAATGCTCACCTCAGATTCTCCTTTTGAATATGTGGGAAGATTATGTAATACCTAAACCTCGGTGTGACTTAATTTCTCTTTTGTTCCCAGCAGCCAAATACGCCGTAGCTGTAAAATGGAGGAGAGAAGCTTCCCCTTCTATCCAAACATGGGCAAATAAATTGTGGGAATATTTTCTTTTGGAGAAACTCACGGAAAGTAGACTAATTTCATCTGGAGATATGGGCCATTCATTGCCAATCCACAAATTTGGAGCCCTTTTAGCTCTGAAATGCTGGATTTGCATCTCAATATATTAATACCTCTCAAGAGGAGTATCTCTCACTTCTGACTATACATTGATTTCTTCTCCTTTTTTCTTCTTTTGTTCAGGTGGTGATTCTGATCTTATTCTAAAGGTAGTCTTTATATTGCAGGAACCCAAATGATTACGTATATAATTTTCATAATATGTGGATGTTACCTTTGGTACCTTTTTTCTGCTTTGTTTCTGTAACATTACAGCAGATACTGCCCTGTTGATGTAATTTTTTAATATATTTTTCTACAATAAAGTTTTGAAAACTAAAAAAAAAAGTTTGTAAGCTTCCTCAAAGCACGTCCACTGGTGAGATGGCATGAAAATGTTTTAAATGAAACATTTCTGCGTGAGTATTACCCATGGAGGAAATTGTCTCAAACATCAGCTTCTTATATGGAAGTCAGAGTTGTTTACTCCCAGGCCAAAGGTTTAGAGCAAAGCTGTTGGTGGCTTTGGTATCTCTGCAACATAACAGACCTTCAACCAACATAAATATGATCCACTGAATCGGACTGGATAGTTTTGCAAAAGAAAATTCCACACATTGACCTCTGAATTAAACAAAAGAGATCTAGTGTGGAGTAGGGGTCAAACCATCAGGCAAAGATCTGGGGTCCAAATTCCTACTCTACAGTGGAAGCTCACCAGGTGACCTTGGGCCAGCCATATCCTTAGCCTACCTCACAGGATCATTGTGAGGATAAAAATAGAGAAGAGAATGATGTAAGAGCGTTGGGTCCCCACAGGGAAGAAAAACAGAATATAAATGAACTAAATAAATAAATAAATTAAATTCCCTTTCAGGTCAGTACAGTGAAGGCAGCTATTTTCCTCTAGGGCAGTATCCGTCCTTTAAGATACCTGAGGAATACTCGGGCATGCATTTCACAGGCAAAGTTTCTATTGTTATTTCCAAGAATAGAGAGAGGTGGGGGGTTACACTGAAGCTACTCAACATCAGTCAAAGAAGAATGTGTCACTGAGTCACAACCAACTCATGGTGACCCCAACCACGGGGTGTACAAAGCAAGAGACATTCAGAGGTGGTTTGCCATTGCCTGCCTCTGCATAGCAACTCTGGTCTTCCTTGGTGCTCTCCCACCTAAGTACTGACTGAACTTGCATAGCCCTCAAGCCTGGACAACCTTGGGTCAAACTGGCCTGGGTTGACTGATATCAATCAGTACTTTTTTTAAAAAGCAGATCTTCTGACCTTGGAAAATAGAGCAGTTTATGGGAAACTGAGGTGTTTTAATCCCTTTAGGGGAGAGGCTGTGCCTCAGAAAGGGTGATCGGGGAAACCTCAAATATAGATTTAGAAGCTCAGCCAGGTCTGATTCTGGCTTTGGACTCTTCCCATCGCAATAGATCATTCCCATAAGGTGCATCCCTTCAGTGAAGGGGGACCCTGAGGAAATGATGTGGGTCAGTCCTACAACCCACCTCAGCTTTAGGAGGCTGAACACGGACCACCATTTTTCAGCTCTGTTTAACTGCAAGGTGACAGGCCACTGTTGCTTGGCAACCAAAGGATGCGCTTTGATGCTGAGGTGGTGTTGCTAGGCAACCACCTTGTGCTTTCTCCACCCCCTTGGCACCAGCCAGCCACAACAGAGCTGGACCGATTGGACTCACCTGGGACAATGACCCTTCACATACATGTGGGCAACTCCTGGATCCCTGTTTTTGTTTTTTGACAGATGATACCTGTTCAAACAACCAAATCCCTTGCCCACAGTCCAGCCCTGGAATCCATTGACCTCTGACAAAGCAACCAGGTTGCTCTCCACAGCAGAATTCTGCCCTCTTTAAACAGGGAAACGCACTCATGACTCCCAAAATGTTAGTTCTCATAAACAGTACTGGGTTCATGCCAGCTCCAACCCTTTCTTCTGTAGGATTCCTCAACAAGGCTTGACCAAGCACTCATTTTCTCTCCCCACCCCTCTCCAAAAAGCAATAATTCTAAAATATTACATAGTGTTTATAAACAATTCCTCCCCCCCTTTTTTTTTTTGCATCCAGACAATACAGAACAAAAAATAATATTCCAAAAGCGAGACAAAGAGAGAGAGAGAATAATTAACTAGAGTAATTTTAAAATTTAAAAAAGCATTCCTGTTTCACAAGAGGTTGCATACATGTCAAGAGATTCCTCCTCTAAAACATGCTGTTTCTTGTAGGGAATGTATGCAGCTCTCTGTGAAGGCAGAAATGCTACAGATCTGGAAGGTGACTTCTAGTCAATGGCTGATCCTCTGCCATCACCATCGCTACAGCAGCTGGCCCTTCCTCAATGTTCCATTTTATCATGCCCCTAGGCAGTGTTCCCTCTAAGCTGAGCTAGTGTGAGCTAGCTCACAGATTTTTAGCCTCCAGCTCACACACTTTTGTATTAACTCGGGAAAGATGACCCCAAAGCACACTGATTTATGCAGTAGCTCACAACTTTAATGCCAGTAGTTCACAAAGTAGATTTTTTGCTCACAAGACTCTGCAACTTAGAGGGAACATTGCTCCTGGGGAGGTCTCCTCTCCCCCCTCCTCCTCTAGCCCATTTTTTGCAGCTCTAACCCTCCCCTCCCCATCTACTTATCAGCTGCTCAAGATCTCCAAACTATACCTTTGTCCTTGCTCCATCATCTGCCCACTGGTCAGCAGAGGGAACTGCAGACTACTTGAGCCAGGATAGCAGCTATGGGCCAGAATCTTTACACACACACACACTTGCATACCATGAGTTAGGTGGTTCCCTAGCCAATGCTTGCTATAAAATTCCCACATCTGTTGTACTTTTGATGGTAGACATACATCTTCTTTCCCTATCTGCTTCCACCAGTCTCCTAGTAACTGGGAGTTGAACTTGCTGGGATGATGTTCCTCTCATAGACCTCCATCACTTCTTCCTATCCTGCCTGTCTCTCCCTTGCTGAGACTAGAGCTACTCAATGGCAGCCTACCTTTCTAACATCAGGGCAGCTCACCCAGTCAAAGCCAGAGGTTTCATCAGTCCTCCATCTCTTCTTCCCATCCTGCCCGACTCTCCCTTGCTGAGTCCAGAGCTACTTAACCAATGGCAGCCTACCTCTCTGACATCAGGGCAGCTCACCCAATCAGAGCCAGAGGTTTCATCAGTCCTGCCCAAAACATCTCTTCTGGCACCACTTGACCTCAAGCATAGTAGTTAGAGTGCCAAGACTAGGATCTGCCAGATTTGGGTTCAAATCCCCACTTGGCCATGAAAGCTCACTTCTTGGGATGGTCATGTGTGTTATGTATGTTATGGCGCTCCGTAGAAGAGAGGCAAGCTGAAAAGACAGAAGGTCAGCACTAGGAAGTGGGACAGGCCTTCCATCCCATCCCAAACTGGCAGCTCTCCTCCCCCTCCCACAGTTCCGAAGCTGCCCTCGCCGGATGCTCTGGGCTGCTCTCTCTTCCCCTTGCCTCCCCACTCCCAACCCCTGGCCGGCTGAGCAGTCCCTAGCAATTAAGTCCCCCTCCCAAAGGGGGCTCCGGAGCCGGGCCTTCCCAGCCGCCGGCTGCAGTTGCAAAGAAGCCAAGAGAGGGCCGCAGCGGGCGAGCCGGGCTGCTCCTTGGCCGACCGTGCTCGGGGCGAAGAGGCGGCCAAGAGACCCCCCCCCCCCCCCCCCGCAGCCGCCGCTCCGCCCGCTCCCTGGGAAATCCACCTCCGCATCTTCGCGCCGCTCCTTCCCTCGCTCCCTCGCTCCCTCCCTCGCTCGCTCGCTCATTCTGTCGGGGCTCCAGTCCGGGAAGGCGCCCGGAGCCGCCGCTTCTGCCCATTAACCCCTCGCGAGCTCTGCAGTGCAGGGCTGGAGCGGCAGCCCCTTCCCCGCCTTCTGCTTCGCCCCTCGCCCGGCAGGAGTCGCGGGGATCCCCGCCATCGCGCCCGGCTGCGGAGGGAGGCAGGCAGGCAGAGGCTGCTGCGAAGAAGGGAGCCGAGGCTCGGGCGGAGGAGATTTTAACCCCCAGGGGCACCGGGAGGGATGTAGCGGCGCCAGCCCAGGTAAGAGAGGCGGCTCGGGCTGCGCACCACGGGTGTGGGGAGGAGGGGAAGCGGCGGCGGCGGCGGCATCCCCGAGGTGGGTGGGGCGGCTGGGGGAGCGGGGCGTCGTGGCGGGGCACGGGGGCGTCTCCGCAGGTGCAGGGCTCCAACCCGGGGGGGGGGGCGGTGCTGGCAGTGGCATCAACAGATAGCAGCAGGCCACGTTTGGCTGGCGGGGCCAGGGGCCGTCGAGGGAAAGGCGAGCGAGGGCGGCGTGTGCATTGGCACGCCGGAGGCTTCCCACGTTGCACGACGGATCGGGGCTCCCCGGCAGCGCGAGCGAAGTGCCATGTGGCAGCCCCGCGCTCCTTGCCGGCAGGAGAGGAGGGCGAGCGGCGGTTTCTGTAGCTCTTTCTCCCCCCCCCCCCCCGCCCCGTCCCCACTCCATCTCCCCAAACGACTGACAGCGCAATCCTGCGAACGCTTCCCGACGAGTAAGCCCGATTCGATCCCATGGGACTCACTTTGGAGAGAACCTGCATAGGGCTGCGCTGTGGAAGCCTTCGCGGCGTTGCCGGACTTGGCCGAGGAAGCCTTCCGATTTCTTCCAGGGGGAGGATCCAGAAAAGGTAACGTGTGAAGAGATTTCAAGCAAAGCCCCCCCTCCCCCCCCTCTCCCTAGTGGTGAAGCTCCTAAAGCTTCCTCTTCTGCGGCTGCTTTTCGGAAGGTCTTCTTTGTGAAGAAGAAGCCTCTCGGGAGAGGCTGGCCGGTGGTCAGAGGGGTGTCAGAGAAGCTGTTGGGCGTCTCTCCCTCTTGCCGCCGGAGCGGAGAAGATGTTCCCCTCCAACCCCCTTGCTCTAGCGGCGCTCTGCGTTTCTGAAGCTCCGCGGAGGCGCTGGTGCCCGGCGAAGGAGAGATCGGGCAGCCGAAGCCTTGCCCAAGATGCCTCTTCCCGGGCTCCCGGAGAGCGCACCCCTAGAAGGTGCACCTGACCCCCTGAGACTTGAGTCGGAGGGCTCTTCCTAGCTGGGGGGGAGGCCACAAAGTTGGCAGGGCTTGGTGGCAGCTGGGGGCGCCCCCGCCCCCGGGGAACGCAGGGGTGTCCTGGAGATCAGGTATGGCCCTCCCTCTGTTCTTCTGGCTAGGGCCGTCACATGTTCGCAGGATGGTGCATCTGGCCAAGCACATTCTTCAGGGTCTATCCAGATGTGGGGCTCTGAGAGCTCTGCGGTGTATCTGGAGTAGTAGGAAGCTGCTGGACTGTCGGGGAGACCCCAGAAGGTTGGGGTGGAAGAAAGAAAGAGCAACCCCCCCCCCCAAAAAAAACAGCTCCCTTAAAGTTCATGCTCAATAGTACCCATGTTCCTTCCATGAGTCCCTTGTGACTAGCTGGACAGTCATTCATGATGGCCTCCTGATTCCAGGAAGGTCTAGCTAAATAAGTCTGGCTCTCTTGTGGGGGGTGACTAAAGAGGAGGGCATGGCAGATGTTTGTGGAATCCTGGAGAGAAACGTTTCCCATCTACCACCAGAACTTGGGGTCAGCCCATGAAACTCATGAGCAGGAGATTCAGGGCAGACAAAAGGGCTGATTTCTTCTCCCGCTGCCTAACTTGCTGGCAGCCACAAAAACGCAGCCCGGACTGAACCGGTGGTTTCAGATAGCTTGAAAGAGGGCTCAGGCAAATTCAGGGCAGACAGACCTGGCAACAGCCATCAGCCGTGACAGTAAATTGAACCACCAAGAAAGACTCTGCAAGATGTCTCTGATACCAGGGGGGTTTTTTTGGGGGGGGGGATGAGGGGAGGTTATTATGGGCCTGTGGGAAGCCCTTCTTATGGGCTTCCAATTGCCAGTGCTGGAACCAGGATCTTGCACCTTGGTCTGACCCAACAAGACTCTTCTTTTGTCTTTAATCAGTCGCTTTTGAGGGCTCATGAGGCTGAGAATCCAGAGGATAAAGTAGGAAGCAAATGCTAGAATATAAAGCAGGAAACTGAAAGGCAGCCATGAAGCTTGAATTGGTCCATCATGCCGCAAGCTGGTTGCAAACCACAGGGAGCACATTAGACCCTCTATAGGAGTACCTTAATAACCAATAAGATTTCCAGGATTTCAAGAGTCATCTCTCCCTTTGGGCAGATATCTGGGCCTCTGACAAAGGGAGCATTGATCCCCAAAAGCTTACACCCTGGAAATTTTGTTGGTCCACCGGACCCAAATCTTGGTCTTCTACTGCAGACCAGCATGGCTACCCATCTGAAATATTAGGCCCTTTGCATGTTTGTTTTTTTTTAAATCTGCTTTTTAAAAATATTGATCTTTTTTTTTTTTTTTGCTTGAAGTCTCCTCATCTAATGCATTCTACAGGACACCTCTCTGCTCTGGGTGGGTCTACTTTGGTACCCAAGTCATGGGCTTGCCCCAGAAACATCGGCCCCTTGCTGAGTTCTCCTTGAATCTTCCAAGCTGACCAGATGCCATTTGCTGTCATGTGTCACCCCCACCTCTGCTCCACACTGGCAAGTGGCAGGAGAGCATGTGGCACCAGTCCGGGACAACCAATGGGAAGGTGCTGCTACATGTTATGGAAGAACCTGAGCCCAGGATGCCATTTTCAGTGGCAGCCCCATGTCTCTTAATGGGTGTCTGGCCACACAGAATTCTTCCCAGAGTCAACTGGGGACCCCATGAGGTTGTCATATCTCTATGAAAAAAAATTAAAAATTGAATTTCAGTCAACCAATTGGTGTAACACATCCTGCCTCTTACCTCTAAAGCCCTAAGAAGCCTTGGACTTGTAAGATCTCTCTCCCAAGGTCATTGTATGATATCCTGCTCTGTATATCCTGAACATCTGAAATTAGATCAGTGACTGTCAGGAGCAAGGCTTTCTCTACAGTGGCCCCCAAGTTCTTGGCAACTCCTTACTGCAGCAGCTCTCCAGACTTGCTCATTTCAGAGACGCTATTGGTTACAGTCAGTCTGGTAGCTGGAAAATTACTCCGATTTTCTTCCCAAAATATCCCTCTGTGTTCCATAGCTGAAGATTGCCTTAATTGCAAGAGTTCGCAACAGAGCATTTCAACTGTTCTTCTAGCTGTAATGTTGATTTATCATCAGCCTTTGAAGCATGTGGTCCAGTCATTTGTAGTGACCAGTGCAACCTCTTGGCAAAGCCAGCTTTCCAAACCACCTGGATGACTGCTTGGGGGCACCCCAACAAGGAGGATGCCAGTACCTCAAGGGTTCCGGCTTGCTCCTAATCACCAATAGTATGGGAAGAGACTGGCATCCTTCCTGGCTTGCTCTGCCACCAACCAAACTCCTCTGCTGGTGGCAGAATCAGCCCAGGATGGGACAGGTGGATGTTGCTTTGGGCAGAAAAATACTTTGTTCCAGTCCTGCTAGAGCTTTCCACTAGTTGTGTTGCCTTATTTGTTCCTTCCCATTGCTTGGCTCACTTTCATGTACCACATATATACCAACTGTGCCTATTTATAAGGGAGAGTTCCCGTTTTCTTGTCCTAGTCCCTGGTAAATTGCTGTCCTTATTTGATGCTCAGTGTTGGTGGGGGTGTTGTCAACTTTCTAGTGGCATGCTATGGTTTCTGCTGCTTGTATTTTAATGGCATGTGTTTTGATATTTTGGTTTTTAATTGTAAACTGCCTCAAGCAGGATGGCATGGATACATAAATAAATAAGGCACCATATTAAAATGTTAGTGTGTTGTTCAAATGAGGATTCTTTGGAATTCACCTTCTTCTCTTGGTCTCTGGTGGTTAAATCTCTGAGTGTGCATATATGTGGGTATATTTTGTCTCTAGGTCACATGATTGCATATGCCAGTGTATGAGCACTAAGGTGCAATATCTAGTGTACAGTTTGCCTGCTCCAGGTGTTGAGTGATATTTTTGAGCTATTGATAATAACTTGGAAGGCAACTGCGTTTTTGCAACAGACCTGTAGCGAACAAGAATGAATAATGAATGGCATCTCTGGATGGCAGAGCTGAACCATCTGCAAATGTGGAAATGTAGGTTGGGGGGGTCCATGTTGTAGCTTTTGATTTGAGGACATAGATGTCACAGATGTCTTCCTAAAAAACATTGGCGCCCATGGTCAGTGAACCAGCGCGGTACAGTGTATAAGGTGACAGACTAAAGATCTGAGAGACCCAGGTTTGAATTCTCCCTTTGCTATGGAAGCCTGCTGGGTGATCTTGGAACAGGCACTTTCTCATAATCTAGCATCTCTTAATCTGGCTACCTCACAGGGTGGTGGTGGTAAAATGAAGGGAGGAGGAATGATTTTGTAAGTAGCTTTGTGTTCCCTTTGGGAAGAAGAGGGGCAGAGAAATATTTCAGTAAACAAAACTGGAGCAATTTGCTCCACAAAACATTCTCATTCTGCATTTGGAACACTTTGGTCTGCATAATGTTGCTTAATCTGTAGGCTTGGTTGTGAGACAGTCCTTCCTCTGGAGACTTTTTCATTTGTGTGCGTTTGGGCATGTGAAACTGGTGTCTCTTTGCTCCCTTCCTAATTCTAAGGCTACAATCTACTGCATACTTACTAGGCCATAAGGCTTATGGGACATGGTAGGGCTTATTTCTAAATAAAGGAATGTTGGGTTGGGTTGTAAGATTGTCAGGAATCTCTACAAATAAAGCTTATTTCTTTCTTATTTTAGTTAATGGTACAAAAAATAAGTAAATAGGAAGACACACAAAAGTGAAAACAAGGATTTTCAGGGTAAAACAACAGAGGGTGGAACTTCAAAATCATTCCTCGTTAACAGGCAGGTGATCAAACATTCCAGATTGGGGCAGGGGCTATATATCTGTGCCATATTCTGCTTCCTTGAATTGAATTTGTCTTGTGAAATGTATGCATTTTTTAAACATTTTTCACACACCAATGAGGCAGTGTTATACATCAGTTATGCAGATTGCACGTATAAAGTCCATATAAATTGCACATCAGTCATGCAAACACATGTACACAATTATACACAAATTTATAAAGTGAGAAGGGAAGATCGAAAACCATTGACCAAAAATAGCGGGGGGGGGGAGAATTAAAGGAAATGGAATAGGGGATGTTTGCACATGCTTATTTTTAATGACTCAGCTGATCAAATGTAAAGAAACTACACCATTCCGAGTACCCGTTTTGGGCAGAGGTATAAAATAGCTTAGGGTTTGTTTGTTTGTTTCATTTTCTCCCCAATGGGAACTCAAAGCAGCTTACATAGTTCTCTCCTCAACCATCACAACTCCCTGTGAGGCGGGTTAAGGGCTTGCGACCGGCCCAAGGTCACCCAGTGACCTTCCATGGCAAAGTAAAGATCTGAGCCTCCAAAAGTGGGGTTCTTAATTTTCACATCCCCAGTTAAAATTGGACCTCCCTTCTCCCCCATTAATGAATCGACTAAAGCTTGCAGGCTGAGCCACTGCTTGCTCTCTTAGAAATATATTCCACTAAATTCAATAGGCTTAGTTCCAAGAAAGTATATACCAACTGCAACCATAATTGATTAATCTAATAACTCCAGCCCCACTGCATCTAGAAAACACCACAATTCATCTCATGGAGTCTGGTGCCTTCCCTACATTTCTGGCTCTCAGTGTAAGGCACAAGTGGGTGATAAAAGGATGGGAGGAAATAAAGGATTAATTTCTAAATGGAGTGGTGGGTGAGAAGCCTAATGATGGGGCAAGCCCCCTCCCCAAAATCCCAGATGTGTAGCAGCTGGTTCTAGTCACTTGGGAGAGTGAAAACAACACTTTTGCACTTTCTCAGAGGCTCTTTCTCAACTTCAATATTACAGCATACATTTAAGGGTGGGATCCTGGCATTGAAAAATGGGTTCCTCGGCTGCACGCTGGCTCTCTGTGGGAGAAGACATTTCAGCACTCTTCATGTCTTTCCCATAACAGTGCTGATGAGGATTATCCTGGGCAGCAGGGGCTTTTACTAAAAAAGACATGAATGAATTGATGGACAGGCATCTACTTTTTGGTGTTAGGAGAGATATTGAGTATGTGGGGAGGAAGGGGGCAGATGAGTTCCCAAGGTCATCCTGAAAGAAATCCCTATGCCTTTTGTGCCTAAGTATTTAACTGCCTTCCTGAAGCAAGGTCTTTTCTGCTGGCCTTGCTTGAGGGGAAAGATTGGAAGTCAAACTTGTGTGCTTCCCTTGGTCCCACCTCACAAATCAGAGTCCCAGTGCAAAAAAAGAAGGTCACACAAGAAGCTGCCATATATATTATATCCGATCATTGATCAATCAACATCAGTATTGTATACTGGGTTTGATTCCCCACTTCCCTATATGTAGCTGCTGGTGTGACCGTGGGTCAGTCAGAAGTTCTCTCAGAGCTGTTCTCTCAAGAGCAGTTCTCTAAAGAATTCTCTCAGGCCTACCTACCTTACAAGGTGTCTGTTGTGAGGGGAAGGGAAAAGGAGATTGTAAACTACTCTGAGTCTCCAAGTGAAGGGCAGACTATAAATCCAATCTCTTCTTCTTCAACTCCTACTGCTTGGTCCTTTCAACTGGAGTTCCCAAGGATTGAACCTGGGACCTTCTGCATGAAAGCAGAGGATCTTGTACTGAGCCACAGCCCCTCCCCAGATCCCAGTTGATCTCAGACATGTAGCCCCAGCCCTCTTCCTTTTTTTAGCCTTTGAAGTTTAGTTTATTTTTTTCACATTAACAAGCATCAGGAAAAATTGCCACCATGATGTAATGTTTTGTGTTTTCATATTGACAAGCATCAGGAAAAGTTGCCACCACGATGTAATGTTTTGTGAATCTGCTGAAGTTAGTTCAGACTTGCTAGAGTTTCAGTCCCAACAAATCTATTCATCTTTCAGGGCCCACTTTTGTCCTTTGGGCTGCAGCCAGCTGACACAGCTGCCCTCCCTAAACTGAGATATGTATCTACAAGACAGCAAAGATTACTTAGAACAGGAGGGAAAGTGAAAGGGGGGGGGGGGACTGGGTGTGTGCATTCATCCCGAGTCCAACAGGGAAAATATTCAAGTTATCTGTGTGGTAGAAAGTGCCATCAAGTCACAGCCAACGTATAGCAACCTCATAGGTTTTTCAAGGCAAGAGTCATTCAGAGGTGGTTTGCCATTGCCTGCCTTTTCATAGCAACCATGGATTGTCTTGGTGGTCTGCCATCCATGGACTAACCAGAGTCTCCCATCCAAAGACTAACCAGAGACAGAACCAGAGTCCAGGAACTGACCAGAATGGGCTAGTCTGGACCATCTGGGGCAGAGCAGGTTGACAATAACTCCAGGAAACAAACAGACCACATCTGGGCAAATATATCTGCTGCTTCCAATCATTTCTAAGTTATCCTTCTGTCATTTCTTCCCTCTTCTACATTTGGGGTATTCAGTTCCCTAACTCATGTTCCTTTAGCCATACCCATTGAGCATCCTCTCCTTCCTGGGAAAGCCAGGGGCCACCTTTAAAGAAACATTTATTAAATACTATTCCGTTTTTAAAAAAGAAAAAGTAAAAACCTAGAGTAGATGTTCCCTTAGCCATTCCCTGGGCCTTCCAGAGGATGAATGAGTGACTGCACGAGACCTTGGCGAGCTACCTGTAGTTCACCAACTACTTGCTTGAGGACCTCTGCATGAGCAACATAGGAAGAGAAGCCAGAGCTTTAGGGACTCACACCTAAGATCCTGTACTGACTTCAAAGAACCTAGAGAGGTGAGGCTTTGTCTCATTGTCTTCCTGTGCCTCCTCATTAGTACTTTTGTGGCTTCTGCTTATCAGTCTTAGGTTAGTGGAAATTGCCGTCTGGTTGCAGCCAACTTATGGCAACCTCGTGGGTTTTTCAAAGCAAGAGACATATAGGGATGCTTTGCCATTGTCTGCCTCTGCATGGCAGCCCCAGACTTCCTTGGTGGTCTCCCATCTAAATACTAACCAGGGTTGACCCTGCTTAGCTTCTGAGGTCTAATGAGATCGGGCTACTTATCAACCTTACCTTTGTGAAACTTCCTCCTTTAAGCTTGTAGTTAGCATTAGCCCAGAACTCTGGTCTAATCCAGACTTTCAAAAACATTGTGGTTTGGAGGCTCTCCCCCCCACTTCAGGGCCATCAGAAAGCGGGGGAGGAGAGAAATGTCTGTTGGGCACTCCATTATTCCCTATGGAGACTGATTCCCATAGGGGTATAATGGAGAATTGATCTATGGGTATCTGGGGCTCTGGGCAGGGCCGGATCTAGGGGGGGGGCAGAGGGGGGTGCTTGCCTTGGGTGCCGCCAGAGGGGGGGGCACCAAATTGAGAATGGAGTTCATTCTATCTATGGGCCCATAAGATAGAATGGGCCCATAAGGGGCATCATGTTTTAATCCCCCTCCCAATCAAGAAACATGTAGAACCGGTCCTGGCTCTGGGGGGGCTGTTTTCTGAGGTAGAGGCACCCAATTTGCAGCATAGCATCCTATGCCTCTTCTCAAAACATCCTCCAAGTTTCACAAGGATTGGACCAGGGGCTCCAATTTCCATGATCCCCAAAGAAAGTTGTCCTATCCTTCATTATTCCAAATGGAGGGAAGGCATTTAAAAACCATGTGGTCCCTTTAAATATGATTGCCAGAACTCCCTTTGGAGTTTAATTATGCTTGTTACACCCTTGCTCCTGGCTTCAGAACTGGTAGCAGCTGGGTTGGGCAGGACCAGAATCCCAAGATAACAATGAGATGCCCACTTCTCACCTTCTACCACCAGTGTCTCTGTCCCTTGTTTTCCAATTGGCTGGATCCTGTAGAGTCTTTCCCAAAGTCTCCTGGCTCCACCCCCAGAGTCCCCAGCTATTTCTTGAGTTAGACTTGGCAACCCTAAGGCAGGAATCCCTAGATTCTGCCCTTCCATTTTGCCCTGTGAGCTAAGCCAGGGGACGGCAGGGGATAGATGGGCTGTGGGATGGACTGCTGGCCAAGTTCTTGTGGGGCACTTAGTGCCTGTTGGCTGCTGGAGTTACTTACAAAGAATGCTAAACGTGAGCCTTGGTCCAGCAAGACATCTCTGATGCTCTCATGCAAGCGTACAATCCCTGAACTCAGATGAGCTAAGAGATCCTGAATATGAAAAATCAAAACACATCTGTAGACTGCAGGGATTTTTGTAAAAAAAGATCTCCATAGAGCCCAGAAGACTGAAATCAGTTTACTCCTATTCTATACCTCCCCACCTCTCTCTGGATCTTCCTGGACTTGCACAGTTCTCACTTCCCCAACACAACTGGCCTTCCTTATTTCCCCTACCCCATACACTCAAGGCGGCTCACAAAAATGGTTAAACAATTTTGTCATAAAATCCACTCTGTGCAAAGAACAAAACTAATTAAAACGCAGCTCCGACAAGCCATAAAACAGCAAGAGCATAGAGACAGCAATTTATATGAAGCCCCCAAAGGCGTTGTTTAAAAATGTGCCTTGCATGACTTTCTAAAACTAAAGACTTTTCTTTTTCTCCCCTGGGGGGTAGCAGTGCCTCCAATTGTCTCCATGTAGAAGCTTTGGCATTCCAGCAGTTAATTGAAGGAGGGGAGGAAGAGATTTGCCAAGGGGAGCCAGAAGTGGTGAGCATTTTAATTCACACTTTGCACATAGGTGAAAATTGCCCGATCTAAACTTTCTTCATTTAACACCACAGAACAATTCTAGAGGAGGGGAGGAGTCATGGTTTCATAGTCTAAACAAGCAGATTTGTTTCTGGTGCACATTCTGTTCATTGAGGTATCACATGGTCTTGTCAGTGCTGGTCCTTGGGTGCAAATTTGGGTAGACCTCAGGAGCAGACTATTAAGGAATCCATCCTTAATAGTGCTGGATTAAGGTTGACAGGACAGGGACAGACCAGTGGATAGGTCTGCGACCTTGCTGAGAGGGAGCAGGTAAGGTTGCCAACTGGAAAATTCTGGGAGATTTGGAGGCAGCACCTGGAGAGTTTGGGGAGGGGAGGGAGCTTGGCACAGAAGCCGCCATTTCCTCCAGGGGAACTGATCACTATAGCCTGGAGAGGAACTGCAATTCTGGTGGAATTCCAATTGGCACCTGGAGGTAGGCACCTAGAGTGGGGAGACAGACACCAAGAGCAAGCCTGGCTACCACACAAGCAGGGCCTGAGCTTGCCTGTTGTCCAGGCAAAGGTCCAGATGAGATTTAGATTGGAAGCATTTATAGCCAGAAGGCATCAGGAGGAACCAATTGCAGGGGTCATGCTGGGCCCAAGAGACTGTCCGTTTTGTTTTCTCCTTGAGCATAATTATCCTTCTGGACAATATTCTGGAGCCGTATTCTCCCTTCTGTTCCTCCTTTAATCTGAAGCAGCTCATCTTTAAGTGCCCTATATATATGCCAGGAGGCTTCCAGCTGAATCTGGTGTCCAACAGGAAGTAGAGCCAAGCCCCAGTAGCTCTTCCAGCACTGTGGGGCTGCTTGGCTCAGATCCTTCAGCAGCAGCAGCAAATGACCAGAAGGTAATGGGTGAGCTGACAGCCATTGTTGGTGCCACCAGTAGGGTCTGAGCTGACTGGCCCCCAAAGTGCTGGCTTGTAGAGCCTCAAGGGTGATGGAGGTTGGTTGCCTCCTGGGGTTGCCAACTTCCAGGTGGGGCCTGGCAATCTTGTGGAATTACAACTGACCTCCAAACTGTAGACATCAGTTCCCTTGGAGAAAATGGCTGCTTTGGAGGGTGGGCTCAATGGCACTGTACCTGACTAAGTTCCCTCCATGTGTCAAACCCAGCCCTCCCCAGGCTCTATCCCCAAACTTTCAGGAATTTCCCAACCCAGAGTTGGCAACCTAGTGGACCATTTTGCCTTCACAGTTGTTTTCTTTTGTCTTTGTGATAGAAGAAGAAGAAGATATTGGATTTATATCCCGCCATCCACTCCGAAGAGCCTCAGAGTGGCTTACAATCTCCTTTCCCTTCCTCCCCCACAACAGACACCCTGTGACGTGGGTGGGGCTGAGAGGGCTCTCACAGCAGCTGCCCTTTCAAGGACAACTTCTGCCAGATCTGTGGCTGACCCAAGGCCATGCTAGCAGGTGCAAGTGGAGAAGTGGGGAATCAAACCTGGTTCTCCCAGATAAGAGTCCGCACACTTAACCACTACACCAAACTGGCTCTCCAGTTTGGTGTAGTGACTCCTGCTTCAGCAGGTATCTTTTCCTTCTTCTTTTTACGAGCTCCGTTCTGGTGCAAAGTGGCCTGAAACCACCCAAACCACCAACTTTCCCAGCCTGACCTATCTATAGCAAAGCAGTGGGGGTGTAGGAACACAGAAATAGACTCCTAACTTCTGCAGCAAGGCCTTAATTAGTGTATCCTGGCCCTGAGTGCATCAGTGCATAGTTCTTGTGGCCTTTTCTTACACACCCAGAGAAATGCTGTTTGCCACTTTGGGGTCATGCAGCAATTTTTCTCCAAGCCAGTTTGGCCATTAATCCTGCAAGGCTGGGGTTGGGGGGAGGAGGGTTGGTCCTTCTGGGCATGGAGCAGGGGTCACTGGGGGTGTGGAGGGAGCTATTTGTGAGTTTCCTGCATTGTGCAGGGGGTTGGACTAGATTACCCTGAAGGTCTCTTTCCAACTGTATGATTCTCTGATGCCTTGACTTTGGCTCAGGATTCTGGCCAGGTGATCGTTTCATATAATACTGTGGAAAGAAGCCAGAGTAAAACTTCTTTTGAGCCTCTGCACGGATCAGGGCGGCCTTTCTGGTGCGTGTGCCTCCACCATGGTCCAGATTCCTTTTAGAGCACATCCTCCTGACACTGACCTTCCCAGCCCTGATCCCACAAACGTGACTCCTGCTTCAGCAGGTATCTTTTCCTTCTTCTTTTTACGAGCTCCGTTTTGGCACAAAGTGGCCTGAAACCACCCAAACCACCAACTTTCCCAGCCTGACCTATCTATCGAAATAGTTCCAGCGCTTGCTTTGCTGACGCGAGCGTCTCCATTTCCCCCCACTCAGCTGTTCTAGGCGGCTTCTATTGTTTCTCCTGAGCGCTAGGATATTATTAATTTCCCAGCACATTCAAAACATTTGCATGAGCAACAAGGAGCATTTCAAAGGGATAATGAGAGCGGCCAGCTCCAGCACTCGGGTGACTGCGAGACAAAAGGGCCCCTCGAACCACCCCAGCGAACGGGCCGGAAAGATATGAATTGAAGGCTGATTGAAAATCATGGCAGGATCCATTTCTGTGGTTCAGCATTTGCAGGGAGGGGGGAGAGAGAAAAGTGATGACAGTGCCATTTTAATTAGTGGAGGTTTTATTGGGAGGGGGTGTTTCAAGGGGAGGTTAAAAGGAGGCCGGCCAATCTGGATATTGCTGTCATTAACCTTCTCGGAGTCAACCCAACTGCAGATCAATCTATAACTGGTACAAATTAATTCCTCTTTGTTTCCTGGGTATCTTGTCCTTGTGCCATGCAGTTATGCGGTTCTCTGGCAGCTTTGATGTACCTAAAGATGGGACTGATTTGCTCAGCATGGGGTGATGTAGCTAGAACTGGTAGCAGCTGGGTTGAGCAGGACCAGAATCCCAAGATAACAATGAGATGCCCACTTCTCACCTTCTACCACCAGTGTCTCTGTCCCTTGTCTTCCAATTGGCTGGATCCTGTGGAGCCTTTTCAGAAGTCTTCTCCTGATACTAGTGGCAGAGTTTCCTCTAGCAGAACAATCTGTAGGTTCCAGCCTGATGCATCCACTTGAGCCTGTTTGGTGGGTTATTTTCTACACACCAGTGTGGTATAGTGGTTAAGAGCTGTGGACTCTAATCTGGAGAGCCAGATTTGATTCCCTACTACTCCACAAGAAGCCTGTTGGGTGACCTTGGGCCTGGCACAGTTCTCTCAGAACTCTCTCAGCCCCACCTGTCTCACAAGGTGCCTGTTGTGGGGAGAGGATGGGAAGGCAATTGTAAGCAGCTTTCAGACTCGTTAAGGTAGAGAAAGGAAAGGAAAAGTCCCCTGTGCAAGCACCAGTTGTTTCCGACTCTGGGGTGACGTTGCTTTCACAATGTTTTCACAGCAGACTTTTTACAGGGTGGTTTGCCATTGCCTTCCCCTGTCATCTACACTCCACCACCCCCCAGCAAGCTGAGCACTCATTTTACTGACCTCGAAAGAATGGAAGGCTGAGTCAACCTTGAGCCGGCTACCTGAAAACCCAGCTTCCACCTGGGATCAAACTCAGGCCATGAGCAGAGCTTAGGACTGCAGTACTGCAGCTTTAACACTCTTCACCACGGGGCTCTTAAGGTAGAGAAAAGCAGAGTATAAAAACCGACCCTTCTTCTAGTACATTCAAGCCACGCAGTGCAACTGGCAGCATTGCACATGAGTGCACATTCTCACACAACCCATTGGGAGTCCTAGTTCCCCATCCCGCAGAGACTGCCACTGCATGGCTCTGTAGCTACCTGCTGAAAGAATGAGCGAAGCATTCATTTATGAACAAGCGCTATGCTGCTTTTTTTTTTTTTACTGCTTTCAGTTTAGGTTTTGCTCAAGTTAAAGTTGCCAGGTCTGTTGCTATATCAGGAGAACTCCCACCCTGCAGCTCTGGTTGCTCATGGCTGTTTGCTAGAGCAGCAGGAGGGAAATGAGGAGGAATAGCTGTGTTGCTTCTGTGCCTGGAAGCAAATCTGGAAATGACAAAGTTGCCTTGGAGCAGTGCTCTCAAATTCCACCAAAATTCTATGGTAAAACCACTGAGTTTCAGGGGAACCCTAATGTATTGTACCACTGTGATGACATCACTTCCCAGCTTGCACCAGAAGTGGCATTGAAGCACAATGACATCACTTCCTGGCTTGCACCAAAAGTGGCATTGCAGTGTCACTGCGGTGCCTGTTTTCATGTCTCAGTTCCAAAACCCTAGTTGAAGTCGATGTCAGTGATGTATTTTTACACGTGTGCATTTTGCACAGCCTTACAGGAGTTACAGCCCCCCTCACATAATTTAATTACCTAACATAACCATCCATGTTCCCAAGGGATAACTGGTTTCCTCTGCTGCGCAGGTGCAAAAGCAGCTGAAAGGCTGAAGGAAATGGAACCCCACCACCACAGCTACTGCACAGCTGCAAAGCTGTTCGGCAGTCGCTCAAGTCAGATGGTTGCAGGGCAAGAAGATCCAAGGCTTGACCACAAGTGACAGCAGCTATTAAAAATGACATTTTGCCTGCTGAGCACGTTCACCACAATGTTCTCAGGATTTTTTTACAAGCGATTCTCCATAATGTGCCCCCAAACTGTTGTGCGTCCCTGCTTGCACAACATTCCAGAATCTGGTGGAGTTTAATTTTTTGGCCATGCTGTATGTTCTCTGATATCAGTAGCTTCTTCCAAACAATGCACTGAACACCAACCCCAAAAAACAATGCTTCCCTTCCCTCCCCAAAGATTCATTGTTGCTGGCATTTCAGTTTTGCTGGATGACTCCTGACTGTGGCTTCTGTTCCTTGGTCTTCAAACTCTTCCTCCTTGTCCTTCAATGAGAGCTGATACATGGAAGGGGGGGAGTCTGAGGGAATGTGAAATAGCATGATCAAGCTAAGCAAGGTCAGTGCTTGGATGGCAGACCATCAAGGAAGACTCTGCAGAGGCAGACCATGGCAAACCCACCTCTGCTTCTCACTTGCCTTGGGCACCCTTTGCAGGGATCATCAAAAGTTGATCCATGACTGGATGGCACTTACAGATGTCCACTGAAGGCCAAAGGGCTATGCACGAGGGAATCTCTGGCTTGAGCTTTGCCTCACTAGGTGGCCTTCAGGCCAGTCTGTCTCTGCCTCCCCCTTCCCCATCTGCAACATATGAATACAGAGGCATGCCAAGGGGTATATCAGAGTCATTAAGGCAGAGTGCTCTAAACCTTCTAAAAGAGGAGTCCCTAATGTGGTGCCCATGGGCACCATGGCACCTGGCAACGCCTTTTCTGACCAAGTGCTTTTAGGAAGCGAGTAGGTCTTTTTCCCAGCAAGGCTTCTGAAAGATTTTGTTGGCTATGTAGATTTAAAAAAAAAAAAAATGTTGCTTTGGGTGCAGCTGCTGCCACAGCACAAGGATCTACACTGTGCGACTGGAGGTAAGCAGTGGCCATCGTTTGCCCATACAGCCATCTAATCCAGTTGGGTTGCAGCCACCACCAAGAATTGGTTTGAATGTCTATGACCTCACATCAGACACAGCACTGAGGTGTCACTGACAAAATTCTGGTTGGGGGAGGAATCATTGCAACCCAAATAATTAAAAATCAGTATGGGACAAGTGAGACCAAGCACTGGGAAGGCAAGAAGGATGGGAATGGCCCCATCAGAACATAGCATGAGTGTGTTCACTGTGAGAGCAGGAATTCAGCCAATGTGGGAGGTGCTTTTTTACATGCAAAAAAACAAGCACCAATCTTGGGTTGTGCTCACCTCCAGGATTTAGGAGGGAAAGACTCAGGAACTCTCAGCATCCTAGTGTGAAGGAAACAGCACCTCCACCCTGCTGCGAATGGGTCCCTCCATGTCTCTGATGCGTGTGCCAGGTGGTGCTTGGAGACTGCAAAGGAATGCCCTTTAGCTGCTTGAACAGGAACTGTCTCCCAAAGAGTTTCAGAGGATATCACAGCTTCTTAATAGCTCAACCACAGACGTGACTCACTGGAGCATGGTTGCTTGGATGAGCCACAAAATCTCTCCGGATGATTTGAAGCCAGCCGTGTCAATGCTCATTTTATTTCCTGAGACTTGGTTCGCTTTGGCTGTGACATTCCCAAGGGCTGCTCTGCAAGAAGCCTGAGAGAGAACATGTTTCTCTACCACAAATTCTGTTCGTTCTTTTTGCTCAACAAAAAATTGCTTGCAGAATTTCTCAAGTAGGACCAGGCAATTTAAGAGTATGCAGATTTCATTACATGCCTTTTAACCAAGCAGGCTGAGAATTTGGCCACAGAGTCCCACAAACTCAAACTCCTTCAATTCCATGCAAGGCAAGTTCTTGATTAAACCACCACAATGTTCCATGGCGAAGTTTGTCTCCAGTTCACCACTGTGTTGAGCAGCTTCATGTCTGTGCAGCAACCACTTTGTTGCAAACTGTGCCTTCTGCCCAGTTCTAGAACTAAATCATCTCATTTGTCAAATAAAAGGATGATGGTCCTTTTGGAGTCATGAAACTGTCTGACTTGTGTGAAGTATGGAGTTGCTCATCATCCTGTCTCAGTGCCTATGCACTTGAGGCATCATTAACTGGCTGATGTCAGCTAGTTTACATTGCCTGCAGGGCCGGCGCATGGGAGTAAGCCAACTCTGAAGAAAGGGTAAAACGTTTGGGGCTCTTTAGCTTGGAGAAACGTCGACTGCGGGGTGACATGATAGAGGCTTACACGATTATGCATGGGGTGGAGAAGGTAGAGAAAGAAGTACTTTTCTCCCTTTCTCACAATACAAGAACTCGTGGGAATTCGATGAAATTGCTGAGCAGTCAGGTTGATAACGAATAAAAGGCAGTACTTCTTCACCCAAAGGGTGATTAACATGTGGAATTCACTGCCACAGGAGGTGGCGGCGGCTACAAGCATAGCCAGCTTCAAGAGGGGGCTAGATAGAAATATGGAGCAGAGGTCCATCAGTGGCTATTAGCCACAGTGTGTATATATGTGTGTGTATGTATATATATAATTTTTTTGGCCACTGTGTGACACAGAGCGTTGGACTGGATGGGCTATTGGCCTGATCCAACATGGCTTCTCTTATGTTCTTAACTAGGCGCCCCCTCTCCCGCCGTGTCCGGTGCTGCTAAATTCCCAACCTTGCAGAGGCTTCACTTCCAGTAATGTCATCGGGCAATGTGTGCACAAAAAAAGTAAAAAAGAAAAAAGTGGGCAGGGAGCCTGCTTTTGGCCTGGGGCACTGGAAAGGCCAGCACCGGCCCTGGTTGCCTGCTTCTATTCAAGAAGGGATCACAAGAATTGATAGCAAGATTAGATGGGTTCATGGACAGACACTGCAGGCTATGCCACAGGCAAACAAGGTCACCTAAGTAGTAAGTCTAAACTCAAAAATCTCAGCGGGATTTCTCCCCTTCTATGCTATGTGCTTTTAAATTATCGAAGGCAGCAGCAAACAGGTGGCAGCAGGAAAGTCTAATCGAGTCTGTAAACAGCGCAAATTCATCTGGCTGCATCCAAACCATATGCTAAGCGATTGCCTCCCTGCTCACAACAAGTGAGCAGGACGTGAGCCAAATGGGAGGTGTTCGAGCATAATTCATTTTATCTGAGTAATGAATAGATTCATTTGCACACTAACAAGACCTCAGCGGACCTCGGTGGAGGTACATTTCTGAGATAGTGGTAGAAGCGGAAGACAATTTAAATGTAATCAACAAAAAACACCACTCAGAGATAGAAGGAAAAAGATTAATTTTCTTTATTATAGGAGCCAATATAGCCCCCCAAATAAACAATTTTGCCATTAAGTCTAAGCCTCGCTGCTTAAATATCTCTCGATGCCTGTTCACCTTTGCTCTGTTTGATTAATCAACCAAAATGTCAGTTAATGGGTTTTGCCAATTCATACATCTATAGAAAGGAGTGTTAATGAGGCTGCTTGGTGTGGCCCTGGGTCTGTGGAGGGGCATGGTTATCTTGCATCCCCCCCTCCCCAGTCATGTTTCAAGCTACATGAGATGTGCTCTGAGCATTGGTGTCTCTGGCCAACTCACTGCTTTGGAACTTCAGCTATTGTTCTAAGCAATTTAATGTGTCAACAACCTTTCCCACAATGAGACCTAATTCTGAGTGATGAAAAATATCATGAGCTACTACCTGAACTCAGGTCTTTCACCTTCCCCTCCAGAATGTTACCAAGTTTGCTTCTGTCCTAGAAGCAGAACATCAACTAAAAGGGCTCCAGCAATAAAGCGATCAGTGAAGCAACACAGAGGGCAATCCTGCAAGAAGTCTGATCCCGCAGGGCTCTTCTACTCTGCAGTAGCTGGTGAGCTCACAAGGCACCTGTTGAAGTGGCATTTTAGTGGCATCTGTGTAATAGTGATGCAGACCAAGAACAAAGATCCCAGTGCCTTAAGAACAGTGGTTATAATTGTTACCATAGTTCATTCCTTGGACATATCTAAGAGTAGAACCCATTTCAGATTTTTGCTCTGCATCAAGAAAATTCTTGTGGTGGTGAAGTGCCCCCTCACATCCACTTGAACAGGAATAGCAGCTGTTCTCACAGAGGTCCATTTGGGAATCCATCTGATTCATGCTAGGGAAGCCTCAAAGTTTTCATTGACCCTGTTCAACAATCAAAGTTATCTTGTTCATCTTTAGCGATCAGCTGTGAGCCAATCAACAAGTTTGTTTGGTTCAGCACCAAATGACTCAAATGCCTGCTGAACATGTTTGCAGTGGTTTAAAAAACAACTCTACATGCTCAAAATCACTGCTCACCCAAACAAATTGACAGCCATGAATATTTCTAAGGACTAATTAGATGAACACTGAATGGTAGGATTTTCTTTTCTTTTTTAAAAAAATCACATTTATTTATATGATTGGTGACTGATTTAACTGACTGTTTAAACAATTTCCTGCCAAGTGGAGTGTAGCAAAGCGTGAGGGAAAATTACTCAGTTGGGGCTATGCAAGAATGTGCATGCGTTTCAAGCTGATTGCGCTGTTTGGAAGGAATATGGTGAAGCAACAAGCTGAACAGCCATGAAAAAGTCAACAAATAGATAGGAAATGTCTATCAGAAATCAGTCCCTGTTTGGCAGAGGGGGCAGTTATTATTTGGATTGTAAGCCCCCTTGAGCAGGACACTGATGAATGAAGGAAGGAATGAATGAATGGAATGAATGAGCCAAACCAGCAGATGTTCAAGTATCCCTAATTCATACAAGCTGCCCTTTTGTGAAGCAGGAGGGGGAGAATTGTGCAAATCAAGCTCCATGCATTTGGGCCTCTTTAAGAGGAATCCATGTCACATCTTTCATTTGGAGTGTGGTTAAGAGTCATTCATCTTCTTTCCACCCTGGAAATCATCTTGTCATCCTGTAAATATCTGGACTGGCCCTGGGCTGTTCAGATTTGTTGATTCTTGCTAGACTCCTTGTAACATAGCAGCTGATACTCATTACTGAGGACTTAGGGTCACCCAGACTGAGGACTAGTTTTCACTGAGCCAGTAGTAAGCCAGTAGACAGAGTTCATTCTGTACAAGTTCATCCTGCAAGTGGAATCATCACATGACTGACTGCATCCATCATGAATCATTTGAGGAAGAGCTGTGGCTCAGTGGTAGAGCATCTGCTTTGCATACTGAAGATCCCAGGTTCATTCCCCAGCATCTCCTCCAGTTAAAAGGATCAGGTAGTAGGTGATGTGAAAGATCTCCATCTGAGGCCCTGGAAAGCCACTATGAGTGAAAGTAGACAAGACTGACCTTGATAGACTCAGGATACAACAACTTCACATGTTTATCTCCATATAAAAAAAATTACTGCATTTGGAAAGTCTGAGAAAGCTGGTCCAGTTCCTGCTGATGTGCTCAGTATCTAGGTGCAAGTGTTTTTGTTGGTGCTTGCATTAGCGCCCAGTAGGGTTGTCAGGTCTGACTCAGGAACTATCTGAGGACTTTGGAGGTGGAGCCAGGAGATTTTGGGGGTGGAGTCAGGAACAATGTTGTGACAAGCATGATTGACCAGAAAATATCTGGGGATTTTGGGGGTGGAGCCAAGAGACTCTGGGGATGGAACCAGGAGCAAGGTTGTGACAAGTGTGATTGAACTCCAAAGGGAGTTCTGGCCATCACATTTAAAGGGACCACACTCCTTTTAAATGCCTTCCTTCCATTGGAAATAATGGAGGATGGGGGCACCGTCTTTTGGGGCTCATAGAACTGGACCCCCCTGGTCCAATCTTTTTGAAATTTAGAGGGGGGGGGGTTAGGAGAGGCATCAGATGCTATTTGGAAATTTAGTGCCTGTACCTCAAAAAACAGCCCCTCCGGGGCCTCAGATACACACAGATTGATTCTCCATTATACCCTATGGAGATCAGTCTCCATAGGGAATAATGTAGTGCCCAGCAGCCATTTCCCTCCCCCCTACCACTTTCCAATAACCTTGACATGGGGGAGAACCTCAAAACTGGGGGATCCCCTGCCCCCAGCTGAGGATTGGCAACCCTAGTGCCCAGTGGTCCATCTGTGTTTCACACAACAGCTAACCAAAATACTAAGATTGCCACAGAAGGGAGGGAGACTATGGCAGTCTGTGGCAATCCTAGTATTTTGGTCCTGACCCTGCTTAGCTTGACTATACCATGCTGCCTTCCTTCCCCGCTGCTTATTGTATTTTTATAATGTAAGATGGAAATAGTCCTTTTTGAACAATGTTGTGCAGCCCCCATAGTCATTTTATAGTGACATCCTAAGGAGATTTGCCCCCTTCTCAGCCCATTGACTTTGCTGCAGTTAGAAAGGTGTTAACAGTGTCTAGGTTGTGCTGTGAGATGCTTTTGAAAAGGGTGTCTAGGGGGTGGCAAGGAAGCATTCTAAGACGCGTGGATTCCTGCAGTCATTTGTTTCCCAGTTGACATCAACGCTGAGTTTCCCAACACTCACAATCAATGTTGACTCTCTCAGCATGTGTTCAGCCAGTCTTGTGATTGTGTCAATATATGTCAAGAATATGACACAGCAGCACTTCCCAACTGCACCAAGTCCTGCTGCTTTCCTCATGGTTAGTTACCCTCCCTCGCACAGAGCGTGTGCCATGTACATCCAACCTGCATTTATATCAGTGGAATACTGAAATCCAGGAACCAATGAACACATCTGGAAATGGTTTTTTTCCCTCTCTTTCCTCCCCCTGGGAGCTGTACCTTTGGGAGTGACAAACCTCAGCTGGTGCTTTTCCACCGAGAACACAACGGTGCCTTTGAAAGGTAGCCTTGTGGCAGCGTCTTATTCAGTCAGGCCGCAAGGCCAAATGCAGGAACCGCTGCCAAAATATCTTTATTCTTCCCAAACAGTGAGTTGTTTTGGCTCATCTCTGTTTTAAATCCTGCTACACTCTGTCCAAAAGTGACAAATATAAATAAGCAGGTCTTTGCCAGAGTGGCTTGCAGTGTGGACACAACATAAAATAGAGAGCAGGCTATGGGAGGAAAAGGGAATCAGAAGTCAGACACATTTCTCTTTCCCAGACTGAAGGAACCCTGAAGTGTTTGGTCTCTGCCCAGCTGACAGAGAAGGCAAAGTGCCTCTTTCCTCACTTTGTACAGCCTCGAAGCAGGGACAGTTCTGGCCTTGGATGAAACTGTGTACTTCCTCCAACACAAAAATACGTGAAGAAGAAGGTATTGGATTTATATCCCACCCTCCACTCTGAATCCCAGAGTCTCAGAGCAGCTTACAATCTCCTTTACCTTCCTCTCCTACAACAGACACCCTGTGAGGTAGGTGAAGCTGAGAGCGCTCTCCCAGAAGCTGCCGTTTCAAGGACAACTTTGCGAGAGCTATGGCTGACCCAAGGCCATTCCAACAGCTGCAAGTGGAGGAGTAGGGAATCAAACCCAGTTCTCCCAGATAAGAGTCCGCGCACTTAACCACTACACCAAACTGGCTCTCAAGCTGCTTCTACTGACTTAGAGCCTTGATCTGTCATGGTCAACCTTGTCTACTTTGACTGGCAGCAGCTCTCCAGGGTGTCCAGCAGAGGTCTTTAGTTCCACCTCCTACCTGATCCTTTTAAACTGGAAATGGCAGGGATTCACCCCGGGACCTTCTGCCTCCAAAGCAGGAGCTTTGCCACTTGTATACAGCCCTTCCCCATAGGAATTCTCACTCAAACCTGCTATTTACAGAGCCAGACCACTGGTCTATTGAGATCAATATTGAACATATGAAGCTGCCTTATACTGAATCAGACCCTCGGTCCATCAAAGTCAGTATTGTCTTCTCAGACTGGCAGCGGCTTTCCAGGGTCTCAAGCTGAGGTTTTTCACACCTATTTGCCTGGACCCTTTTTTAGTTGGAGATGCCGGAGATTGAACCTGGGACCTTCTGCTTCCCAAGCAGATGCTCTACCACTGAGCCACCGTCCCTCCCCAATTTATATTGTCCATTCTGAACATCTCCAGTGGAGGTCTTTTGCGTCAATATGTGCTTCTTTCAGGTGGGGATTCAACATGAGGTCTTCTCCATGAAAAGCAGATATTCTACCACACAGACATAGCCCCTCCCCATAGGAGTTCTCACATTAATTCATGTGTCTGCCGTATGCTGAGGCAGAGTTTTGGTCACTCTTTGTCAGCCAAGTCTACTCTGATTTACATCAACCCTCCAGCATCTCAGGCTGAGATCTTTCACATTACCTCTTGCCTGATCCTTTCAAGTGAAGGTGCCTGGGATTGAACCTGAATCCCCAGCATCTCCACCTAATCAGATGCTCTACCACTGGGCCTCCTACTCCATCCCATGATCGGAGGTATTTGACATTACTTGGTGTGGGAAAGTGATGCACTGCAATGCTTCTCTGCCACCTGGGCAATGTTGGTCAGTCAATCGCTGACCATCCCTCCATCATGCCTGGATCCTTCTCCTTGTGAGAAATCTCCTCCCCAAGAAACATTTCTTAGTGAACCTTATTTATCACTTGTATTAAAATTTGATTTTGACCAGCTGTGTTGTGTGCCAACTTTTGGCTAGAAAGCAACATAAAAATGCAATACAATAAATACTTTATGATGCTACCTTACAACAGGAGAGAATTATAGTGCTATCCAAAGCAAAGTTACACTCTTCTAAATCCACTGAAGGTAATGGGTTTAAGAAGGGCATAAGCCTCTTTAGGATTGCGCTGCTAGGAAGGAGATGACTAACTTCATCTCTTTATGCAGCAAGGCGATATTTCAAAGAAGGGATTGTGTGCCCAGTTTCCTATTTTCCTTCACCAAGGTAGGCAGGCAAAGTGGGATTATTTGTTTCCAACAAAAGGGAAGCCAAGCCAGCTTCCTTTTGCATTAAGTAGCCTCAAGCTTTTTGGACTAATTCATCAACCATGATAACCCTCCCGGATTTCTCCTCTAAGAGCACGGCTTCTCCTCCTCTAAGTGCCAGCTCCATTTTCGCAGAGCAGATCCTGAATTAGTTAAAAGCCAGGCAGGCTCCGATTGGCTGCAAGACAGCCACACTAATCTTCTGGAACCTTAGCTGAATTGCTGAAGCTGGCAGTTGTGCGGTGATTAAAGTACGCAGGAGGCCACTTAGCTGGCTGGTGGTGAGGAACACACATACACACACCAGTTAAGAGAATTGCTCCTGAAAAGATCAGCCAGAAGAAGCAAGCAAGTGAATTCAAGCTGATAATGTCTATTCCCCCCCCCCCCACATACACACACATGCAGACACCATGTTTAATCTTTAGATGGCAGATTAAGAACATAAGAACATAAGAGAAGCCATGTTGGATTAGGCCAATGGCCCATTTAGTCCAACACTCTGTGTCACACAGTAGCCAAATATATATATATATATACATACATACATACATACATACATACACACACACACTGTGGCTAATAGCCACTGATGGACCACCACTCCATATTTTTATCTAACCCCCTCTTGAAGCTGGCTATGCTTGTAGCTGCCACCACCTCCTGTGGCAGTGAATTCCACATGTTAATCACCCTTTGGGTGAAGAAGGACTTCCTTCTATCCGTTTTAACCTGACTGCTCAGCAATTTCATTGAATGCCCGCGAGTTCTTGTATTGTGAGAAAGGGAGAAAAGTACATACTTCTTTCTCTACTTTCTCCATCCCATGCATAATCTTGTAAACCTCTATCATGTCTCCCCACAGTCGACGTTTCTCCAAGCTAAAGAGCCCCAAGCATTTTAATCTTTTTTCATAGGGAAAGTGTTCTTTTCTGCACTTTTTCCAATGCTATAATATCCTTTTTGAGATGCGGTGACCAGAATTGTACACAGTATTCCAAGTGAGACGGCACCATCAATTTATACAGGGGCATTACGATACTGGCTGATTTGTTTTCAATTCCCTTCCTAATAATTCCCAGCATGGCGTTGGCCTTTTTTATTGCAGTTGCACACTGTCTTGACATTTTCAGTGAGTTATCTACCACGATCCCAAGATCTCTCTCTTGGTCAGTGTCTGCCAGTTCACACCCCATCAACTTGTATTTGTAGCTGGGATTCTTGGCCCCAATGTGCATTACTTTGCACGGCCACATTGAGCCTCATCTGCCACGATGACACCCACTCACTCAGCCTTTATCAATTTAATCATTATCAGACATTATCAATTACAGATATTATCAATTTAATCAGTAACAGCAATCCTGTAAGGTAGGTCAGTATTGATAGCTGGAGAACAGTGAGACTGGAGATCCTCTTGCTTATAATTTCTTTGAAACTGGACTTTCTAGCTGCTGTTTAATATTCGTGTGCTCTGCAAGCCATTATCAGTTGATGCGCTTGACCTCCATGCCTAATTAAAGAAAGCTTCTACTGCCAATTTCTATTCATTCAACCTCTGTTAAAGGAACAGTCTCCCCCTTTTTTGTCCTGTCCAGCTGGCAACATTGTAACCATCTGTTTAGTTCAATTTGTTGTTGCTGATTAACTTTTTATCCTGCCCTATGGAGTTTACTGGGGGAAAAGTGTAGATGACTGGGGAAGGCAATGGCAAACCACCCCATAAAAAGTCTGCCGTGAAAACGTTGTGAAAGCAACATCACCCCAGAGTCGGAAATGACTGGTGCTTGGACAGGGGACTACCTTTACCTTTTTATCGAACTTAGTGCAACAGATGTGGGAGATCCCGCCCTCTTTTTTTTTCATATGCAGTACACCAACCCTGTGAAGTAAATTAGCTGAAACAAAGAGACTGACTACCCATCCGAGGGTTGTCCAGTGAGCTTCATGAGAATTTGAACTCACATCTCGGCAGTCTTAGTTCAGCACTCTACCCACATTATTGGGATTTGATATATAAAGAATCTGTTGGGGAGGGGCTTCAAAATATCAGCAAAAATTGTCATTGATTCTCCAGCCAGCTAACACCAGGGATGAGCCTGCTAGATGGGAATGCAGCCTGTAAATGCCCTAAAGCCAAGCTCAGACTGTGAACCTAAGTAAAGAAATTGCAGCTGCTTACCTCTCTGCCTTTTTAACTGATGCCCTGATTGACAAAATACACCTGCAAAACATCAGCATTGCAGATCTGGTTGCCAACTGCCTGGAGAAAGGATTTCTATTCCATCCTCCACTCAAGAGTCTCAGAGCAGCTCACAATCTCCTTTATCTTCCTCCCCCACAACAAACACCCTGTGAGGTGGGTGGGGCTGAGAGAGTTTTCCCAGAAGCTGCCCTTTCAAGGACAAGCTCTGTGATTACTATGGCTGACCCAAGGCCAGTCCAGCAGGTGCAAGTGGAGGAGTGAGGAATCCAACCCAGTTCTCCCAGATAAGAGTCCACACACTTAACCACTACACCAAACTGGCTCTCTATCCTACCACTTTAATAATTGCAGGTTATTTACCCGGTGCTGTTGTTCACCTCCATGCAAGAAAAGCCTTTGTTGTCCATTTTCACATATTAAACCTCAATTATGCATTCTTTCATTTCATTTAAACGCCACCTTTCTCCCCAGTATGGGACCCAAAGCAGCTGTTTGCCTCTCCTCCGTTTCCATCCTCATGACAACTCTGTGAGGTAGGTTAGACTGAGAGCATGTGAATGGCCCCAGGTCACTTGGCAAGCTATTGTGGCAGAGGAGGGATTTGAACCTGGGACTCCCAAATCCAAGTCCAGCACTCTTAACTGCTGCACTACACTGGCTCAAGGGATGGGTCATTTTTTTTCCTACTCTGCTGGCAGTCTTAATAGCAGGATGGATGTCTTTGAAGACAATGTGAAAATGACTTCCATTTTAATGCTCAGTGTGTCCTTCTTAGAAGTCGTAGTCACCTTTTAATTTTTCTTGTTTGGTCTCTGTTTTTACACAGAATACAGAATAGCCTTTTTTTTTAGAAAAAAGCCTGAAACAATTTCCTCCCTTGCCTTGCAGCCTTGCCAATTTAAAATTTGCCCTAGCAGTTAATCAAACAAAGCATCACCCAGTTCATCCTTGTGTTTATTTTAAAATGTCTATCTTGCTTCATTATCCATTTAAAGCCACTAGCAACATGATTGAAATACAGTATATAAAACAAATAAAAAATCAGTACAAAACCAATACAAAACCACGGACTGCTCACAGAATCAAAGCCCTCAATCAGATTTGGAGTTTGGGGAGGGGGAGGCCTTTGAAATGACGCTCCCTTACATTCTTTACAAAATCTAAGCAGGGAGTGAACCTGACAAACATCTTTGGGATGCCTGCAGCTCAAAAGACTGCAGAAAACAGCACAAGTCCACCATGGAGGGTCAAGCTGATGACGGTGTGGTGTAGTGGTTGAAGTGTCAGACTCGGATATGGGAGATCCGAGTTCAAATCCCAAGGCTGGCACGGAAGCTGGCTGGGTGATCTTGGGCCACTCAGTTTCTCCCTGCCCAATCTACCTCTCAGGGTGGTTGTTGTGAGGCTGTAAAGAAGGAGAGGAGAACAAGGTGGTGAAAGTTCTCCCATTTGGGGAGAAGTGCAGGTTATGCATACCTAAATAAAATATTAGGAAATAACAACTGGCCATAGTATGGGAAAAAGAGCAACAGATCATAATAATTTTGATTTAGATTAGCTTTGCTTTGAGTTTGTGATGTCAGATACAACCAAATTACACTGTATTAGTTATAATGGGCATTGTTAATAATTTGATTATTGGAACTTGATTTATTTATACCATGGATTTTTAGTGGATATCTTCTTATTGCAGTGTTAAATCATAATAAAGTTATAAAAAGGGGGGAAATAACAATAGTTATTTAGAAACTTCAACTGCTATGTTGGCTGAGAGAGACAGTGTGAGTGTGTTTTCCAGGTTGTGAAGGGAATGAACAGTAAGAATTCATTAAAATAAAATTGGCATCATATGTTCACAGTGACTCACACCCATCAATAGATGACCCACTGCATTTGCCACCAGTTGAAATTCCTTGGGAGTCCTTCAAAGTTACAATGGTATTGATATGCGTGGGCAAGCCAGCTAAATATGGCAGCAGATACGAACCAAGCTCTGCCAACCTGATCTTCCAGAATCCAAAGCTAACGGTGCATTTCTTAGTAGAAGTACTCTCTTCTTCAGTGGCATTAGAAGGGTGTACATCTGCATAAGACCGCACCATTGGCAAATTACTAGACCCCTTTCATATATTTTTAAAAGTCTATTTCACTTTTTATATGGATAAACATCAGCGCAGCATGCCAATGGATAATAATGCTTTATGCATCTGATGAAATGGGCTCATGAAAGTTTCTGCCACAACACATCCATTCATCTTTTGGGGACCAGGTGGCTCTTTTGTAATTTCAACTGTGGCAAGCAAACATGGGAAATAATCTATGTGTAATCCTTGTGGAAGATAATCTATGCATGAAGTTATTTAGAAAATTGGCTGTATTTATTTGCTTCATTAGTACCTCAGCTTTCTCCCCGATGGGGACCCAAAGTGGCTTGCACTGTTTCTTTGCCTCCATTTTATCCCCACAGGATAAGCTGAGAGTGTGTGAGTGGGCCAGCATCACCCAACCAGCTTCCATGGCAGAGTGGGGACTCAAACCTGGGTCTCCCAAAGCCAACTCCAAACACACTAACCAGCATACCAGACTAGTTTTATGCAAGTTATTCTGTTGGACAGATCTCACCCTGTGGGAGACGGAGTTTGCTCAGGATGCCAGAGAGGGTTTGTGGCAGACCATTTCTTTACGTCCCACTGGGAACATCCCCTCTTGGGAGGGGATGTTTGCATAAGACATGCACTTCTCATTCATAGCATTCACAGAACAATAAGGCAGGAAGAGGTGAATGCAGCAGCTGGATACTTGTGTGTGTGTGTTTCTAATTGTATGTATGGGGGGGGGGGATGTATTTTCCAAATGGAATCCCCCATTGCCCCAGAGTACATCTGAAGATCATGCATCCTCAGTGTGAAAGCCTGTGTGTACACTTCTGAATATGGGTGCATGCATCTGGAGGCTTGCATCATCCCTGTGTGGGCCAGCATCCCTGTTTGATAACTCTCTCTTTGCAGGCATAAATGTGCATGCGTGTGTGTGTGTGTTTTACCCTCTCTCTCCTTGTGAGGATAGCCCGGCTCTCTGGTTGTGTGGGTGGAAATCTGTGGAGAACTGAGGGTGGAGGGAGGTGTGCTAAGTAGGCTGGCGGCTCTCTCTGTGTCTACAACCAAGAGAGTCAGAGAGGTCTGTTGTATTCAAAGGCAGAACAACATACCATCTATGGACAAAGAACCTCTCTCTGTGTGTAAGTGTGAGTGTCCTTCTCGTTTCCTTTTGTGAGGGGGGAAACAGCAACAATCTTGTTGTAGGAGTCCACTCACAGCCATTTCAGACAAGGACAATAAATTTTTGCATCAAACTTTCACAGACATCCACCCCCTTAGAGGCCAGGATGGGAGTTGAAAAGGCTTTGGTGGAAATTCCTAGAGAGGAGGACCCTCCATGAGTGCTGAATTTTGGAATCTCCCCTGACAGAAGATAAATTCATCCTCAAGTTGGGTTCTGCATGTCGATCTCCTAGTCAGGAGGGCTACCGGCACTTTGCTGGGGCAAACGGTATCTGCCTTGCTTCCTCCCTCTGCTTACCTTTGCATTTATCCCAAGTTTCTTTCAAGCAGCTCAAGGCAGAGTATGATTCTCTATCCTTCCTCCATTTTATCTTCACAACAGCCCTGTGAGGTAGGTTAGGCTGAGGGTCTGTCTACCTAACAAGTTGTTTTTGGGTCCATTCCAATTCTGCTCAAATTCCTCTTGGCCACATGGGTGGGTGAGGAAACAGTGGATGAATCTGACATTCACTCATGTAGCATCCAAATTGTGGTGTGGTGTTGAGTCTGAACTCCACCATGGTAATACCTGTTAGAAATATTTCATAATCACTTCTCATTCGTAGCATTCACAGAAAAATAAGGCAGGAAGAGGTGAATACTGAACTCCCCCATGGTGAGACCTGTTAGAAATATTTTTACAATCACTAGAATGCCAACATCAAGAAGGGGGTAACCATAGAATCATAGAATTGGAAGGTATCTCCAAGGTCATCTAGTCCAACCCCCTGCACAATGCAGGAAATTCACAAGAAGATGGCAAAAAAACAAACAAACACAATCCTCCAGGATCCCTGGCCAAACTGGCCTGGAGAAAAACTGCTGCCAGACCCTAAGTGGTGAACAGCATTCCCTGGGCATGTAAGAAAGAGCCATGAGAACCAAGCAGTGCACTGGTTAATCAGTCAGTTGTAGTGGCTAGCATAGGGTTGCCAACCTCCTGGAATTACAACTGCTCTCCAGACAACAGAGATCAGTTCCCCTAGAGGAAAAACAGCTTTGGAAGATGAACTTTATGGCATTACAGCCTTGCTAATCTAATTCCCTTCTCCAACTCCATCTTCCCCATTCTCCATCTCCAAATCTCCAGGAATTTCCACATGCAGAGTTGGCAGTCCTAGGTTAGAAGAAGACGACGACATTGGATTTATATTCCTCCCTCCACACAGAGTGGCTCACAATCTTCTTTATCTCCCTCCCCCACAACAGACACCCTGTGAGGTGGGTGGGGCAGAGAGGACTCTCACAGCAGCTGCCCTTTCAAGGACCACCTCTGCCAGAGCTATGACTGACCCAAGGCCATTCCAGCAGGTCCAAGTGGAGGAGTGAGGAATCAAACCCGGTTCTCCCAGATAAGAGTCCGCACACTTAACCACTACACCAAACTGACTCTCTTAAGTTCAAATCCTCACTTAGTCAGAATGGCCAATAATTCCCTCTTGAGGACTAATTATACAGTTAGGCTTGCCAACTCCAGGTCGGAAAATTCCTGGAGATTTCAAGGGCAAGCATGGGGAGCGATCTCAATGGGGTATAATGTCATAGTATCCACCATCCAAGAAAACTGATCTCCTGGGAGGCCTCTAGAACCCACCTGGGGGTTGGCAACTCCAAGTACATTGTTGCATTTGCGGGGCAGTTGACTAGGTGCATGCTGGGGATTCTGTGTTGAAACTTAATTCCCAGCACACAGGGGCCCAATTCAGATTGGGGAAACAGCATGTAGGGAGGGGTGGTTAATATTTCTTCCCAGTGTGATTTATCCAACCTCGGAAGGCCTTAGAGATCTGCTGTTTGCCACAAATCAAGTCCTTGGGGTTGTTGTGAGGATAAAACGGTGAAGGGATGAGTAATATACGCGGTGCTGAGATCCTTGGAGTAAATGTGGGATAAAATGTACTAAATAAATAAATGTTTTTGTTCCAGTGGCTCCCCTGAGCTATATTGAAGGACCACAGTGGCTTAGAGGTGTGGGTGGATAGGTGGGTGGAGAGAGTATATCTCTTTGGGTATGTGTGTGTGTGTTTACACTATGGAAACTATTGAAACTATTTGGGGGGGGGAGCACAAAGTTTGTATCTATATGTATGTATACATGTATATATGAAAATAGTGTTTCATTGATACCCAAGTTTCCTTAGTTCTCTCTGAAGCATCATTTCCCAAGCCTGCCAGGGTGAGTTTGAATGTTTTATTTAGCTAGAATTAATACCCTGCTTTTCTCTCCAAAGAGCCCTGTGGCACAGAGTGGTGAAGCTGCAGTACTGCAGTCCAAGCTCTCTGCTCACGACCTGAGTTCGATCCCGGTGGAAGCTAGGTTTAGATAGCCAGCTCAAGGTTGACTCAGCCTTCCATCTTTCCGAGATCAGTAAAATGAGTACCCAGTTTGCTGGGGGGGGGGAGTGCAGATGACTGGAGAAGGCAATGGCAAACCACCCCGTAAAAAAAGCCTGCCCTAAAAACGTTGTGATGAGACATCACCCCAGAGTTGGAAATGACTGGTGTTTGCACAGGGGACTACCTTTACCTTTTCTCTCCTAAGGGGACACAAACCAGCTTACATCTAAGGATATTTGAACATCCACTGATTAGGTTTGCAAACTGTTCACCGGTTGCAGACATGGACTTGATTTTTCAGCAGTCAGTTCAATAGCTCCTCTGTTTGTTCACTGGTGTTCAGCAGGTCACTTTACTGTATTTGTTCACCACATTCCTTCCTAACTGTGCAGTACAGCACACATGTGGTTTCTCATGCAGCCTGACTGAGCTCTACTACCCATCATCTTTATCGCACAACAGTTCCGCTTAGCAGGCGATTGTTTTAATAGACAGATAAGTCATGAATCATAAAAATCAGTCGTCAGTAAATGAGATTTTCCAATAAAATCCTCCTCTTTGGTGTTACTCTAGTCCTTAGTGACAGCCATGGCCGTCTGTCTGAGTTGGCAGCATCTTTGCACATGTGCAGCTTATGAAAACTCAATACAAACCAGTTTGGCAGATTTTGCAGCTATGCAGCACAAACCAAACATGCTGCTCAGCACCTTCAAACACAGTTGAAAGTGTTGTGAGGTCCACAGCATCTCTCCTGTACAACATTCTCCTCATCTCCGTTTCGCCCTTACAACAACCCTGTTTAAGGAGTTTAAGGCTGAAAAGACAGTGACTGGCCCAGCTTCCATGTCTGAGCGGAGGTTTGAATCTGGGCTATGCCATGCCACCTAACATTTTCAACTCATGTTGAAAGTGGCCCAGAAGCAAGTCTATTCAAGAGGTCCCTGCAGGGGCTGGGCCCTGGTTGTTGAAAACCAATTCCGGGGTAAAAAAACAATAGTCCCCTGTGCAAGCACCAGTCGTTTCCAATCTGGGGTGACGTTGCTTTCACAACGTTTTCACGGCAGACTTTTTACAGGGTGGTTTGCCATTGCCTTCCCCAGTCATTCCGGGGTAGAGCGACACAAATGAATCCTTGCTCAGATTGAAACAGATGCAACTGATATTGCCATCACCACTGTTCTAGAGAATGACTTCTTCCTGTTCTGCCTGTGATGTGAGCACAAGGTTAGCCACATGGCTTCAAATGTTAGATCAAAATATACGGACTCATGAGTCTATATGAGACACATCACTATCATTAGCATTAACTTGATTCAAGTTGAACGAAGCCTGTGGCACTGCGTGACCACTTCTGAGGCTTAGCTCGTTCCTGTCTTAGGGTTGCAAGCTCTGGATTGGGAAATACCTGGAGATTTTGGGGGTGGAGCCTGGGGAGGGGAGGGACATGAGAAGGGTGCAATGCCCATTGAGTCCACCCTCCAATGCTGCCATTTTTCCCTGGGGAGCTGATCTCTGCCAGCTGGAGATCAGTTGTGAGAGCAGGAGGTTTCTGAGAAGAACAGCAGGGCAGGGAAGTGCAGGCAAACTCAGTGTTGGAGAGGGCTCCTTCATGGCTCTGCCCCTTGACTGAGTCCTCACTATTGTCCTCCCTTCTGGCGCTTGGGTTGTGTTTCTTGTCCAGAGTTCTTTGGTTCTGCTGCTTGAAATCCTGTCCTTAATGCCAAGGAAGTTGTAACTCTAACTCCCCCTCTTCCTGTACGATGTCACATGATCTCCTGTCATGTCTTTATGGCTCAATGAAGTCTGGAAAGGAAAGGAAACTACTGTCATAGAACGTATTGCCGGCATTTGTTTATGGGGAGCGGGATGTGACACTGCTGGTGTAGAGGCTAACAGTGCAATCCTAAACAGCGTTGCTCCCTTCTGATGCCACTGAAGAAGTCAACAGGCTTAGAAGGGTGTAACTCTGCTTCAACTTGCACTGTCAACCTGCTCAATTCCACTGATGAGAATCACCCCCCCCCTTTTCTGTTTAAGCCCACCCCTTCATCAGCATAACCGCCCCTCATTCTGGGCTATGTCTCTTCTCGATCACTCTAGAACAGGGGTGGCCAGACTGTGACTTGGAAGCCACATGTGGCTCTTTCACACATTGCGGAGCTCTCGAAGCCCCCACTGCCCCATCAGCTGACTTGAAGAAGGCATTTATCTCTTTAAATCACTTGGAGAATTGCATTTAAAGTTGCTTTCTTGCCACCTCTCCCTCCCCATCTATTTGCATTCCTTTCTTCCTGTCTTGCGGCTCCCAAGCATCTGATGTTCATGTCTTGTGACTCTCAAACATCCGATGTTTATTCTATGTGGCTCTTATGTTAAGCAAGTTTGGCCACGCCTGTTCTAGAGTGTGGTGGAATATGAGAAGGTGGAGTTGGTATGGAGAGATGGTTTTAAAGACATACCCATTCTGGTTGCTTTGCCTTTAATATTTGGGTTTGCTTCACTACTTATGGCTCTTGAATCCTCATCATAATTGCTGCCATGTGCTAGAATGAGCACTTCTGAGGGAACATGGCTGCCCCTTGGATAATGAGGGTCAAAAGCAGATTTCTTCTCTTCCTTTTATGGTTTTTTAATAGGAGTCTGTTAAGCAATTACTCATGCAAAAAAGAGAGGGAAAGGGGGGTCTGTAGAAAAAAAGAGAATTAAAAATCCACCAACCTCATATCTTTTCCTCAGGGGTGATAACCCATTGATGGGTGAATGGCCCAAAATTTGCCTTCCGCTGACAGGGCTTTGCTCTCTTATCTTGTCGTTGGCTTTCGTTTCTCATATCCTGACAATTCATTTGTGAGGGAGGCTGAAAGGAACAAGCTCCCAGCATCTGGAAGAGCTTTCCTCTGATCTTTCTTCTCCCCACCCCCTTTCTGATAGTATGATTTGATTACACTCTTGCCTCTGTGATCCATTAGCACTCCACAGATCTCCTGAGCTCTGAGTGGAATTCTCTCTTTCCTGTGCAAACCCGTGCATGCCTGAAGACCAACAACTGTCCTTTCTGGAGTGCTGAAGGGGGAGGGGGGGTATGAAAAAGACATCATGGCATTGTGGTGTGTGCTTCCATCCTGCCATTGCTAGGCAACATCACAAGGTTTTGGTCTCTCCCATCCCCTTTTCTAAAAGAGGCAAAATATCCAGGTGGTTGGAACAGCTGCCTGTACAACACCCACAAGCAAGAGAGAAGGGGAATCAAACCCAGATTTGGGATTTAGGATAATCCCCTAAACTAGACCATCCCCAGCTGAATCTAGACCTGTACTCTGCTGCTTGTAGCAAAGATCTTCTCTCATCTGTTTTCATTCCTGTGCACCTGAACCGTGAGGTGTTCCAGTCACATCCTCCTCTTCTTTTTCACATTCTTTTATTTAAAGAAAAAGAGAGAACTTTGAGACAACACGAACTAATTACCCAAGCCCTGCAACAGGAATTATCATCTCAATTAAGGGTCTCAGGTGATATCTTCTTCCATCTGATATGGCAGCAGAAATTAATTAACCCATCAGCCTGACATTTGTAGGTCATGGCTGCCTCCTCCGACATAAAGGGCAATATCAAGACATCTTCAGACCAAGTCATTTTGGCTGAGGGAAGTGTTCTCAGAGGAGACCTGCCACTGGGGCAAGAGGCCAGGGTTTCCCTGGTGCAGCCGTGTGGCAGACAAAGACAAAGAACTGGGGGTGGAGTGCTTCATCTGAGAAACACAAGGAAAGAACAGCAGCCAAGAGCATATTTATGTAAAGATGTGGTTTCCAGTCACAGAAATTCCATAGGATTCTAAGCATCTGGTTTCCTGAAGGACCACTTGGAGAATCCAAGGGCCCTCATTCTCACTGTGCCCCAACCCTGTCCTTAGACATAACAAAGTTGACCATGCCCTTCTTTTGATCAAGGACTGGCAACTGGAGGGCCAGACAACGCACCACACAGCTCAGATTTAACCCAGGTTATTCAGATGCTGATTCCCCTTTTCAGGAATGGGATGCATTAGTGACCAATGTTTGTATGGAATTAGGACCATTGTGCAAGTATAGAATCTAATATTGTGTGTGGAATTTAACATTTGGAATTTCTCAGCTGTATTTTAATTTTTTAAAAAAAACTTTAAAACAAGCATGTTTCTAGAACTTACAACTGTGTGCCATCAGACCAGTGGGGTGCCTGATACTGTACTTTGTCTCCGCAAGAGGGGTGCACCAAGCAAGACTGGATGCATCCTTTATTCCCTGCACCTGCTGATCAGAAGCACACCCCCATATTAAGCTGCTTTAGATTATGTCAGACCACAGTTTAGATCAGTCTTGTCTACTGTGACTGGCAGCAGCTGTCCAGGGTCCCAGGTGGAAGTTTTTAATACTACCTACTACCAGATCCTTTTAATTGGAGACGCCAAGGATTGAACTTGGGACCTTCTGCATGTTGACAAGATGCTTTGCCACTGAACCCTGGCCCCTGCCTGCCATCTACAAAGTCCGACAGTCAAGGTCAGTCTTGACCACTCTGGACTGGGGACAGCTCACCGGGGTCTCAAGAAGGAGTGGAGGCCTTTCGCAGCACCTGCTACCTGATCCAGCATGTGGATGCTCCCCAAAACAATGCTCCAGCTGGGGAGCAAAGGTGAAGCAATACATCTACGTGGAAGCAGTGATGGTTATTCGACACAGGCTTTTTGAAGAGTTATCTGCTCTGAACCAAAAAACTAAAACAGAACAATTTTGGATCCTTCTTTTTTAAAAACGGCCTCCTATTCCCATCATATATTTCCCCCCTTGTATCTCCCCACCCCCACCCCTGTCCGTTGTGACTACATTCCATATTCTTTGGAAACTGAGAAAAGCAGCATAAATGTTAATTAGCTATATGTGGAAAAAATGTATTTTAATTGGAATTACTGTGAACAGATCTTGGATTTGTGTGTGTGTGCAGACTACACACACCTCTAAATTGTATCCACAGAATGCTCCTCCACATATTTGTGCATGGCCTAGATTTTGCACAGAAGCTGTGATCACTGTTGTTGTATGCCCTGAGTACCTGCCAGACGCTGGTAAGTGAGCATTCGCACACACACACACCCCTCTGGAAGATCTGTTCCAGATTTAATGCTGCATGTCACTTGTCGTATTTTTAATCCTAGAAAAATTATTGCAGGTATTATCCCCAGTTTTTCTCAATGGGAGGATTTTTGGTAAAAATCTGCTCACCTTCAGGGTCACCCTCTTTGCCTCTGTGGCCTCCCAATTCAGGCAGAAATGTGTTAAGATTGTGTCTCATGTCCATGTCACTGCAATGCAATCTAGGATGTTGCAGTGTTTGGTAATCAGGCTGATAATTTGGCTCCAAATATAATTTTGTGTTAAACCATTTATTTTCCATTGAGTCCCATCTGACTTATGACAACCCTGTAGGGTTTCCAAGTAGGGTTGTCAATCTCCAGTTGGGGGGTTGTAGCCCCCCCCCCACTTCAGGGCTATCAGAAAGCCGGGGGGGTGGCTTCTGCGTGCTCCATTATACCCTATGGAGACCGATCCCCATAGGGTATAATGATCTGTGGGTATTGGGGGCTTTAAAGGAGCTGTATTTTTAAGGTAGAGGCACCAAATTTGCAGCATAATGGCTGGTGCCTCTCCTCAAAGAAACCCCCAAGTTTCAAAAAGATTAGACCAAGGGGCCCAGTTCTGTGATCCCCAAAAGAAGGTGCCTCCATCCTCCATGATTTCCAATGAAGGGAAGGCATTTAAAAGGAATGTAGTCCCTTTAAATGTGACAGAACTCGCTTCAGAGTTCAATTGCACTTCCCTCCCCTTTCCTGGAGCCTCCCTACACTTTCACATAGCCTCCTGGTAAGTCACCTGCTGGCTTGTCTTCCTCACCTGACAACTCTATATCCAAGGCGAAGCAGGTGGTTTTCCATTGCCTGGCTCCATGCCAGACATTGGTGTTCCTTGAAAGTCTCCCATCCAAATAATAATCAGGGCCAACCTTGCTGAACTTTTGAGAAGTGACAAGATCAGGCTAGGGATAAAACCTGTTACAGTTTCTGTTATAGTGGCCGCTGGTTTTGTGAACAAAACTGCATGTTTCTCTTTGAGCCAAAGAGGCATGCTTGGTCAATTGGATCAAGGCCTGGCTTAAATGTTTGGAGAGCCTCAACCTGGGAAACCCACCCTTAATCATTGCCTATCTTTAGCAAGGCTTGTCAAAAGATTTATATCAGAGTCAGATTCCCATTTACTCTGAGCCATTCCGTTGGGGTGAGAAAAGTCATTCTGGTTCTGTATTTGTGGATATGTCATTTCTCTCTTTACTTGGGGTTGATAAGAGAAAAGCTGAAGGTTCAAATTGTTAAAATAATTTAACTAATTAACAAAAACTAATAACAGTTCTTTTATTTCATGTGCACTCCCTTCCCAAACCCACTCGCAATGTTCTTGAGGGCACCCCCATGTCTGAGCTGCTTTTTGCACAGAGAGATGATCTATGAGTTGCTTTGACACCTTGTATGTATGCAGCCTCAGAAGTGTATTGGCAAGGAGACAGGGAGGATAGATCAGGCCCCGGTGTTTATATGACATCCATTTCCATAGAAACTGAACCGCTCTCCTCCTGTGCTGTATTTATCCTCCCAGCACCCCAAGAGCTGCCGGCTCCACATGACAGCCACAGTAAGTCTAACTGCTGTTCGGTTTAACGCAGATGTTATTTGTGAGTGTCACCACCTGTATCAAGATGGATGCCTTCCTCCACTTGCGCCTCTGTCGGCCCTTTCCCTGCTCACATCAGTGTGGATCAGGAGGTCATCATGATAGTGCTACAAAAATGGGACTCATCCACCACTTCTCTCCTCTTCTCTTTCCAGTGTCCTTATAATGGGAGAGAGAGAGATCACTGGAGACTTAAACTGCAGTAAGGCGGTATGGTGTAGTGGTCACAGTGTTGAGTTGAGATCTGAGGTGACCCAGGTTCAAATCCCCTCCTATCATGCAGCACATGGGTTGACTTTGGGCCAATCATGTTCTATATCATACTGTTGCCTACCTTACAAAGTTGTTGTGATGATGCAATATGCCCCCCTGAGCTTCTTGGAAGGAGAGTAGACTAAAAATGCACTTGATAGAGCAGGGGTCCCTAACCTCCGGTCCATGGCCTGTTAGCAACCAGGCCGTGAGCTGTATAATTATTTCATTATATATTTCAATGTAAGAAGAAGAAAAAGATGACATTGGAGTTATATCCCACCCTCAACTCCGAATCTCAGAGTTTCAGAGAAGCTCACAATCTCCTTTATCTTCTTCTGCCACAACAGACACACGGTGAGGTAGGTGGAGCTGAGGAGCTCTCACAGAAGCTCAACTTTCAAGGACAGCTTCGCCACAGCTATGGCTAACCCAAGGCCATTCCAGCAGGAATGGAGGATGTGGACTAGGAGTGGGGAATCAAACGCAGTTCTCCCAGATAAGAGTCCACACACTTAACTACTACACCAAATTAAACTAATAGAAATAAATGCACAATTGTATCATCCCAAAACCATCGCCCCGCCCCCTGGTCCATGGAAAAACTGTCTTCCAAAAAACCGGTCCCTGGTGCCAAAAAGGTTGGGGAACTCGGTGATAGAGTACTACCTGCCTTCTTACAAACAGACTAACAGATCCTGGTAGAAGCAAAAAGGATCCACTAATCCTGCAGCCAGAGAGCAACAGTTGTTTCTCCCCCTCCACAGACAAAAAAAATTGCAATCTCAATTTTGCTAACTCCAACTGAATCATCAGAGTTCTATCTGATGTGCACTGTCCAAATTCAAGGAAGCTGCAGGTCTCAGGCCTCATCCTGCAAGGAGATTGCTGGAAGGGAAGGGAAGGGAGGAAAAAAGATCCAAACTACTGAAGAAATATTGGCCAGTTATCTCTGTCCATTAGCAGTCTACTGTAGCAAAATAAAATAAAAGTCCAATGGCATCTTAAAGACTTACAAAATTTATTCCAATATGAGCTTTTGTGAATCATAGCTCACTTCTTAGATGTGTAAAAGATCATACTGGGAACTTTTATGATGAAGTGGGGGGGCGGGCTTGGGGCAGAGAAGACCCTTCCCCAGCATCCTGTCCCTTACCTTCAAAATTTTGAGTGAGAGAAAAATGGGAGGGGGGGGGGTTGATGGTGACACTCTAGGAATTGCCCCCTGCAGAGTTTTCCAGCGTCTGTTTTGAGATGCAGATGAGTTGCTTGTAGTTCAAGTGGTGTACTTATGCTTCCATGTTTCTTTATTCCCATGGATTCTACAAAATCTGATTCCTAGATCATCACCCAGAAGTGACACCACATCCATCAACCCTTCACCAAGGAGTGAGGTCACATCTCCAATGACACTCTAGAAAGTCCTCCTATCTCTATTATAAAGACCATAGAGAGTAGGGAAGTGCCAAGACTGTAGTCAAAAAATGATGTCACATCCCCCCCAAACTCCACCCTCCCCAGCTACTGCCCCCTCCCGATATACCATGTATCATTGCAGAGCAGGCAACCCTAAGTGCATGGCAATACCTTTGTAGTATGAAATCCGCAATTGCAGCATGCACTACCACCAATCCCCACCTACCACCCACTATAGTGTGTGACTTTTTTTCCCTTTTGTTGCTTCCAGAAGGAGGGCTGGCCATACCTACCAGGCTGAGTTCTCTGGATTTCCCAAATCAAAGCAGAAATCTGGACATGAGTTACTTGTTGTTCTCTCTCTCTTTTTTTCTCTCTCTCCTTCTCTCCACTCATCTTCCTAAATGCCACCTAAATCCGAAAGCCATTTCTCAGGCCAGTTCTTGTTTATGTATTTATTTAGAAAAAGATATTGGATTTATATCCCGTCCCTCACTCCGAATCTCCGAGTGGCTCACAATCTCCTTTATCTTCCTCCCCTGTGAGGTGGGTGGGGCTGAGAGGACTCTCACAGCAGCTGCCCTTTCAAGTATAACCTCTGCCAGAACTATGGCTGACCCAAGGCCATTCCAGCTGGTGCAAGTGGAGAAGTGGGAATCAAACTCGGTTCTCCCAGATAAGAGTCTGCACACTTAACCACTGCACCAAACTGGCTTTAGATCAGGGGTGTCAAACATGCAGTTCAGGGGCCGAATCAGGCCTCTGGAGGGCTCCTATCAGGCCCTCGAGCAACTGGCTGTCATTTGCTTCCTTCTCCCTCTCTTTTGCTTCCTTCTGCATCACAGCTTGCTTTGCCAGGCTTGCTCAATCACACAGGGGCTACAGAGCAAAGCCTCTGTTTTCTCCATTGGCTGAGGCTCCTCCCTTGCGGAGGAATAGCTTGCTTTGCAAGGCTCTCTCAATCGCACAGCAGAGCTACTGAGCCAAGCCTCTCTTCCTTCTGTTGACTGAGGCTCCTCTCCCACCCAGTCCCTAGGGAAGGAAGGAAAGAGCCAGACCTTCCTTTGCCCAGTTTCCTGGATCCCATGGGAGAGATACAAAGAAAGCACCTTTAAGAACAATGAGTGCTAATGTTTTAAGTTTTCTAAAAAATATATCTTTGTGTTTGTCTGTGTTCTTTATAAAAATTTATATCTCTACCACCTAATCTTAAATAGATATACACATGGCCCGGCCTGACATGGTTTGGCCCAACCAGATATGGCCCGGCCCAACAAGGTCTCTTTTATGCCATATCAGGCCCTCATAACAAATGAGTTTGACACCCCTGCTTTAGATATTTATACCCCCTTTTCTTCCTAGGGAGAACACAAAGTTCCTTCCATGGTTCTTCCCTCCTCTGTTTTTAACACTCACAACAACCCTGTGACATAGGTTAGGCTGAGAGAGTGTGACTGTCCCAAGGTCTCCCAGGACACTTGACAGCAGAGTGGGTATTCCTAATCTGACACTCTAACCGCTACACCACATTGGGTATTTTGTAGACAGAAAGAACACTGGTCAGATCCAGTGTCCCCACTCAGCTGTGGGGGTCTCTTCAGTTCCCAAATGAGAGGTGCGAGATTTGGGTTGCACTATGGAACACATGCAGAAGGGGCTTCAGCCTCCTTTGCTTTCCTGCTCTGAAATAGTCCCATGGAACTACTGTGTGATTTTCTGGGGAAAATTACAAGTGAACACAGGCAGTTCCTTAATGAATCACCACCACCTGCCCTCTTCCCCCTGCAGACACCATGGGGAAGCCACCCCTTCTCAAGCCAGGACTGTGGCGTCCCATGGAGCCATGCCTCTCTTACACCTGCAAAGTGCCAGATCTCACCCCTTTTTGTGTTCAGGGGTTGCCAGTTGCATTCTGGGACTTGATGGAGAGAGGGAAGGAGCAGAGCCTCTCACTGAGGCTGGGGATGCCATTTGGGGCTTCCAGGTTGCCACAGCAGCCCCTGATGCTGTAACCAGGCAGGTGGGGCATGGACAGGGCAGGTTTGGGTGCCTTTGTTGATTGGCCAGGTGTGCCTAATGGTCAGACTGGCCCTCGGTCACCTTGCACTCCCCCTACCTAACAATCTTCTATTTCCCCACATCTTGCTTCCTTTGGATGGATTGCTTCATTCTAACACACACACACACACACGTTAAAAAAACTGTTGAACAGCTCCACTTTGTGCTGCCGTTTCTGCTCAGTGTCCTGACCCATGGTTTATCTGAAGCTTTGGATCCTTCTCGATGCGGTCAGCCTACAGCCCAGCGCCAATATCCTCACACATTGCTTATAAGCCTGAAAAGCAAATGCACGTGTCCCTTCCACGGCCCCTCTCCACCAACTGTAGGCAGTGGGAGTGTGCTCCAATATGTTTGAAAAGAGGACTCAGTGGTGGGAGTGCTTCAATCATGCGCTTATGCACCACCCATATGAGAGTTTTGCATGTGTGATCCAGATACGACCGTTTAGGCTGTTCTTCATCAAAACAAACAAGCTACTCAGCCAGAGGGAACGGAGAGAGAAATGGTGACTTGTTCTTCCCTCGCTGGCATGGGACCATCCTGTTATTCAGCTAAGGTCTCCCAAGCAGTGTGTCTGGAGTATTCATCCCAGCCGTCACAACACACACTGAGTCACCCTCTCCCATTGGCAGCTTTCCCTCCCTCCTACTCACATTTTCCTCCAGTGCAGTGGACTACAGCACTCTCACACATGGAAAGCCAATGAGGTGTAGTGGTGAGAATGTCAGACGAGCATCTGCCTACCTCACAGGGTTCTTGTGAAGGTAGAAAGGAGGAGAGAAGGATGATGTGAGCTTCTTTGGGGACCCACTGGGGAGAAAGGCAGGGTACAACAGAAGTAAGTATGTAAGGACTGGGAAATTGATGCTGTCGAGTCACAAACACACTATTGGCTAGACATGCCAAAGATTTGTATACAAGAAGCACGGAATGGTCAAGATGGGTGTAAAGGAAGAGGGAAGAAGACTTCTGACTTATGGTGACCCTATGAATTAATACCCTCCTAAATTGCCAATTGTTAGCAGCCTTGCTCAGGTCTTGCAAACTGAGGGCCGTGGTGTCCTTGATTAAGTCCATCTCATGTTGTGTCTTCAGCTTTTTCTAACATTGTTGTCTTTTCCAGTGACTCTTCTCTTCTTTATAAGGCTCCAATTCAGAGGTAGTTTCAATATCATTTTAAAAAGCTGAGTCTGAAATAGTAGGAAATCAGGATGGTATTGTTTCCTTTACTTGCAATGGGAAATACATGTTCATTCAGATGTAACTCCCCATGTTCATTCAAATGAAAATCCCAGGGAGTATCCCCCCATCCCACATCTCAGGAGAAGGCCTTCCTCTCCTGTTGGCAATTAAAATTCCCATTGGCAGAGCAAGCATGAGATCTTCTCATGAGGCCCTCAGGCAGTGGGTTGGGCAAACTCTGGTGCTGTACACAGCTGGAGTGTACTGGTAAGGGGACCTAAAACCTAGCCCTGCCATCCCGTGCTGCTTTCTGTTTCATTCCACATGATCTTGCTGGCTTTCTGTCTTGTCACAGTGGATAGAAAGAGCTTTTTCTCCCTCTTCCATAACATTATGACTTGGGGGCATCCGTGAAGTTGTTGGGAACTAGATTCAGGACACACAAAAGAAAATACTTCATTAAACTGTGAGACTCATTGCCAGTGGATGCGGTGAGAGCCACAAGCATAGAAGGCTTTAAATGGGGGTTAGACAGATTAATGGAAGAGAGGCCCAGCAATAACTGAAGGGAGGCAGTATGGTGTAGTGGTTAAGAGTGGCAGACTCTGATATGGAGACTGGATTTTGGTTCTTGGCATTTGGTTCTTGGTTCACACACAAACACACCTGGAAGTCATGGCAACTTCTGGCGACTGCCACCTATTGGGGGCCTGGAGGATATTCAATAAGGTGGCTGAATAAAGCTTGCCCCTGTCCTCCGAACTACTGGTATTTCAAGGAATTTTCCCATCCAAATACTTGGCAGAGTTGTCCCTGCTTAGCTTCTGAGAGTGGGTGAGATCAGGCTTGCCTGAGCTATCCAGGACAGGGCTAGAGAACTGGGTTTGATTCCCCAATGCCCCACATGAAGCCTGCAGAGTGACCTCGGGCCAGTCACAGTTCTCACTTAACTCTCTCAGTCTCACCTACTTTACAAGGTGCCTGTTGTGGGGAAAGGAAGGGAAAGGCAATTGGAAGCTGCTTTGAGACTCCTTAAGATAGCAAAAAGCACTTTATAAGAGCCTTCTCTTCTTATCTTTTTCATTTACAGAAGCAGCAAACCTCTTAATGCCAGCACTAGGAGGCAGTATCAGGGGAGGCTTCAGGCTCAATGCCCTGTTTGTTGACCCTCCAGAGTAACTAGATGGTTGCTGTGAGAAGCAGCATGCTGGATTAGATGGACCAGGTGAGGGGTTGCGACTCAGTGGCAGGGATGCGCTTGGCATGCAGAAGATCGTAGGTTCAATCCCTGACAACTCCAGTTAAATGAAGCAGTTAGTAGGAGATGTGGAAGGTTTCTGCCTGAGACCCTGAAGAGCCACTGCCTGTCAGAATCGACAATAGAGACCTTGATGGACCAAGGATCTGATTTGGTGCAAGGCAGCTTCATGTGTTCATACGTGTGTGACCACTAGCGAGCTTTTCTTAGCTTCTTGTGGGTTTAGGAGGAAGAAAATATGCTTTTAGCACCATAGTAAGAGAAGGGATCGGGAAGGGTGGAGCTCCCTTTAGGATGCAGTGTGGGAGAGGAGAACCCTTTGCATTTCTCAGAGTTGCTCGGAGGAAGGGTGGGGTTATTTTAAAAAAATGAACAGGTAGCCCACATGCATCCGATGCTGTTGTGGATCCTCTGTGCACATGCAACTCAGCACTGACTTAGCCTCCTTTTCCTTGAAGCCACTGAGAAAGCGGAGAGCTAGAGGGGAAAGCAGCAGAAGTCTTTAATCTGCCGCTGTGCAAGCTGGCTGGGCAAGGGCTCTCTGCTTCAGAGACTCCGCTGAGCTTGTTGAGTTTTAATGAGGCACACCAAAGATAAACCTGCCTTTGCCCTATATGCCTATCACAGCATGAAATTTGCAGCCAACAAAAACTGGTGTCGGGGTTTGTGTGGTGTGTCATTCTCACATGTGCACGTGTGCACGCACACACGCTGTAAATGAAAAAAAAAAAAAGCCTGAATATTGAATAGGTGTACCCATTTGCTGAATCAAACCTCCCCCCCTCCCCCGAGAAGCTGAAAATAAAAATATTTCTTTCTGCTCTTCTGCCAGCAATGGAAATTGACACCTGATGAATTTATGGTGACGGGGAGGGTGGCAAAGAGAGCTTTTAGTGGGGGCACGAATAAGCGGGAAGGTGCTTTGCAATCATCTCTCTCTCTCTTTTTGTATCACCTTATCACACTCCAATCTCATTAAATTAGGCAAATTGAAGCAGCTGATATTTTATGGAGGCTAAGGAACGCGTTTGGACTTTATAATTACCCAGCTAGAATGTATTTATGATTCTGTGTCGCAAGTAAACAAAAAAAAATAACTTGGGATCAAAGGCCCTCTTTTTAAAAGGTGGAACTGAATCTTCGCATAGCCTTCAGCTCTTTCTCTCCCTCCTCCTTTCTCACTACAAACCCAGCAAGATGAGCTGTGGTGTGCATGAAATATAGGTTTGCAAAAAGACCTATCTCAGAGAGTTTTCCATCCCCCCTCCCCCCGAAGGATTTTGCTGAGATCCTGAGGCCCAGAGACCAGCTGCAGGAGCAGGCTTGGTCAAAAGAAAGAATGAAAAACCTTCTCCAGGGCTACAGCTGTCGCTCATCATGCCCCCAAATCAGACTTGGGGTGGAGGTACTTTCTGGATTCCTGCAGTCCACTGCTTGAATTTGAAGGGGGGAGGGACTGAAATGCATCACAGAATGTGTGGCTCTGTTATCTGGATGGAGGGCAGATTTGTACCATGCTTGCTTAATTCAGAAGCTTAGCTTTGTCTGTCAATTGAGAGGATGTGATGTGCTGCCTCCCTGCTTAGGCAGCCAGGCAGCAGAAGCAGTCAATCTGCCTCCCCCTCCCATTTAAAGACCTCCATCAATCAGCTGATCAACAGGGGTCTATAAATGAGGGGTAGGTGAAGGTCGCAGCAGCCCAGAAGCCAGGCAGATGAGTGGCCTCGCTCCAAGACTGCCCCTCCTGCAAGGCCACACTGCCTCTTTCATCCGCCCAGGTCCTGGGTGAGCAAAATGGGTGACAGGACTGCTCTGCAATCAGCCTCATAATGAGGCCCCACTGCCTCTTTCATCTGCCTGGGTCTCAGGCGGGTGAAAAAGGCAGTGCAGTGCCTCTGCCTCGTAGCGTGGTTGCTAACATGCCATGGACCAGTACCGGTGTGTGGCCCAGAGGTTGGGGACCCCTCCTGTAGATGAGTGCATGCATGTACTGTACAACTTGGTTCTCAGTAGTGCCCATTAAATTCTATGGGAGGAAGTAAAGGAGGAGTAAAATCTGGGGTATGGTTGACAGGGGTCAAAACCTCATTCCACACAATAGGATCGCCAGGGCTATCCACCACCCCATTTAACCTTTCCGAACATCTCTTTACTGCCTCCCATATGAGCCACTTGCTGCCATGGATACGAGCCTCCACTGAACTTTGAAGGGGAAAAGTAAAGTCTTTCAGCTGATGACAGTATGGACTAAACACAGAGCCATTCTTGATGCTGAGTATCCCATCTTCCACCAATAACAATTGTCTCTGAAATGCATTGTACCCTTCCGCTAGAGACCATACCCATCGCAACAGTTAGCATTTTGTCCCCCAATATGGAGCCTGGATTCCAGAGTGGATTGCAGTGGGTCAGAAGCAAGGTTCCACACCTGGGACCAGGAACTGCCAAGACCTTGAAGCCCCTTCTGGATTTTAGATGCATCCTTGGATGCTGCAGTCCAGTCACAGAGCTGGAGGACTAGTTGTGTGTGTGCGCTCATTATGGCCAATGATCACAATTCACCTCTGACAGATCAATCCACTCCACAGGGAAGGGGCCATGGCCAGTGGAAGAGCATCTGGATGACATAAAGAAGGTCCCAGGATAAGCCAATGGTATGAACACAGTAGAAGGCAGCTTCGTATGTTAATACACAGGAATCTGGAGCTCCTGTGAATGGATCAGATGGATCCCTCATTGATCCATATTGGGTTTCAGAAATAACTCATTCCACAATAATACACTGTGCTCTAGAGCCTTTATTAAAATTATTCTTTCTGAATCCCAGTTTTAAATCATGTTTGAAATTAGTCTTAGAAGTGCATTCATTTATTTGCTGGGTTTATTCTAGGGTTGCCAGTTTCTAGGTGGGGTCTGGAGATCTTCCAGAATTACAACTAATCTCCAGACTGGAGCAATCACTCCCCCTGGAGAAAATGGCTGCTTTGGAAGGTAGACTCTGTGGCATGATGCCCTCCTGAGGTCCCTGCCTTCCCCAGGATCCACCTCCAGAGCTGCAGGAATTTCCCAGTCTGGAGCTGTCAGCCTTAATTTATGCTCAGGTTGGTGCAAAAAAATGAACATAGATAAGCATCCTAGCAAGTTTGCAGCCCAATCATTCTTTTTATTACTATTATTCTCGGGAAATAATTCCATTTGAAAAAAGGAGAGATCTAGATCAGAATTGCAAGTTGTACGTGAAGGAAAACTGAACCTTCTGCTTAAATTTTCTTTTGCGGCGGAATTCCCCATCCTGAGATCCCTTTGTCTAGATTATCTTAAGAAATTGGATCTTTATTTTTGGGCAGAGAATTCATGTATCGGAGGTGAACATTCCCATGCTCAGTTCTCCCAGATTAGGTCTAGCATTCCTGCGGTCCAGGAGTTATCATACTAGGATTTTCCACCTGTCAGGGGGAGTGATCCAGGGGCCAATACAATGTTGTATTCCCCTGGAGTTACCTTGGCTTTCTTTGTGGTGCTACAATGCAAGTATTGTCCTTTATCTCCTAATATAATCCACATGCGTGACTCAACAGCAAACCACATACAATGCCTCACTAACAGAGAGCCTCAGCATTGCATTTGCCATGCCATGGGGAGTTGTTTTCTGGTCACATGAACAGTCTTCTCTCCTGTGCTGAAAAGCCAAAGCATAAGAAGTTGACAAGAACTCATTAAGATGACACCTGTCCTTATTGAAATTAGGACCGAGGACAGCTCCTGAAGCCCCACCCATGTTGCTCCCCAGCAAATAACCCAGATACAATGGAGAAATCCAAATCCTTCTGTCAGAGTACATTATGGAAATAGAGCACATTTACATACACAGCTTCACCTCCTCCCATTGCAGCAATAAAGAAATAAGTGACAAATGACAAAAGCTACTAAGCATTCATCTGCAATTCTGAGGACTAGAATATTGCTTTTTTAACAAAATTAAAAGCTGATTCTGTAGTACATTCTGAAAGACATTTGTCCAGCAATTCTATGGGTGTGTGGCATGTATCATAAGAATTCAGAATCGGAGATAAAGCTGCTCAAGACAGCCAATTTGGCATAGTGGTTAAGTGCACAGAGGAATCACAGAACCTTTATTGGCATAACAAGTGCACAGCCTCTTATCTGGGAGAACCGGGTTTGATTCCCCACTCCTCCACATGTAGCCTGCTGATGTGACCTTGAGTCAATCACAAGTTCTCACAGAGTTATTCCTCTCAAGAGCAGCTTCTGTTAGAGCTCTCTCAGTTCCACCTACCACACAAGGTGTCTGTTGTGGGGATGGGAAGGGAAAGGAGATTGTAAGCCACTCTGGGACTCCTTCAGGTAGTGAAGGGCTGGGTATAAATCCGATCTCCTCCTCCTCTTCTTCATAGTAAAGTGGTTAGCATGTTGAACTAGGATTTCAGAGACATAGGTTCAAATCACCACTCTGCTCATTTAGGGTAACCAACCTCAGTGAGGTTTGGAGATCTCCTGGAATTCCAGCTCATCTCCAGACTACAGAGACCAGTTCCCCCCTGGAGGAAATGGCAGCTTTGGAGGACAACCTCTGTTTCAGCATATCCCTTCCAAACTCCCTCTCCAATATCTTATCTCCCCAATCACTGTCCCCAAATCAACCCAGTTTAAGCATGCTCCCCTGTTTATTAATGTCAAAGGGACATTTTTTGGTACCAGCAGAACCATCTCTGACATCTCACACACAACACAGGCTGCGGGGTGGGGGGGATAACTCCTTCCAGACTGAAATTTTCACAGTATGAACACAAAACACCATCCCCGGGCCCTGAAGTCTGTAGGGACAAGGATATCGAGTTGGGTAAATAGCCAACAGTCAAAGGTGGCTCTTGTGAAACAGATGCCTTAGCACCTCACCTTTCCTGTTCTTAATCTGCCTTTTGAAAGATGCTTGTTCACTCCCTCGTTCTTTCACTCTCTAATCCGCTCAGCCTTTATCCTCATGACTGCAATTCACAAGGCAAAAAGCTGGGAGTTCTTTATAGGGCAAGAATCACACATGCTGAATTACTGATTGTCAGCTTAGTGAGGGAGGGAAGTGACTCTCCAGCACATGCGTATGCATGCGCATGGAGAGAGATGGAGGAAAAACTATTGCCTGCCTCAAACAAGGTAGCTCTCAGGCATACGCTTCGCGGAAACATGTTCCTATTAGAACAGCAAGCTTTAATGGATGCATTGGTGTGATTCATCAACTGAGGCTTGAATTGCAGGTTATGTGTTGACTCCTAATTAATAAACAAAGAGACCAAGCAAATGTTCCAGGCTCAGTGAAGCCCCCCCTCCCCGCGCAGGGCAGGATACGCAGATGCTCCAGGTCCTTTCTCCATCACAATGGATGGGAAAGATATGAGGAGGGACAAAGGTGATGGTTTGCCAATCAAACTGTCTGAGACAGGGTTGGTGACTCAGGTTAGCAAGCCCATCAGCATTGTGAGACATCTGTACTTCCCTAGGGAAGTATCCAGTCTGTAAAGAAAAGTCAGTTGGAAACAGTTTATACCAGGGACTGGGGGTCCAGTTGTGCCTGGGGCTTGGCACGTGAGATTAGGAGGGAGTCACATCATTGAAAGCTCCTCCCTCCTTAATTCCTTGCATTTAGAATACCAGACATCAGAAACCAGCATTCTAGCTTAGCTGGGTCCCTCACTTGCTTATTTTCTAGCCACGGGGGATTCTTCCTTTGCATGAAGAAACATTTCAGTCCTGAATGCTTCAACACTATTTCAGAAACATTTGCATTGGCATCCTGTTTGTTCCTGGGTTCAATACAGGGTGCTGGTTGTTACCATCAAAGACCGTGGCAACCTGAGGCCCACAAATTTGAGGGGACCCCCACACATACCAGTACAGAGCTTGTGTGCATGCTTTAGGTCTGATCAGCGATCTCTCCTGACCATCCCTTCATCTCAGTAGTAGAGCGGCTCTCAAATCAGGGGCCCAGCTTCTTATGTGACAGCCCCACCCTATTAGCCTCCCTGAAGTCATATGTCAGTTCCTTCAGGAAAGCCTGTGAAACTTATCTGTTCCAGAGAGCCTTTTGAAAACATCTCTTGGAAACAGGCACCATTGTTTGCTTGAGCAGTAAAAGCTGAACACTGCTAAACTTTCTGCAGGAATGATTTTTTTAAATTTCTGTTATTGGGGAGAGGGTCAATCGTTATTTGTATATGGAAGTATCATTATTGTGTTGTTTGGTTTTTAACTTACACTATTAGTCTTTTGGAAGAGCAGGCTATGAATAAATAAGTAATTCACAGCCATTTTGGTTCAAAAGTTAAAACACAAAAGCCAAGAATATAGTCCACATGATATTTTTTTATTAGGACCAGCACAGTTAAACATAAAAGTATGCAAGCTTTTGGTTCCCCAGAGCTCTTCATCAGGCCAGATGTTACACAATAATAAAGGAGATTTTTCTTGTCATCATGAGCTTAGGCCCCTCTCATGCTGCCATCATTATCTTCTTCTTCCTCTTTTAATCCTCTAAAGGTAAAGGTAGTTCCCTGTGTAAGCACCAAGTCATTACCGACCCATGGGTGATGTCGCTGTCAAGTCTGCTATGGGTTACTCAATATCTGTATTAAGGTTGGTTCTGAAGTGAAGGAGTCTGGGTACTTTACAGTGTACACCGGGGGCTGCTAGCTCACTCTCCTGCCCCCTCTCTAGAAATGCCTTTGTTGTGTAACCTGCTTTGAAATGCTAACCTGTGAACAAGATAGTGGCGCCTTCCCAGCCTTGTTCTCTGTGGGGAGTATGGGGTGTCAAGACTTCGGTCTGGGAACGAAAGAAGTAGCATCCTAGTGTGAAGATGTGTTGCATAGATTGCCCCCCGTAGGAATCCTTTAGATTCATACTTTAAATACTGGATTAGTGCATATGTGTTTCAGTCCTTCAATCTCTGCCATGGTCCACAGTTCTGATTACAATAAACTTGCTACTTTATCAAGAGACTCGTTATTGAATTCAGCCGACTTGACATTTTGAAGGACTCCCTATCTTGGAGTTCAACCTTTCCGGCAACTGAAAAGGCGATGTCCGAACAGTCTCCGGAGAATGGAGGATTCCCAACCAGAGTGGAGGGGGCCGAGACACCCTGGCACATCCATACTGCCAGAAGGACCGCGGCCTCCCCTCCACAGTTTCAGCTGGTGGCGACCCCACGGCAATACCAGCCAAGAACCTCCACTACGCTGATGGATCAAGCCCCGGTCCGTCGGGAGGCGATCATGACCCGCCACACCAAGCGGGTCCAACTGGCCGAGGCCGCCGCCGTCCACCCGGGCGAGGCGAGCGAAGGCGCCAGCGCCGCGGGGGCGCAGGACCTCGAGAGTGGAAGCGAAGGGGCCGAGTGCGGAGCGGAGGACGGAGGGGCGAGCCCCAAGGACCAGACCGATGAGGAGTACGAGACGTTTCGCGCGATGGTCCGCAGGGAGATCGACGGGGCGGTGAGAGACCTAAAGGACCAGATGCAGACCCTGACCGCGCAGCTGGGCAGAGCGCTGGGGGTGACCGGGGCTCGCCAGCAACAGCCATCCCCGGCGGGTCCGCGGGGACCCCCGGCTCGACAGGGCCCCGCCGCTCCTCCACCCAGAGCGGCCCCGCAAGCCCCAGCGGCGCCCCCCCCTGCCCCGGTCAGACAAAGAGACCTGGGGGGGGCCGGGAGCTGGACGCCACGTTCGACGGGGACCCGGAGGAAGTGAACTACTTCGCGATCCAAGCAAACAGCTACATGCACTACTGGGGGGACTCATTCCCCGATGAGATGAGCCGCGTGGACTACCTCGGGTCGAAGCTACGGGGCGCAGCGAAGAAGTGGTATGTGAGCCTATGCGAAACCAACAGCCCGGTCCTCCATTTCGTAAACACTTTCGTGCAGGCCCTGCTGACCCAGTACGAGGACCCCCTGCAAGAAACCCGAGCGCTGGCGGCGCTGCGGAACATGAAGCAAGGGGCCCGATCCATCCGGGAGTACGCGGCCGACTTCCAGGCCAACGCCGCCCGGGCTCGGAACTGGAACGAGGTGATGAAGATCGAGCACTTCACCAATGGGCTGAACCCGAGCATCCTGGATAGAGCGCTCACGCAAGCCCGCCCCGATACCCTGGTGGGGTGGATTCAGCTGGCGGGGGAGGTGGAGACCAACCTGAAACGAGTGGCGATGCTGCGCCAAGCACTGGCCGCCGGCAGGGGAACGCCGAAAGCAAGCCCCGGGAAGGCTGAGCCACCTAAAGTCAAGAAGCAGGCGGTGGCTGCCCCGGGGGGGCCCCGACGTTGTTTTCGGTGTGGGGACCCCAACCATCTAGCCTCCGGCTGCCCCCAATCAGCCACCGGGGCCGCCCCACCGCAGGGAGCCACCCGCCCGGGCACCCCCGGCCCCAAGAAAACCACCGGCCGCCCTAAGGATGCGGCGAAGAGCAGCGCGCTCCTGGTGCAAGACGACCTACAAGAGGAGGAGGTGCGTCTGTCAGAGGAGCTGGCCGAGCTGGCGTGGGAAGAGGAGCCGGCGGGAAACGACGCCGACCTGCTTTGAACGGTGCCAACCAGCAGGTCGACCGAGAGGAGGCACCGCTCACGGTGAGACCCACGGGAAGGTTGTACTTTATAGTGGTCAAATTGTTGAACCCAAAGCTAAAAAGGTTCCTACAGATCCGGGCCCTCATAGACTCGGGCTGTAATAGAGAGCTGATTTCCCCCAAGGTGGTGGAGGCTCTGGGATTGAAACGCTTACAACTGCCCCACCCCATGCACTTTGAACAGATGGATGAGTCAGTAATGGGGGGGGAACCCTGCACGCAAGAGACTGAGCCGTGCCCCCTGGGGATTGAGGATCACTGGGACTCAGAGACGTTTGTGATCGCGCCCGCCTGCGGCTACCCCGTGGTCCTGGGAGTGGGGTGGTTGGAAAAGCACGAGCCCCTCATCCGCTGGAGAGCCCAGACCATCAGATTTCCCGACCCAAGTTGCAACCAGCACCTTTGGCAGGCAGCATGGGGGCCACGAGCGCCAGCCGCTCGGGAGAGGGCGTGCGTCCTGGTGGAAGAGGTGCACCATGTCCCGGACGCCTACCGCGACCTGATGGAGGTATTTAGTGAGCGGGAGGCCAACCAGCTACCCCCCCACAGGAGCACAGACTGTGCGATAGAACTAATCCCCGGGGAAAGCCTTCCCAGGGCCAAGCTCTACCAAATGGGGTGGGCTGAGAAGAAGGAGCTGCGAAAATTCCTAGACTTGAACTTGAAAAGGGGGTTCATCAGACCCGCGACGGCCCCCCACGCGGCCCCCGTGTTGTTTAGAAAGAAAAAGGACCACAGTCTTAGGCTTTGCACGGATTTTCGTGGGATTAACGCGATTTCCATGTCAAACGCCTACCCCATCCCCCTCATCAAAGATTTGCTAAGCACGGTGGCGGGGGGGAAGATTTTCACAAAGCTTGACCTGCGGGACGCGTACTTCCGAGTGCGCATCAAGGAGGGGGATGAGTGGAAAACGGCGTTCAACACCCCGATGGGGCAATTTGAATATTTAGTCATGCCGTTTGGATTGCAAGGGGCACCGGGGGTGTTCATGAATTTCATAAATGATGTATTGCGGGAATTTCTGTACAAGGGGGTGGTGGTGTACCTTGATGACATCATTATTTATTCGCAAGACGAACAATCCCATGTGAAACTAGTGAGGGAAGTGCTGGCCACCCTGCTGAAGCACCAGCTCTACGCCAAGCTGTCTAAATGCGAGTTCCACCGCACGGAACTAGACTATTTGGGCTTCCGGGTGTCTGGGGACGGGCTGGCCATGGATCCAGCCAAAGTTCAGGCAGTTCTAGAGTGGGCCCCCCCGAGGACACGTAGACAGCTCCAAAGTTTCCTCGGATTCTCCAATTTCTATAGGACATTCATTGAGGGGTTCGCCCAGATCGCTCTGCCCCTAACAGACCTCCTGAAGACGAAGGGGAAGGGGGAGGAGGCAAAGCGACCAGGGGCCAGGCTGAATTGGACACCGACTTGTCAGGCGGCTTTCGACCGGCTTAAACAACTGTTCACAAGCGAGCCGGTCTTAAGCCACCCAGATGAGCGGAAGGGGTTTGTGGTCCAATGCGACGCCTCCGACGTCGCCGTAGGAGCCATTCTCATGCAGAGGGATGAGGAGGGGAAGCTGAGACCCTGCGCTTACATTTTGCGAAAGTTCTCGGAGGAGCAGAGGAACTGGTCAGTGTGGGACAAAGAGGCTTTCGCTGTCATGTTTGCACTGAAAACTTGGAGGTCCTGGTTGGAGGGAGCCAGGGTGCCCTTTGAGATATGGACGGACCACAAAAATCTAGAGGCACTAACAGGGAAAAGAAAATTGAGTGAAAAGCAAATCAGGTGGGCGGGCTTCTTCTCCAGATTCGACTTCACCCTGAAACACATCCCGGGGACCCGCAATTTCCTAGCAGACGCCCTGTCCAGGCTCCCACAGCATGAGAGCCAGAGAGAGGAAGTGGTAGATTCCCTGATCCCCCCCACACAAGTGGCGGCTATGGTCACTACCCGCTCGCAGAGGAAAAAGGAATTGAGCGGGCTAAGCAAAGAACGAATCACCCTAGAGGCCGAACGGGAGGGAGGTGGGCGGCCGGAGGGGTTGCAGAAAAGAAAAGACGCTCTTTGGTACAAGGGGGAGAAACTGTACATCCCGGAAATATTAAGGAAAGAAATTCTCCAACTATGTCACTGCTCCAAATTAGCTGGGCACTTCGGCTATGTGAAAACCTTGCACTTGGTGCACCGGCAGTTCTGGTGGCCGTCCCTAAAGAAGGATGTGTCGGACTTTGTAGCTGGTTGCCCGGTGTGTGTGATGGCAAAAAGGAGGGGGGGGAAACCCCCGGGACTCCTACAGCCTCTGGAAACAGCAAAACGGCCATGGGCCATGGTGTCCATGGACTTCATAGTCGAGCTACCCCCCTCCCGGGGGAAAACAGTCATACTGGTGGTGGTGGACACGTTTTCAAAACAAGCCCACTTCATCCCCTGCAGCCAATTACCCACGGCCAAGAAACTAGCGACTTTATTTTTCGACCACGTGGCCAAACATCACTCCATCCCTGACAAGGTCATAAGTGACAGGGGGCCTCAGTTCGTTGCCACCTTCTGGCGGGAGTTTTGTAAGTTACTAGGGATGGAACAGGGGCTAAGTTCTGCCTATCACCCCCAGACGGACGGACAGACTGAGAGAGTGAACGGGGTGCTAGAGCAGTACCTATGGTGCTTTGTGAGCCTACGCCAGTCGGACTGGGTGGACCTCCTCCCCTTCGCTGAATACGCTTACAACAACAGCGCTCACAGTTCCACAAAAGCATCTCCCTTTGCAACAGTGTTCGGGTATGAGGGAAAGCCGATTCCCATGCTGCCAGGGGGGGAGGGATTGACGGGCTCAAGTTTCGAGCAATGGTGGCAAGGTCCCAGCCAATGTTGGCCAGCCATTCAAGAAAACCTGAAGCTGGCCAAGGAGGCGTATAAGAAACAGTACGATAAAAGCCATGTGCCAGTCTGGGACTTGAAGGTGGGGGACTCCGTGTACCTGTCAACAAAAAACCTGCCTCTGGCACAACCGTCTAGGAAATTGGCTTTTAAGTTCTTAGGGCCATTCAAAATCAAGCGGGTAATCAACCCAGTGACAGTAGAGTTAGACCTCCCCCCTGCTCTTGGTAAAGTCCACCCTGTTTTTCATTGCAGCCTACTGCGCAGATCTCCGGGGCCGTCCAAATGGCATTCACAAGATTCACCAACCCTCCCCTCGAAGGGGGAGTGCCGGAGCCTCTCGGGGCCCGAGTTCCGGAGCCATAAATGTGACTCGCCCTCCTTGCAAGGCCGCCCGGCAGGAGGGGGATCCTAGGGGGGGCAGTATGTCAAGTCTGCTATGGGTTACTCAATATCTGTATTAAGGTTGGTTCTGAAGTGAAGGAGTCTGGGTACTTTACAGTGTACACCGGGGGCTGCTAGCTCACTCTCCTGCCCCCTCTCTAGAAATGCCTTTGTTGTGTAACCTGCTTTGAAATGCTAACCTGTGAACAAAATAGTGGCGCCTTCCCAGCTTTGTTCTCTGTGGGGAGTATGGGGTGTCAAGACTTCGGTCTGGGAACGAAAGAAGTAGCATCCTAGTGTGAAGATGTGTTGCATAGATTGCCCCCCGTAGGAATCCTTTAGATTCATACTTTAAATACTGGATTAGTGCATATGTGTTTCAGTCCTTCAATCTCTGCCATGGTCCACAGTTCTGATTACAATAAACTTGCTACTTTATCAAGAGACTCGTTATTGAATTCAGCCGACTTGACAGTCGCATCAGGACATTTTCATGGCAGACTTTTTTTACAGGGTGGTTTGCCATTGCCTTCCCCAGTCATCTACAATTTACCCCCAGCAAGCTGGGTACTCATTTTGCTGATCTCAGAAGGATGGAAAGCTGAGTCAATCTTGAGCTGGCTACCTGAACCCAGCTTCCACCAGGATCAAACTCAAGTCATGAGCAGAGCTTGGACTGCATTACTGCAGCTTCCCACTCTGTGCCATGGGACTCCTTTATTCCTGTAGGAACAAGTAAATCAACGTCCAATCCAGGAATGATCAGGCAGGTCTTCAGGGCAGAAATAGTTCCCTGCTCTTAGCAATGGATGGCTGAATTTCTGCACTCTAAGAAAAGACAGAATGTCGCAATTGATGGTGGAATCTTGAGGGAGCTGGGCTTAGCAACGTTTATGTATGTGCTGTCAAGTCACAACTGACTTACAGTGGCCCCAGAAAGGAGCTTTCAAGGCAAGTGAGAAGCAGAGGTGGATTGCCATTGGCTTCCTCTACAGAGTGTTCCCTAGTCCAAGTACCAACCCTGATTAGTTCCATGATCTGACAAGACTGGGCTATACCATGCCATTCCACATCACTAAGTTTAGAGACATAGCCTGAAAATAACAATAGCAGCAGGGGGAAGAAGGAGAGATCTGGAGAAATTGGTAGGCTATGGGCACCTCAGGGTGGTCGTGAAGAGATGCTGAAAAGCAATGGAGGATATCCACACTATGTCTACATTATCTCATTATTATGTATTTTATTTCCCCTTGTTTCTCTGAAGAGCTCAGGGCAGCATTCATGGTTCCTTCCCCCTCCTGTTTGATCCTTGTAGGAACTGATTAAGGTTGGTTGGAAGAAATTAGTCCAGGATAACCCAGTGAGCTTCACAGCTGAGCAGTGACATGAAACTTGGTATCCCTTACCCTAGCTGAACACTTAAACCACACTACCCCAATGTTATGGTAGAATCAGATCCAAAACCTCTGGCTTGGAAACCACATTGTTTCTTCTGAACTTCTGACTAGAGCCAAGTGAGCCAGAAAAAAAACATGTGCTTCATGCAGACATTGCTTTCGATGGTTCTTTGTTGCACAATGTGACCCATGGTGGGAATTGGTTGTGGGGTACCAGATTCTATTAAGCACAATAGAAGAAACATTGGCTGGGATCAGGAGAGAGCTGGTTGAAGCAAAAGTAAGACAAAATTGTGTCATCTTGACTCCTGAACATAGAATCACAGTCTCCAAGTGGGGCCTGAAAATCTCTTGGAATTATAACTCCAGAAAATAGAAATCAATTCCCTGGAAGGGGGGGGCAGGAATGGCTACTTTGGAGGTTGGACTCTATGGCATTATACCCTACTGAGGTTCCTCCCCTCCCTAAGCCCTGCCACCCCTAGATCTCCAGGATTTCCCAACCTCGGACTGGTAAGTCTAGGGGAGTCCTGAATTTGCATAGGTAAGAGAGGGAGTTGCCTGGAGATGCTGAAAGATTCTGCTCCACTCTTGCATCTCAGATCATTTCAACATTGTCCAGAAAGCAATGAGAGAATGGGGAAGAGCCAGGTAGCTACGAGAAACCGTTTGGCACCAGGAAAGGCCTGGACTCTCCATTTGAAGTTAAGCTGCCTCACTTGCTGGGTGAATGAAATCTCCCTTGAGAGAGCAGCCAATCCCAGCCCCATCCACAGATTGAGACTTCAAAGAGGCAACCCTGAAGTGACCTCCAGTCCTTGGGGAGGAAAATGGAACTGATCATTACCTGCTTGCTGGAGCGTCTCACTCTAATGGGAACCAGGAGATTGGACAGGGACGGGGAGAAAAGGTATTTGCTTTTTGCTTTTTTTTAAGGATAAGGGCTGAGCAATGAAATCTGGAAGAAAACTGAAGAGGTTTAAGGGGAGAACTATTTGTATGCCAGCATGGGTGGGGTGGGGGGTGTTGTGTGTACAGTGATACATCTTTTTTTGTAATTTGAGTCAAGGATCCTCAGAGGATGGCTTCAGAACCTCTTCCATTGTCCAGGGCTCTGCTTTGGGAGATACTGTTGAGGGTGTGGTGTCTTCTGGTCATTGTGAATGGATTTGGCCCAAGAGGCCTGGAGCCTTAGTATATGACAAAAGGATAATGTACCTGAAAAGCTGGGGATGTTTCCTCCGATGGGGGGGAAATAGTGAGGAGATGGTTCCCTGATAAGATCTGTTTGAGACCTATTCAGAACTTGGAGGGAACTGACTCCTCCTGGCAGAGGGAAGAGTCAGAAGTATAAGACTGAACTAGTGGTCCCTAACAGAATGTCTTGTTTGTCTGTTTCCTGGCATCTGCTTGCTTCCCAGCTACTGGGTTGTCAACCTCCAGGTGAAGCCTGGAGATCTCCTAGAATAATAAGTCATCTCCAGACTAAAGAGACCAGTTCCCCTGATTTGGAGGATGGACTGCAGGGCTTTTTTTGGTAGCAGGAACTCCTTTGCATATTAGGCCACACATCCCTGATGTAGCCAATCCTCCATGAGCTTACAGGGCTCTTAGTACAGGGCCTACTGTAAGCTCCAGGAGGATTGGCTACATTAGGGGTGTGTGGCCTAATATGCAAAAGAGTTCCTGCTACAAAAAAAACCCCGGTGGGCTGTATGGCACTATACCCCAGTGAGGTTCTGCCCCTCCCCAAACTCCATCCTCCTCAGGCTCCACTAACAAATCACAAGGAATTTACCAACCTGAAGTCAGCACCTGTATTCCAGACCCCTTCCACATTCCTTCCTTGTCCATTTCCCTCTTCTTTTCTTTGTCCTTCTTCCCTGATTCACACTTTTCTACTACTATTTTTCTTTAATGTCTTTCCTATGCCTCTCTCTGCTTCCTGTGCCCCTCCTTCTGTGTTCCATCTCTGAGTCTTTTAGTCCCACTCCTCACCATTCCTTCAGCCAGGTTTGAGGTGTCTTACAGGCAAGGGGGGGAGAGAGAGGCTGAATGGGAGAGGACATGGCTCAGTGGTAGAACATCCTCTTGGTATGCAGAAGGTCCAAGGTTCAATCACCAGCATCTCTAAAGGATCAGGTAATCGGTGATGTGAAAGACCTCAGCCTGAGACCCTGGAGAGCCACTGTCAGTCTGCGTAGACAATCCTGATTCACTATAGGGCAACTTCAAGTGTTCAATAGGACTGAGGGAGGGAGAGAAGCAAGTTTTCAGCCACATCCCTCGAACTTGGGCAGGAGCTGCAGCTTCAAAGGTGCCTGTGCTCACAGGTCAGCTCTTTGCCGTTATTGGTGATTTGTGTTTCTTTGAAACTGCATTGCCACAATAACAGCTCCCCCATTAGCAGAGAGAAAGGAAGGAAAGCAACTGCCAGAGCAAGAAGGAAGGATGGGGTCCTCCCTGTGAGAAGTGAAAGCAAAGATGAGGGAGGAGGAGAAAGGATTCACATGCCCCCAAGTCTTAGCCAGGGAAACCCACCCCACTCTCCTACCACATTTGAATGCTATCAGATGCACACCAAATAAAATACACAGTACACAGATTTATGACTCCCCCAGTATTGGCTTTAGCTAGATTCCTTTAGCAGAGTCCCTGAACCTGCAAAGAATTGCAGATGGTCACTAAGGCACCCACCACAACTGGAAGGTTTCTTGGTCCTCTTCAAAAACCAAAGCCTTCCATTTCTCTTCTGAAACATCTAATTTGATTGAAACTTAATTTAAAAAAAATGTGTATAGGGAAGTGGACTGGGGAAAACCCAACACCCACTCTTCTCCAAAATGAAAGCTCAGAGACAGTTGATTGCCTGCACCCCAGAGAAACAACACACTGAAGAGCTTCCATGGCTGCCATTTTGTGGTGACCTCCACTGCTGTTTCTCAGAACTGCAGAAGTGCCCACAAGCTCAAGCACACTGGGGGGAAAGGACTGGAGCAGACAGAGAGAGCAAGACAGAGCTGTGAGTTGACTGAAGCCCTCAGAAGGTGCAGTAGCCTTCTGTTCTTGGGGATCTGTTGTAGCAGTAGAAGTTCTTATGCCTCTTTTCTCCGCCTGTGCTGTGTCTGTACATGAAGTGTATGCTTAAATAACTCTCCAGAGCTTTCTCTTCCAAAGGGTAAGCACTGCCCCTGGAACTTCTTGCCACTTGAGGAAGTGGTGAGAGTGTAGCAATATAAGGTAATGGTGGTAATAAGAGTAGCTGGGATATGCAAAGAACCAGGGAGAACAAGTTCCTTCTCTAGCTAAGCTCATTCAGCCACTCCCTGATTGTTCTTTTGCACACTGATCCCTCCCCCCGCCCCCCATTTTTATCTCGGCATCTGTTCACCTTTTTATCACAAGGAACCCTTGCGAAGTTTGGGTTTCCTTCATTTTTTAAATCCGCAGCCACAACTACACACTGTTTTCATGCCATCCCATCTCCATAATCTTGTCTCCTCTGATGCGTTGGCCCCTCTCCTGGCAGGGACAATTGGATCTTAACCACTCTGGCTTTCACATGCTGGCTGATCAAAATCAGGAGACCTAATCAAACTCATTCATCTGCTTTGTTAGGAACGGAACTAATCAAACTTAACAAAGTCAGCATCCCTCATGAATATTTGAAGTCTGTTAAAATTGAATTAGAAGACTCAATAATGGGAATGAATCCTCAGATTTGAGTCTTCCATCCATTATCCTCATTTCACATTAGCTTTCTGTCATGAAGCTTAGTTCGTCTACTTCAGAGTTCAGCTGGCGCTTGCATTTAGCACCTATAGACAATGATGGACACTGGAGATGGACTAATATGATGAAGGGGGTTGTGGACATTTCCCCCTCTGCACAAAATGCACACACCTCTTTCAGCAGAGGTTCAGGGGGGGGGGGTTTACACCCCAAATGGGTATCTCAGTGCAAATGCAATTCCAGTGTTTCATTCTTTTATGGGAGATGTACATCCCAGTGTGAGGAAGCTTCAGCTCAGTTGCCTTGGAAATGACTTACCTCCTCCCATCCTAAGCACATTTCAGGAACAAGGACTGTGTGCAGGCATGGGAGGAAGTGTGCAGGAATTTAGGGAGTGATGCTGTATCTTTTTTACCCCCAAGTTAAATGGCAGCTTTTGCAATGAAAATCAACCTTCTGTGCAGTGCAAATGCCAGGAGGTAAGTCCTCTTGATTTCCATGAAATTCATTTCCAAGGAAGTCTGTTAAAAGATCATACAGGTCAGCTTTAACTCCCCTGGTGAAAAGAGCAAGTTGAATTCAGCAGCTGTAGAAATGCCCCTCTGCACTTCATGCCAAGTTAGTTACACCCCATTGCCATTATTTCGTCTTTCCTCCCACATTACAGGGGAAATATTATCTTTCTGCAATATGTGGCAATACTGCCAGGGCCATGGGTGGGTTCAGGATCCCAGAGGTCAGTTGCTGGTGTTAATTTATATTATAACTTCGTTGTGAACTGTCCTGAACCTGGCTATCAGGAAGGGTAGTCAAAATGCAAATGAAGAAATAAATAGGGTCCCCGTTTTGCCACACGGACCATGATGAATCAGGCCAAGGGGTGTTCTTAGGCCTTCCTTAGGACCTGAAGTGGGAGATATAGGGTCCCCGTTTTGCCCCACTGGACCATGATGAATCAGGCCAAGGGGTGTTCTTAGGCCTTCCTTAGCACCTGAAGTGGGAGATTTGGGAGTTGATGGTCTTTCTTTACTCAGTGAATAACCAAGTTGTAGCATTCACTGTCAGTGGAGGTGGTGATGGCTACAAGCATAGATAACTTTAAGAGGGATTAGACAGATTCATGAACACCCCCACTTGTAGAGGAAGCCAACCCTTTGAATAGCATTGTTCTAGGAGGCAACATCAAAGAAAGTTCTTGGTCTGTATGTCATGTTTGCTGACCCTCTGGAGCAAGTACCACTATGTGAAACAGGATGCTGAACTAGATAGGCCACTGTTGTGATCCAGCAGGACTCTTCTTATGTTCTTACGAAGGTACTTGACAAGATGATGCTACAAGGCCAAGCTTCTAGTATTTATTTCATGTTTGGCCAATCCAGGGGCTTCATTCAATTAGCCGATCAAGAGAGCTGTTGTTTTATCCTCCTGTTCCCTTCTGTATCTGAAGATGGCTTCAAGGTTGGAGAACACACTGTCAGTCTCAGGTAGTTCTCTAGGTTAGTTGCCAGGCTCAAAGCCTGAGGCTACTGAATCCTCAACAAATAAGACTCCAGGTCAGTGTTTGCTTTCCACTGAATTTTGTGATGTGTGAATCGATGCCCTTTCATTGCTGGAGAAGCCGTGGGCAGGGACAGGCTGCTTGGGAAAAGGAAATACATTTTGTAGCTGTCCATGGTACTGAATGCTTAGCTAACTGGAAGAACGGATGAGCTGTCTTTCTCTTGAAACAAAATCCATGCAGTACCTTTTAGGGAGGCCAACTGAAATAACATGACACTTTGTGTAAGCTTTTGAGTTCTTCAGGACTCTTCATAAGGCTGGATGTTAAAACATAAATGGGGAGGGGGAGCAGAATTCATCTTTAATGCTATTGCATTGAGTAAAACAACATGAGATTTCATGATTCAGAACTCACTTCTTCAGATGGTGTAAAGAGGAAATATTTTTTCACATTTTTATAACAAACTATATAGAAGAGCTGGGGGAAAGGGAGGAGTTGGGGGCAGAGATTGGCTTGATTTCAATGTCATCATAAATTGTTCAGGCATGCTCTGACGTGGATAGCCCAGGCGAGCCCAATGTCATCAGAGCTCAGAAGCTAAGCAAGGTTGACTCTGGCAAGTACTTGGATGTGAGACCTCCTTTGGAATATCAAGTACTTGGCAAGTACTTGAGAGTATTTGGCAGGTTGAAGCAGGCTTTATTCAGCCACCTCCTGAATATCCTCCAGGCCCCCAGTAGAGGTCAGGCACAAGAGGTCACCATGACTTCCAGGTGCTCACACACAGAGACATGCACACAAGCACACATGCACGTATTTTAAAAATACAAAAAAAAATCAATTCTTCAGGCATAATTCTTTGTGTAGTAGACTGGAAGTGGTGTTAATGCTTTCCTGTCTACATTAGGGAAGGGGCTGTAACTCATTGACAGAGCATTGGTTTGGCATGCAGAAGGTCCCAGATTCAGTTCCCAGTGTCTCCAGTTAAGGGGATCAGGGAGTAGGTAATATGAAAGACTTCAATCTGAGACCCTAGGAAGATGCTGTCAAACAGAGTAGACAATACTGACCTTGATGGAGCAAAGATCTGATTGTGTTCATCCTGTGTTAAATGTTTAGCTGACTTCACTGTGCAAAGGGTATGTCTAGCTGCCATCAGGTTTTCCCCCTGGATTTCTGGGATGCAGACTAAGAGGCTGAAACATTACAACTTGAAACATGTGCCCCCCCCTTTTAAAAAAAAGAGTTCTGGAGAACTCAAAAGCTTGCACAATGTGTTATTTTGGTTGGTCTTCCTATAAAGCACGACATATGCATAGGTTTTGCCATGGACCAATATGACCCCCCCCCCATTTATTTTTTTTAGAAAACTTCTCTTACAATATGTTGGATGGATTTGGGGATGCATTGATAGGCAGTGAGACTCAAAAGAGTGCAGAAATTTCCCAAGCAATTTCCAGGGAGTAAGCCCCATTGAATAAAATTAGACTTAATTCTGAGTAGGCCTGCTCAGGTTTGCTCCCAAAATGAGTTGTCTGTCATGAGGTACCTTCAAATTAGAAGGGCTCCCACCAGACATCTTCCCACACCATGACTTGTCTGAACTTGGTTCCGCATGCTGGCGGGGAGCCAAGAGTCTCCCAGTCAATCCGGTGACAACTGAGTTGATGTGTAGAACTTGCTGAAAGGTGGTGAGTAAACATTTCATTTTCCTCGAAAGAGGAGTTTCAGAAATCAGAGCAAGCCAGGCAGTACAGCAGCCCCTAATGGAGGTGGGGTCACTGCAGAATAAAACAGAGTTGAAAGCATCCTGTTGCCAGCTCGAAATTAAAGCCTCTTAATTTAATCACTAGGAATATGCGAGCTGCAGGCGAGAGCAGCTTTCACAGGACGCAAGGGGTGCCATTATTTATCATGCTGCCAATGGATCATAGAGGTGATGTCTAGAAGAAGCCCAGAATTAAAAATAATCCTTGGCAATCAGACACCCGAGCACTTTGAGGCTTTGGCTTCATCAGCAGAAAGCAGGACCACTGAGTTGGTTTGAGTGCTTGACTTTTTTGTGTTGTAATCTTGGAGGAAGGCTGGTGAGCAAATGAGGACAAGGAAACCCTTAGTACCCATTTATACATCGGAAATAGTTTTGAGTTGGGCATGCTTCCTTTCTAGAAGATGCTGCTGTGTATTCAGATTAACACCAACCATTTGACATGCTTCAATAGAACAGAAGGAAAGTCCAAGATCAGGACACATGGACACCTGAACCTGCTTTATGCTGCCTTGATCCATCAAAATTAGTTTTGCTTTCTTTGCCTGTCAGTGGCTCCCCAGGGTGTCAGATGGAGATCTTTCAAATCATCTTCTATCTGATCCTTTTAACTGAAAATACTGGGGATTGAACCTGGGACCTTCTGCATGCTAAACAGAAGCTCTACTTTTGTTGTTTTTGTTCAGTTGCACAGTCGAGTCTGACTCTTTGTGACCCCATGGGCCAAGTCATGTCAGGCCCTCCTGTCTTCTACCATCCTCTCAAGTCCGCTCAAATTCATGTTGGTTATATCAGTAACCCTGTCCAGCCATCTCATCTTTTGCTGTCTCCTTTTTCTTTTGTCTTCTGTCTTTCCCAGCATCAGGGTCTTCTCCAGTGAGTACTTTCTTCTCATTTGGTGGGCAAAGTATTTGAGCTTCAGCTTCAGCATCTGACCTTCCAGGGAACAGTCAGGGTTGATTTCCCCTAGGACTGACTGATTTGATCTTGTAGTCCGAGGTACTCTCAAGAGTCTTCTCCAGCACCATAACTCGAAAGACAAGAGGCTCTTCTACTGAAGCCTAAATGAAGGTGCTTTCAGACCACTGGTCCCTCAAGATCAGTACTGCTTATACTGACTGGTAGCTCTCCATGATCTTAGGCAGAGATCTGTCACATGACCAAATCCCTCTGGATTTTTTAACTGCACACACCAGGGATTGAACCTGGGACCTTCTGCATGCAAAGTAGATGCTCTGCCACTGGGCCCTATATAAAACTGCCTTCTACTGAGTCTATTGATCTCTCAAGGTTAGTCCTCTGACTGGCAGTGGCTCTCCAGGGTCTCAGGTGGACGTCTTTCACATAACCTACCACTAGTTTACCTTTTTAATGCCACATATCAGGGATAATGACTTTTTAATGGCCTGTTTTATTTTTACATTGCTAATTTATTATGATTTTATTGTATTGGGGGTTTTTTTCTAGTAAGCTGCCTCAAGCAGGACTTTGGAGATGTGGCATAACATTTCCAGGAAGGGGAGTTGAAGAGAGAGAGGGAGAGAGAGAGAGCATTTGAGACTTTCTGCATGCAACCCAGAGGTTGTGCCACTGAGTCATAGCCCTTCCTAGTTAGGAGGACAGGTTAGGAGAACTGGGGGTTGTTTTCACATATTCAAATTTTGAGATATTGTTATGTTGGAGCTGGTATTTCAGGGCTGCCAGAGTCCTGGGTACACAAGAGTGATAGGATCTTGGCAGGACTGTAGGCTTCTCAGAACAGCTCAAGAGAGCCAGTATGGTAAATGTGTCAGACGTGGATCTGGGAGACCCAGGTTTGAATCCCCACTCAACCATAGAAGTCTGCTTGCTGACCTTGGGCCAGTCACTCCCTCTCAGCCTAAACTGGGCTGTTGTGAGGATAAAAGTGTAGAGAATAATGTAACGATGTAAATCACTTTGGATCCCTACTAGAGAAAAAAGTGTGGTATAAATCAAGTAAATAATTGATGATGATAATGGCATCATAAACAGCTCAGCTTCTTAGGCAACCCACCAAGGGAATTCTCCCTCGCCTGGTATCTCCACTCCTCAGATGCTGTCTCCTAACCAACACCTGCTTCCTCCCCAGCCACTGCCCACTTCCTGTATCCTCCACAGCTCCTTCTTGAGTGCCAGCTTCTACATAGTACAGTAATGTGTCTCTGTTGCCAGGCAACAAGCTGGCATTCATCTCTCAGCCTCACTACCAGCCCTTTAAGTTTCTGTCGTGTCCCCATTTGACACATGAAAATGTGGATGCTCTTTGTAACACCTGCTTTTTAAAAAAGATCTTCCTGGTTAAACCATTCTGAACTATTTCACATTTATTTCCCAACAGCAGGGTGTTAGTTAACTGGCCATATTTGTTTCCTTTCACAATGCAGCTGATTTTGCTTGCCCAACAGCTCTCATGCAAACACATTTAGCAGTGTTTACTGTCTGGATATTCTGTCTTGGCCACTCGCTGTATGCGGAGGGGAAGCAGTGCCCTGTCATTGTGTTGTCTGATACACTGAACAGCATGTGTCATAAAGTGGAGGCATCCATGAACGATCTGGAAAAGGAGGCCAAAGTGGGGGAAATGGCATCCTTAGCAGTCCTCTCACAGACTTGCCAGTTGCCTATGCTGAAGGTGGGAGAAGGGAGTGGATCTCAGACACCAAATGTCTCAGTCTCACCTTGTTAAACTACTCACTGCTGCCACCAAGTCAAAATCTGTGCTTATGTCTAGGAAGAGATAGTCATGTATGCCGGTGGTGGTGGTGGTAAGTGTTGTCAGGTCACAGCAGACATATAGCAACCCCAGAGGGTTTTCAAGGCAAGAGATGTTCAGAGGTGGTTTGCCATTGCCTGTCTCTGCAATGGCAAAGTAACCCTTGACTTCCATGGTGGTCTTGCATCCAAATACTAACTGAAGCCAACCCATCTTAGCTTCTGATGAGATCTGATGAGATTAGGCTAGCCTAAGCCATCCACATCAGGGTTTGCCTGCTGTAGCCAAATGAAAATCTGGTAGCATCATAAAAGCTAATAATATTTATTTTGATGTGAGCTTTGGTGGGTGACAGTTCACTTCGTCAAAAGGGCTTGCGTCTGCAAGATAAAGTCTTCTAGTGGAGGAACACTAGAATCAATTGAATTGGTAACATGTCTAGTTCAGAAATGTTGCTGTTGTCCTGGTTGTTACTCTTGGGAAGTGATGTAGTCACAAGATTATGCCTCCTGCATCCTGATCTTTTGTATAATGGACCATGCAGTTGTTTCCAAAACTTCTGCTTCCCAAAAAACCTCTGACCTAGACTTATTGAGGAGGGGCATGGCTTAGTGGTAGAGCATCAACTTGGCATGCAGAAGGTCCCAGGTTCAATTCCCACCATCTCCAGTTAAAAGGACAAGGTAGAAGGTGATAGGAAAGACTTCCCCTTAGACCCTGGAGAGCTGCTATCAGTTTGAGTAGCCCACAGTGACACTGGATAATTTCACACATGTTGGATAATGTACTTCCAGTGCACTTTAGCCATTGTTTGCAAGTAGGTTTTCCTGTTTTGCACAGGAAAATCCAGCTGCAAAGGATTGCTAAAGGACACTGGAAGTGCATTATCCACACATGTGAAATTAGCCATTGACAAATGATGGTCTGATTCAGTATAAAGCAACTTCATGTGTTCAGGTGGTTATAGACCAGTGATGATCTTTCAAAAAAAAAAAACCCAGAATGCCATCTGGAACATTATTTGGACATTAGAGGTGTGCAGGATGTGAGACTCCCTGTTTTATATCTCTGCTCAGTTGACAGAACACACAGGGGCAGCTGCAGTATATACGTCATTCTCCCTGTTCTTTCTCAGGATCATTGTGAATGCTGGTGAGAGCAGGTCCACACAGTGCTTTGTCTGCTGAAGAGTGCTTTAAAGGTATCAAAAATCCTATGCGGAAGTTGTATAGAAGAGCGCTAAGCGGAGAACCTTGCCAATAGTTTAGGGTCCATAAAAGCACATGGTGAGCTCCATGTTCAGGTTCATCCAACAGATGTGATTTAGGCTGAAGAAGCTGGAAAGTGCATTTGGGACCATGATTAATGTAGCCTGCTCAGCTGCTTCCGTGGGCTGCGAGGGGGCTGAGCATTTGCCATAAAGATATTGCTATCAGCACGAAAGGCT